>NC_049244.1:32568267-32871297 GCF_011100685.1 Canis lupus familiaris | reverse complement strand
GTGTCCCTTTGTCATTCTCATGGGCCCCCTTTCCCTAGTGAAGCCCTGTTTTCGTGGGCTTCATTAATGATTAGTTACACTCTAGTGTTGATTTACATTGTTGGAGTATTACCTCTTAGAGAACATTCTTTGAATCACACCTGCGTCTTGGGAAGGAATGACTCTTCCATGTGGCAGACATGTACAGCACTTTAGAGCAGCAGAGATATTTGGAAAAGGTATTTCCGATGCCCTTGGCATTGTACTATGTCAGCAGCAACCCTACTGCATTTCTCCAACTGGCAGGGGTGCTGGTGGCTGGCTCTTTGGAGCCTCTCCTCACTATAAACAATCCTCAGTATTCTAAAATAAAGTTGCACTAACCTAAAACTGTAAAGAAAATAAATCTAAGTATATGTCACCTTTTAGAGTCTTTTGCAAATCTCCACCTGCTGGGAAACTTCAGATCTTAATTTTCATGCTAAGGGGCTCTTTTCAGAAACTTGTACAACACCTGAAGGAAGAGAGAAATTTTAAGAGAACTTCATGCCAATTAACTTGGCCCATTTTTAAGAAATGGGAATGAAAAAAAAAAAAAAGAAATGGGAATGATTATCTCAGGGATTAATTAGGATTGCTAAAGGTGATGGTGGACTAGAACCTAAATGCTTACATAAATTCTTCTCTCCTGGTACAGAATGAACATATCATGGGCAAAGGGGCAGAGGTTATTAAAGTGAATGAGGTCGTTGCCTTTTACAGGTTGATGGCGCCCTTTCATTTTGCAGCAGCAGGTAAGAGATAGGAGGAGAAATTGTCATTGCCTTCACATTTGGATCATATAGTGTATTCCCTAATGTGATATGAAATATCATCCTAATGAATTAGTCTTAAACACAATGCTTATCAGAGTAATGAAGAGAGTGCCTGGAAGTCCAGTACTGCTCCTGCCAATGACATCAGAAACTGTCCAGGGAGAATAGTTATCATCCAGTGCTTCGTCTCAAAGGATTTAGTGGTCTGAAAGAAGTGGGGAAGAATGAGTTCATACCTTAGTAAGGAATTCCTCTGAAACTGATGACTTTTTAGTTTTGATTATGGAGAAAAAATATTTTTCACTGGTCCCTAAAAGCTTTCAGACTTTTTGTCTTAAAGTGAGGTATTCTAGAACAACCCAGGGACTGGGCTTTTCTAGATGAATGAGACCCTTAAATTTGTACAGTACCTGGGACAGTGTCTGAAGGATAAGCTTGTGAGGCTTTACTTCCTGCTCTTTTCTCCTGCCCTGGGTAAACATTTCAGAAAGTGCTGTTTTGTTTTGTTTTGTTTTGTTTTTACAGTGGCTGTACAGAAGGAGTCATCCTCCATGGGGAGTGCCATCTTTTCCTAGCTTTCTTGACATGTTGGATTGCTTGGAAGTAATGCTGCATGGATCTCTTGCCTACTAACAGAACTGACTTTGTGTGGGTTTCCAGTTGTCAGGCATTGGGCCTTTCCTCAGCCCCAAGAGGTCAATCTCCATTAGTACATATGAATTATATTCTGCTTTCCGGTGACTGTTTTAGGAATAAGTATGTGATAGAATTCTGGCCAATGAGATGTGAAATGTGTGTGTGTGTGTGTGTGTGTGTGTGTGTGTGTGTGTGTATGGGTGCTTCTGGGAATGTTCTCTTACTCTTTAAAAGAACATCCAAGAAAAGGATGTTCTCCTTAGGCCTTTGGACATTGTTGTGTGAGGACCTGATGCTTGGAGCTGCTGCAGTCATCTTGCCACCATGATAATTGAAGCCTGAAGACAAAGGGGAGCATGCTGAGGATAGCAGAGCCAAAAGATAGAAAGAAACTGGGTTGCCAATAACATGACTGAGCTACTGAATGAAGCTGAATATGCTTTTATTCCAAACTTCATGTTATGTGAGATAAGTGCTGTTATGTGATTTGCTCTCATTTATTCAAAAGTGTCTTCCAATTCATTGAGCTGAAAAGATTCCAAGCTGACATATAGTTATCATCTTTGTCTCCTCTTTTCCCATTTCCTCACCTTACCTTCTTTTATGAAGACTTATTTCTTAATAAACAGTTGACACTTACAAGCTCAGGCATCCACATAGATCCCACAACTGCTGCCCCCCTGAGGACATGAATGTGACTGCGATTCTCCAAACTTTATTTGTGACCTCCTCAATGGCTCTCAAAGAACCTTGAAAGTGACAACCTGGTAAATACCAGAGCCACTCTTTCTTTAGAGTGGAACAAGACATTCATGAAAAGAGTGCTCTTTGTTTTTGTTTTTTTTTTAAAGATTTTATTTATGTATTCATAAGACACAGAGAGAGAGAGAGGCAGAGACACAGGCAGAGGGAGAAGCAGGCTCCATCACGGAGCCTGATGTAGGACTCGATCCCGGATCTCCAGGATCACACCCTGGGCCAAAGGCAGCACTAAACCACTGAGCCACCAGGGCTTCCCAAAAGAGTGCTCTTTGGTGGAGCACATCAAGGTGGCCCATTTTCTCTTGTCTACCTATCTGGTCCTCTGACTGGTGACATCTTGTTTCACACTAGGATTCTGCTTGCCTGGGAGAGGGGAGTTGGATCACTGTAAGGATGGGAAGACCTCAAGAATTTTTATCTCCTAGAGCTCTTTGCCTTTTCGTCTCCAAACTGGAAAAACAGGGAAATAAATCCCCACATATTTATGAATTTCTTTTCTTCCCTAGTCTTCACATCTCTAAATATATCAAACATGATAATTTTATGAGCAACCAAGTTATACATAATACATTTTATGTTCTTAAATGTATCAAGTGATTTTAGATTTGCACAGGATGCTAAAAAACAAGAACAGACAGTGCTCAATTTGTAAATTAATTTGGGAGTATAACTTTTTTTTTTTAAGTGGGTTGCTTGAATTCAGAATGCTTTTTCTTATAGAAACAATGGTGGTTGAGTTCCAAATCTGGACCACAAAAGCCCACATATTCCACAGTGTGCTGTAGCCTTCTCGTTTACTAACCATACTAATATAGTTAGCGGTTACTGAGCCTCTCTTAGGTGCCTGACTCTTTACTCCTTCTTTATATGTTATCTCGATGATTTAATTCTCATAACTCCGTGTCAAAGGAAACCAAGCTCAGACAGCTTAAGTAACTTGCCCAAGGGCACACAGCATGTACCTGGTAAAACCAAGACCCTGTGGTCTCTCTGGCCCCAGCATTGGTTGTTTTCACATTCTCCCTGCCCTCCTGATGGGTCTCAATCACCATCTGCATCAATGTTTCTATGGAAAAATGTGTTCCAACTTCCAATTGCAATGCCAAGAGCACATCGTTCAGCTCTGGCAGCTAAAATCCCCCTTTGCCCTTCCAATTTCCCTGTTTTTCTCCTCAATAGCAGAAAGAGAGAGACAGAGGCAGAGACAGACAGATGCAGACAGAGGGAGACAGAGAGACAAACAGAGAGAATGAATCAGTGAGCTAGGTTGGCCCAGAATGAAAGCCTTTTACTGTCATTTGCCAGACAGCCTGTCTCCATCTCTGGCTGTGCCCATCCACTGTCTCCCCAACCCCCACCAGGTAGCTGAGCTAGAGATAATGCAAACACTCCTCACTACATTCCTGCCACTTTTACCACCTGTTTATAGCCCAACTACTGACACAGGTTTGATAAAAGGGTTTGATGACTATTTAAATCCCAGCTTGGACCAGGACTTAACTTTGTAAGTATCCAGTAAAATGTGCCTTTAAAACAGTGAGATTGGGATCCCTGAGTGGCTCAGTGGTTTAGCACCTGCCTTCGGCCCAGGGCGTGATCCTGGAGACCCGGGATGGAGTCCCATGTCCCGGCATGGAGCCTGCTTCTGCCTCTGCCTGTGTCTCTGCCTCTCTCTCTCTGTCTCTCATGAATAAATAAATACAATCTTTAAAATATATATATATATAAAATAAAACAGCAAGATTTCTGCCCACCCCTCTCCTGGAGCTGGTATCTCACTTGGAAAGGCCCATCATAACCTTCCTTACACCTCATCTCCCGTCTCTAGACCTGCCATTCCTCCTCCCACCAGGTTAATCTCTTCTTCCCTTAATGCTTCAGAAAGTGTCAAGAATCTTGTAAAATCAGCCAAGCTGTCTCAATGCCTCCTGTTGGCTTGCATCTCACCCAACATACTATCACCTTATTTATTTCTTATTTGAAAAAAGCTTCTAGTCAAGTCTCATAGTTTCCTTTGATAGCAAGTTCCAGCCCACCCCTTTTCTTTAAGAGCAAGTCCTAATTTATTCTGCTATCCTGTAATTATCTTCTCATGCATCCTTTACTGCTACCAGGAAGACCTTAAACTACCCTTCTTGCCTGTGGTTACTATTAATATTACATTGAGGATTCATAATTTAGTTTGTGGAATATTTTGGACCTCTGTTCCTTTGCCTTTCATTTCCTGGATTTCTCCTAATTTCACTGTTCTTCAGTGCTCCTACCCAAGGGGAAAAAGAAGTCAGGGAAAAGACTTAACACAACGCCTATACCAGGGGATGTTGTTGCCACCAACTGGCTAAGAGGAGGTGTCTTCATTCTTTATGGACACTCATTCTCCATGGATTCTCAATTCTTCATTTTCACAGATAAGGAGGAGTTGGCTTAGTGTAAATGACATGAAAAACGAAATAGAAAAACATTATCAAAATAACTGACACTGAAAATTTACACAATCCAATGAGTTCTTGGCTAAGAAATTAGCCAGGATTTTTAGGAAATAAAGAATGATTTAAAATTATTGCCAATATGAGTGAAAAGTGTTCCCTTTGGGAGCTAAGCATCCATGGTCTCTGAAGACCTTCACTGCCATTAGTTGATTAATTAATTCATTAACACCTCGTAGAGCACAGGATATTGACTCCATATGGCACTGAGCAGGCAGTTTGATTTCTTTAGAAAAAATTTCTCTTATACGAAAGCACAGAAATAGTAAATAATTAAGCTCTAAGCTGCCTCGTTGTGATCTTTTATTGATCAAGGCAGAGATTTGAGAGGAGGCAAGCTTCAGGCACTCACTCCAACCAGACTTTATTTGCCCCATGATGACATGTTACCGTGAGACGCTTGTTCTTGTTATAAAGCCTTTAAGGAAGAAAACAAGCCCACAACATGTTTATGGCTTGCGTTCCTTCTGTCCGAGGTTAATCGCCCCAGTCTTGAAGACTGAACCATTTTCTGGTGGACTCCCAAGGGGCCTAAGGAAGTACTATGACAAGTGTGCTGCCTGCTGCCTTCTGAGTCCTGGCTTCATTAAGCTGAGTTTTAATACTTTTTTTTCCTAATAAAGCTATTAGGACAATGACTTACGATTGTGAAGTTCAGTGAGACCTCCAGGGCGTGAAGGTGGGGGCTGAGCTTGGATCAATGGCAGAGAAAGTGGTCTGAGCCATTCTGCTGGTGGGATTTTGCTGCTTCCCTCCAAAGGGCACTGTGCTGTCCTCCATCCCTGCTCACCAGCCATAAGCCAGTCGACTACCCCCTTGTCCAAGGTGTGCAGGTGGATCTGGGTGGGAGGGAGAGCCACTGAGGTTGGATCAGCAGCTATCTCAGTGTCCCAAACATTTCTTCCTCTTTCTGTTCCCTGCCTCCTATGTGTTCCTCCAGGATCTACCTTCCTCCTCTCCTTCACTCCTCAGCAAAACTCCTGAAGGAATTAATTGCACCTGCCGTCCAAACCTCTCTCAGCTCCCTCCCACTTCCTGTCAGGGCTTTTCTGCCTCCCTTGTAGCTGCTTGGTGATGAAGTTCATCTCACTACTGTGGGGGGTAAGTGATGTACCTTCCTGCTGGGAGGCTTTTTTTTTTTTTTTTTTTTAAGATTTTATTCATTTATTCATGAGACACACAGGGAGAGAGAGGCAGGGACACAGGCAGAGGGAGAAGCAGGCTCCATGCAGGGAGCCTGACGCAGGACTCGATCCAGGGTCCCCAGGATCACGCCCTGGGCCCAAGGCAGCACTAAACCACTGAGCCACCAGGGATCCCTTTTGTGACAACTCTTGATGATGTTTTCCTACTTATTCCTTGTGACAGTCATGAAGATGCAGCATTCAGATCCCCTCTGAGGAAGGACTTACTGCCTAAGTGAGGCTCCCTCAGGATTCGTTACATCTTTGGGCCAAGGTCTCACTCACTCTTCTCAGGTGGCCCCTGGCCAATGACTGACCAAGGCTGTGGTGTAAGGGCCTAGACACTTCCCTCCAGCATGGAAGTCTCCAGCATGAATATTTGCCCCGGAGCTCCCCATGGTCCAGATTGGCGGAGGCTTACTAGGGTCTGCATCAGTCTGACCCTTTCCCCACCTAAACCTGCTTCTTTCCTTTTCCTTTCACAGCTGTTGCTCTCAGCAAAATTTCTGCTCTCCCTTGTCTCTGTGTTTGTTTCCTGGAGGACCCAAGTGACATATTCCTTATACTCCTTTGTTGTCATTACTTTTTACCAGCTTCTTAAATGATAGTGTTTCAAAGGTGTTGGTCTAGGCCTTCTTCTCTCAACTTCTCCATTGTTTTGGGGTCATTGGCTCATTCTCCTCTGTGTCTTTCTCTTTCCTCCCAACACTAGTAGAAAAATCTAAATCTCTCAGGTCATATTTCTCCTCAATCTTTAAGTCTGTGTATATCTGCTTTAGCTGATATCTTGCAGGCATCTTAACCTTAACGTGAGTTAAGAAGAACTCATCAACCCTAAACCCTATCTCCTGGCAAAAAAAAAAAAAAAAAAGACTGGTCCTTTCATATTTTCTGTCTTGGGAAGTAGCTCCTAAGTGTGGATTAAATCTCTGTGCCAGAAGCCTTGGTGCTATTCTTGATTGCTCTGTTGTCTTGCCACCCACAGACCCTCTCTAGATCCCCCAGGACCTGCCATATGACTGCTGTCTCTATTTCTGTTGGAGCTGCCTTTATGCTGGCTGGTATCATTGCAACTGCCTCCTGATGAGTCTTTCTGTCCTGAATCCTACCACATTCACTCCATCCTTGAACTTGTTGTCAGAGTGATCTTAAATTGCAAACCTGGTATCCTTCCCCTGATCAGCCCCTTGTGATAGCTATCCTCCTACCCCTTAAGATAAATCCAAACATCTCAAAATGATTTGGGGAAAAGGATGTCGAAGAACAGACCTTGGAACAACAGCATCAGCATTACCTGGGAATTTATTAGAAATGCAAATTCTCGAGCCCAAGCTCAGACCTACTGAATCTGAAATTCTGGGGGTAGGGTCCAGCCATCTATTTAATAAGCTCTTCAGGAGAGGCACACTACAGTGTGAGTATCAGTGGCTTAGAAAGTCACCCACATTTCTAGTTTTCTCATTTGTCTGCGTATCCTCTCCCCCTCTGCTTTGATCAAACTGAACAACTTGTCTGCTTAACATGAGGCTTCCTCCGCTAACTCCTGATTCATCTTCAAGAATCAATGCATGCGTCACTTCCTCCAGGAAGCCTTCCCTGACACTTCGCTAGCTGAGTTAGGAACCCTTCTTCAGTACTCTCGCAGTTGCCTGTGCTCTACTCTATCATAGCCCTTATCTTATTTTGTTATAATTGCCTTTTTACCAGGCTGCATCTCCCACTAGACTGTGAGCTTGTTCAGAAGAGAGATTGCCTTTCATCTCTCACTCTCCAGGGCCTGGCTCAGTGCCGGACCCAGAGAAGGGGCACAGGAATGATGTCCTGATAGAAGAATATCAAACTCCAGCCTTTAGTGGGGTTGCTGGGCTGGAGTGACACTGTCAGCTGCCTGAAGCAGGTGTATTCCTGCATCCTCATGTGCCTGTGGACATCTGCCCTAAAACAGTGGAACTAGATTTTGATCTCCTCCTACTTGTTTCATTTTAGCCCTGGGGAGCTGGTTGCTGGTGTGTGCTAATTGGATGATGGCATTGGGTTTAACTGGCCTTGTAAATGTGTGCATAGGCAGTGAGCAGAGCATAGTTCAAACAGAATCATCCTGGAAATGCTTTGATTTTCCCAGCTCAGCAGTCTGACCCTGTACTCCTGGGAACTTGGCATAACTCTGCCATGATGTTGGTAAGGGCCTGCCTTAGGGGTCAGCTCTGTAATGGAGGCCACTGCTGCTGCTGCTGCATCTTCTCCCAGTGTTTAATCCTGCGAGGACTTAATGTGACCAGTTTTGTAGTGGGCATCATCCAAATTAGTCACTTGGTCATCAAGTGTTCCAGGTGCAAGCCTTTGTGAATGAGTCACTTCACTAGTGGTTCCAATTTGAAAGCACTAAGCATTAGGCATGCAGCTTGAAATGCATCGGTCAGAGTAGGAGGCTGAGGGCAGCACTGGCCTCCTTAGGCAATCGGGGAGCCCAAAGAAACAATTGTCCATGTTGCAGATGCAGATAAAGAAACAGAGCAGAGAAAGGTTACTTCCTGGTCTGAAAAGAGTGATGCCTCTCCGGTCCCCTCCTTCCCATTGTGGCAGCTCCCTCCACTTCCAGCAGTAGGAAAAGGAGGTCCAGGAGATGGACTGGGAAAGATATAAGCTTAGCTTTGAGGATGTTGAAACTTTGTGAGCTGAATCCTCACACTGTATCCATCAATGGGATAGCATTTTCCCATCAGTCACTCCTCAGGCCAAATGCATCACTTTAAGGCAGTGGTCCTTAATCTATTTTGGGGGATCAGGGACCCTTTTGAGAATCCAAGAAAATAATGGTTATTCTTCCAAGAAAAAGGAAGTGTTTCCCATAGGTACATATTTGTCAGTCTCATCTCAGATGGTTTGTGAAATCCCCAAGGTTTGTCCTTTAACCTGTAGGAGCCTATGGACCACCAATAAGGAACCCCTATTGTTCTTGTTTCTGGTCTCTTTGTACCCAAATCCCATCCTCTGTAGGCTTTGTCCCTGAAGCCCCAGGCAGAATTGCTCCCTTCTTAGTGCTCACATGGCCCATAGCCCTTGCTGCACAGCCAAGCACAATAGGTTATATGACCAAAGTCTCCAGAGCCTGTCTGACCCAGTTGCTACCTCCAGAGCCTGTCTACCCAGTTGCTACCCTCATTTATTTCCTTTGTGACCTGGTGGTCTGATTAAGGAGACATGCCAAGCCTCAGCTTCCTTGCTGGTGAAGTGAGTGTGATCACAGGATCTGGCCCACAGTGTTGCTGTGAGAAATCAGTAAGAGCCTGCATGTCAGGGCCATATGCAGAGATGGACACTGAGGAGAATGCAGGGACAGAGGGACAGAGCCTTTTGCTGTCTGTATCCCTGCTGCCTGGCACAGGGTCTGCGCATAGTAGATCTTCCATTAACAATGGTTAAAGAGGAGAAGGAATGACTAGGCTAAGATAGAGATACATCACACCTGTGGAAGTTGGCCAACTGTGACCAGGCTAGTGGCAGCAAAAGGGGAGTAGCTTTGCCTTTAGTGTTCCCATCCTGCTTAGGCTCCTGGATTTCCCCCAAAGTTGGAGAGCTGGGCACTCAACCTCAGACCTGGCAGGTATGGATTACATTAGTTATGTGAAAAATGAAACATGGTCAGATGCTGGCTATGGAGTCAGAACTGGGTTCAAAACTAGCTTCTGACACCCATCAGACTTTTGGCAAACAATCTTTCAGGGTCTTAGTTTCTTCCAAGAGAAAAGTAGGACTAGCAACACCTATCTCCTAAGACTCTTGTGCAGATCAGATTAAGTCAGGTATATAAAATGTTTAGCACACAGAAGATGCTGAAGAAGTAGAAATTGCAGTCATTGTATACTGGAAGGCTGAACAAATGTGAGTTCTGAAAATCAGTATGTCATTGTTCTTTTGGAGGTTAGGCCTAGCCTGGCCCTAGACACAGAGGCAGGGGAAGTGCCTGATATCAGACTCTAAGTTGAAACTACTTGAATTCAAATCCTAGCTTTACCACTTACTAGCTGTGTGGCCTTGAATAAGTCAATAAGCCTCTCTGAAACCCAGTTTTGTCACCTGTGAAGTGAAAATAATGCTACCTACCACACAGACTTGCTTTTATTGTGAAGATCAAGTGAGAGTTTGTATAAATTGCGTTTAGTGTGGTATGTGGCAGTGCATTACCAGTGCTCAGTAAGTGGTAGCTTTATTATCATTATTGTCTGAGGGAGGGCAAGAAGGGCATCCACACCCTGACCCCTACCTTACCCTGGCGGAGCTCACCAAGTGATAAAGGTCAGCCTTAGCTTTTTGAGGGATTGTTTTGTTTTTGCTCTAGTGCTATATTTAGACAATGTAATGGCACCTATAGGTGGCCCGGCCTAGGTTGGGACAGGAGAAAGACTAAGGCCCCGTAGACTCCAGGGGCCATGGAATCCCCAGATAATTTCCAGTAGCATGCTGCTTAGAGCTTCCTCTGTTGGAGACACTCTCCATACATTTCCTGGACAACTGGTTTCTCCCCTCCCCAGCCCCTGGAGTCCCTTCCAGCTGAGGGTTCCAGGAACATGTCCACACTGTCTCAGGTAGGAGAAGGCCATCTCAGGCTACCTGAGGTGGAGGCTATGTGGATCCAGCACTCTAGACAGCCCAGCTCCTCCAGGAGAGCCCCCTGGGCCTGGGGAGGCTGTTGAGCTTCGTTCATATTCATCATCACTTGGAGCTGCACCTTTTCTCCAGGCTGTGTGGGGATGTGCATTACCATGGAAACGCTAGAGGTGAAATCACTCAAGTGTTGGCAAGCGGAGTTTCTCTCTGGAGCTTGGAAAAATGGAGAGCAGGCTCACCGTGTCACAGAAAGGAAAGATGCCCTTAAAACAACCCAAACATTCTCAATTCCATTTGGGGACTTTCCCTTTAAATAAAGACTGAACAATAAATGAGAGAAAAATGTTTTCAGTTTCTAGATCGGCTGCCCCAGAGAGTCCGTTTGCAATGGACATGCCAATCCTTTCTGGCTTTCCTAATCTGCTGTCTCTTGTAGAGTGGATAACACATTCTGTCTGGAAAGAAATGGGGTGACGTCTCGGAGTTGATATTTTAAATTGATGAAGCTGGAGTCTAGAAGTGTAGGTCCTCGTGCCTGTTGGCCATTTCTGGTCCTTCGCCTGAGTTTTGGACACCGGGACACATTTTCTAAATGAGGATCTGATAGGCTCCTGGAGGCTAAGGTCACTGAGGATGTTTGTTTATCTTGGGTGGGGGTTGGGGGCGGTTTCCAAGATAGCTGTGCCCGTGTCTGCTCCCAAAACATCCTGCCAGACTTTTGAGGGCTCTACACCAGTTCCTGGGAGCTGCTGTGGGCAGTAAGAGACCACACAGCTGTGATTGCCTGGACTGATGCAGGGGAGGAGAAGCAGGATATGGGAGAGTGCCGGTGGTGCTGGGGAGGCCACTAGGCACTAGGATAGCTCTGGGAGGCTTTGGCTAATTGGGGGGTCTAAGCATGTCCATGGCTTATAGGAGGCCATCAGTGGCAACTGCTTGAATCTAACTCAGACTCAGAGTTACAGGATTCTTTCTTGTCTATTTTCCTCCTTTGGGTAAAAACAGCACTGACGATACTTCCTCTCCCTCCAGCAAGGAAAGTTTTGAACACATTGTGTAAAAGCTTGGCTTCATTCACTCAACAGACAAATATTCACTGAATGCTTGTCATGTGTCAGGCACTATGGTAGGGCCTGAGGATATAGCCTTCTTAGAAATAGTTATGGACCAATTATGGGTGGTGGAATGAATACATGGTCACAGAAGATACTGTTTTTTTTTTTTTAAGCTAAAGACCAGTGTTTTCAGAAAATGACTCTATTGTAACAGTTCTGACTTTTCTGTTTTTATTAGAGACTTTGATTTTTATGTTAAGGTTAAGACAGAGTCAGACAGACAGACAGACAAACACACAAACACACACAACTCTAATTGGCCTTGAAACTAAGGTCAGTATTTCATTTTGCCAGATGGGAAAAGACAGGCCAATTGAAATGTAATCTAATCTATTCCATTCTGTGCTATTAAGATTACCCTTAACTTCTCTGTGCCTTAGTTAAACGTTGGTCAGAACAGAAAGAGTATCCTATGTGTCAGAGGTCCTAACACAGAAAGAGCCAAGGCTTGGAGATGTTGGTATATGGTGCCTCTCCTGGTATCTGATTTAGGGCTACCTGTAGCACAGCTCCAGGGGGTGGGTGTCACTTACCTCAATTACATTGTGGATGGTGCTTCTGGAGCTGTGCAACTAGACAGCCCTAGTGCAGGTGGCTCTGTAGGGTGGTGTTTGGATGTAAGTGGGGACTAAACTCTAGAAGGCAGGCAGGAGAAGGAGATGTGCTCCAAGGGGACTTAGGAGGTCCCAAGTGAGTTGGTGCAGGCAGAGTAGTGTGCCATTGATATGCCAGACATTAAGGTGACAAACAGAGTGAAGATAGATAGGAACTGACAGGGAGAATGAGCAAGACTCATGGGGATATGACCAGTCCCTTTGGGAGGCTTCTAGAAAAGCCTCAAACTAGAGATGTCTGAAGTGCTACCACTTTTTGGGTGAGGGCTGTTGGTCTGCAGTCTCGGGGACAAACCTGTAAAATGGCCATCTGTATGATTCACTATTAGTGGCACCCTGGGTCATATGGGCTTCCCATTTGGTATAGAGTTCTCAGGAGGAATTGTTTTAGAAAAGAACACTTGTTTCCTTATTGAGGGCCTCAGGCAGAGAACTGAGAACATATGAGAGGACCAGAAATAACAGGTGAACTCTGCCTCCGCTGAGCTGCTTGGCTTCTCTCTGCTTCTAGCAGAGGCTGGCAAAGACTCAGCCTTACTATTTCCTCTTCTTCCTGGGCACACACCTAGATTACATTTCCCAGCCTCCCTTGCAGTTAAGTGTAACTATGAGACTGAGTTCCTACAAATGGAATGTGAACCGAAGTGATGTGTACCATTTCCAGGCCTGGCAAAAAACATCCCGAGTACAATCTCCACGATCTTTCCCTTTCTGCTGGCTACATGTAGACGAGTGTGGTGACCTTAGATGACATGTATTGAAGGCAAAGAGGCACAAAATGGAAACAGCCAGAGTCCCTAAATCAACACGAAAAGGAGACCTGCTTGTCAATTGGGGTCATCCATTTAGGACTTTACACAAGAAATAGGTCTATCAGGTCTGAACCATCATACATGTTTGGGCTTGTTAGTTGCAGCAGCAAGCAGTTAGCACTGAGTTTTCCCCACAGTCAGGTTTGACTATCTGGAATCAAGAGTCTACTTCTAGTCCAATCAGGTGTGGTAAAAGGATCATGTGGAACAAACTGTGGTTATCTCTGTTTAACAAATGGCCTAAGGCTTCTGTCAGCAGAGGCTTCCATTGGGAAATATTTCTCAGAAGGGAACTGTGAGCATGGCAGCTACCTTGACTTGCTGCCTAAGGCTGCTAGGAAAGGAGCCCAACAGAACACTAGATAACCAAAATCTACCTTCTAGCAACTTCCCCTCTTATTCTCAGCAATAGATTACTCCATCCTCTGTTGTCATATTTCCACAGGTTCTCTTCTGATTTTGCTCCTTTAATGGCATGGTTCCTAAAGCAGGGGCTTTGGAGTTATACAGACATCAGCTCAAAATCAACAATCTCCACATACTGGTCTTGGGATCATGAACACATTCTCCCTGAATCCTAACTTTGTCATCAGTGAAATGGAGATATAGGTACTTTGAGGGTTGTTGTGAATATTGAATAAGATCCTGTGTCTGAAGCACCTGACATTGTGCCTGGCACAGTAGGCTCCTACTCAGCAGTAGCTGTGATTTTGTTGTGTTTGATGTAATGATTTCAGACTTTATTATCCTGGTTAGTGGCTCTTAAGGTGTTGAGGTTGGTTCAAATCCCATGGAACTTGAATCTGAATACAGTTCTGTAGTTAGCCTACAACTGACAGCAGCTCAGGGGACCATTGCTTCTTGTGATATGGGTACCATATTCACACTCCTTCCCACTGGTTAGCAGGTCCATCAAGTCGTTGGTCATGGAGCTTTCTTTTTCTCAGCTCATGACAGTGGCATTGTATTACCACACTGAGATACACTTAAGACATCACTCTTGGATGTGAGGGTGATCTGGTTGTGACATCTGTCACCCCATTTATCACCAGGGCTGATTGGGCTGATCTGGCAGTCTAGGCAAGTGGTCCCTTCCTCCCTTACCACCCCATGTGCCTCCCTTTTGAAGCTATGTGCTTACTCGAAGAGGACGGCCTTCCTGATAGAGGACTGTTCTTTGGTCAAGGGTATATGAATAGCTGCGCTCCCTTTCTAGAATTTAGAGTTTCTGAACAAACTCTCAAGGTCCATTTGTAGGGGAACATAAGGTTTTATTATATTATTTTTAAAAAAGACATCACCTTTATCTTGGGCTTTGATGTCTCAGGGCAGCTGCCATGGCATTGCCAATTGTGAGATATTTTTGGGAGCCTGCCTGGCATATTCTAGAGGATCTTCAAAAGGATTTTATAGAACAATATTCTTCACCTTTCTTGAATCATGGGTCTTCTGGAGAATTTGATGAAAGTCTGGATCTTCTCTCTAGACATATATCTACATGCACATAAATACTGTTTTGCCTGCTATTTGGGAGGCCTCCAAGGAGAGTCAGCTCTTGGCTGGCAAGCGGTTGGGAACATGCCTGCCATTTTGGGGGAGCTGTGGAATCTTCCTGGAGAGGGAGCTCCAGGCAGCCTTCTCTCCGGTGACCTCAGCAAAGTGGGAACGATCCAAGCACTTTTCTCATCAAGCTCAAATCAGCTGTGTGAAACCTCAGAGGGGCCCTCTCCACATCCTCCTCGGCATCTCAGTCTGAACAATCCTATTGGTTCTGAACGTTAATCAGTGTCATCAGGAGTCTGCTGCTGTTACGTGGCACTTAATTGGCTCTTTGGAGGAAAGTGAGTCACCATCTAGGAGAGTAGGCTGCAGGGCAGGAATGCACAGAGGAAAAGGAAAATGAAACTGCACACAGAAAAGATCAAGTGTGCCCTTAGTGCTTCTCTAAGACCGCAACCTGAGAGGAGCTTGCTTTTGCTGATGGGGCTTAAAGAGGTTTTCCTAAGCACAGAGACAAAGGACGCCTCCTCCTCCTCCCTGTCTTTGTTTCTCTCCCTCCTTTTCTGCATGTGGAACCACATCTAGTGGAGGGGGAAGGGGACAGGTTATCCACTTGACTGTCAGAGCTGATCACTGCTGACCTTATCAAAACAGAATCAATGCACTCTCCTCCCAGCAGCCCAGAAAAACCACAAGGAGTTTGAACCGAAGCAATTTGAAGTGCAGAATCGTAGGAAGCAGAAGACAGCCTGTAAGCTGTTGGGTGTCGGAATCTTCCCATGCCCTTCCTCAGAGTCAGGTGAGAGCAGTAACCTTGCTAGAATTCTGGTGCAGAATGGGCACCTGATGAGGGGAATAATGCCTTTATGACCCAAGTCCAGTCCTGGCTGGCTCTCTGTGCCAGAGGAGGTACAGAGTACCTCTGGAAGGTTCAGAGTACCACCTGTCAGGAAGGATGCCTGTGGAGCTGGGGGCTAGAATCCAGGACAGGGAAGTCAGCCCTCCCAGGACCCTTCAGCAGGCTCTTGGGAAGGCCCTCTCCTGGTCTGGCCCCAGAGTGGAGGTTTACAGGCCTTAGCTATACCCTTAGAAAAGTCCTGCCATGGCACTGATTTAGTGCCAAGTGGCCTTCATGATGCCACCACCTTTCTTCTCCTCTTGTTTCTTTATTCCTCTTTATATTTTCTCCAGATATGCTATTCCTTTTCTTTCTCCACTTTGTCTCCCCCCCACCTCTCAGGAGGGAGAAGACCAATAGAAGGAATGAAGGAGACAACCATTTTGGGTGGAAGGAAAGGGGAGTTAGATGAGGTCACCTGGAGCCCAGCAGAAGTATCTACCTTCCCATAGAACACATGATCTCCATCTGTGCCTAGTTTTGGATTGCGGTTGGGGAGCCCAGATCCTTCACAGCATCAGAGGTGAAGGATCTTCCCTGGTGTCAGTGGAACCTGAACGAGATGTCTTCCATCCATTCTCTGGCTTTCTCAGCCCCTCTGAAAACCAACCAATGTCATAAGTATATCATCAAGACAACTTCCTAAATGTGTCTCCATCTCCTATCTTGGTCATAACTTCCATCTCAGAGCTCATAGTAGTTGGTGCCAATGTGGCTCAGGTGCTCAGAATTGGCAGAGCCATCAGGCATCCTAATCATACTTTACTATAGTTTCCCAACTAATCTTTCCCCCTCAGCAGAGAGGAACTTGAGTGCAATGATTGGTCTGATTCATCATTGAGTCTCTAGAGCCTATCCCAGAGTACACAGAGTAGTGTTCAGGGATTGGCATCTCTGTGCTCATCATGAAGGCAGGCCACCTTCACCCAGAGGTTACGCTGACCGCCATGTAGAGACATCACAGTCAGTCCTTGTGTGGCTTTATAGCTTTGTTGTTGAGCAAGAACATGGTCAACAGAGCTGACACTGGCTTCCCTATACTTAAGCAATGTCATGTCTTTGCATGTCTGGTGCCCTTTGCTTGGAATGTATCCTTCCCCAGGCAGAATTAATTGATCTCTTTTCTGAACTCCCAAAGGACTTTATACTCTGTTTGCTTTTAATAGCACTGATCGCATTGTGCTATTACTGGTTGTTTGCATGGCTGTCTTCTCCTATGCAGGCATTCATCTACCCCAAGTTACTTGGCAGGCCATCTTTTCCAGGTGTGGGGATACATGAGGGACAGTGCAGGCAGGGCTCTGGCTTTCATGGAGCCAAATGGGAGGGTGAATAGCCTAGACAATGGCAGGCATGGAGTAGGTTCACATCAAACGTTCATTGAATGGAATTGGAGATGTGGTATCTGTCCAGAGAGGCTGGGCAGGGAAAGAGGCCAGAAACAGGAGATGGAGACACATTAAGGAAGTTGATTTCTTACTGTTATCATTCAGAGAACTGGGAGGGGAGAAAAGTGAGCAGAAACAAATCTTGTGGGCTGCAGGGGGGTGGGGGTGGGGTGGGGCAGTTGGGGCTGGAGTAGAGGGTGCAGCACATTAGCAGCAGATAGCAGATTAGATGCTGCAAGGACAGCCTTAATGAGGAGACTGCCCTCCACAGGGCTCATCCCAAAGTGTGGCTGCAAGTGTTCTTCCAGCTGTTTACATCTGCCATCACTGTGGATGGACACAGGTCAGGAGATGCTGGGGGAGGGGGCGTGTCATCAGGAGAATGTGCAAGGAAGCAGCAGTGGCAGGTGAGCCCTAGTGCTGACTGTATTAATTGACAGGAGTGTAATGCACCTGATTTTTTAAAATCACATGGGTTAATGGAGGGAAAGCAAGGATGAAGCATCCCAGGTTTGTATTCTTCCCATCTAAGGAAGGAGAAAGTAGGGTGGGGGGCAGAAGGGAGCCCCTGGGGTCTTCAGCATGCAGAGTGAGGCTCCCAGCTCCTCATGCAGCTTAACATGCCCCAGTGGAGGCGAGGCCGCCAGCATGCCAGCTGTCGGGATTTCCCACAGAGCAGCAGGGAGCCAACCCCTTTGGAGCAGAGGAGCCCGATCTTTCTTCCCGGTGAATCCCTTCCCGCACAACTGGGCTTCGTGGGCCTGGGCATCCTGCGAAATTCCCCGAGCCCCAGAACCCCATCACCCGGTGGGTAGGGAGCAGACACCAACACGGCAGCACCAACCACAGATGGCCGCAGCTTCTAAATAAGCATTTCATTAGTTTGGAACCCAGGGAAATACTCGGTTCAAGTTATAGGGAGAAATAAATGAGTAAGGAGAGCCTGATTTTAAATCCTGCTAGTTATGTTCAGCACGTCCATAAAAATAAGCAGAGCTCTCTTTTTAAAGGGGCCACTGTTAATTAGCTGCTGCGGCGCCCATTCGAGCATTTTGTCTAGTTATAACGTGGTTATGCCGTGCTAGGGAAGATGCTTACGGTTCCACATATCCTTTTTATGCCTACTCCTGTCATGCTGAAATTGGCTCCCTCACTCTGTAACTGTGCTTTATGTAGGAGCTGAACGGGAATAGTGTTACTTGTGTTTATACTTGCTGCCTGCCCTGGAAGGCCAATTATTCCTCATTCCTCCTTCCTGAGGTTGGTGCTCAATTCCGATTGGAGTAGACACTTGATTCCATTTCCACAAGCTGTGTGTTCTATTTCTCTTTTTCTTTCCCTACTAAGTAATGCTTGGGAGTGCTTTTTGTGTCCTCTGTCTAACCCCCGATGGCTTGCACCCAGTTCTTCATCTTTCCATGGGAATAGCAGGAGTCCTGGTGCCCACTCCCCTGAGACCAGGCACCCAGTGTCCCCTTAGCTCCCCTGACGGGCTTGTCCTGCTCAAGGAGGGGTTTAGATTGTGATTCAGCAGACCTTCTGAATGCCACTGTGGTAAGATATTTTCGCAGGTAACAGGTGATATGTGGGGCACCTTCCTGATACCGTGCAGACGGGGACAAAGGGTTTTGTTGTGGGGAGAAATGATGGCCACACATCTCCCAGGCTTCTTTAGGTGATCGTTGGCTTGGGCTAATGTTAGGTGTGAGACCAGGTGACCTTAAAAAAAACCTTTAAAAAAGCTGAAGGGCTTCTTATTTCTAGACTGATTCTGAGGGCAAAGATTCCTGGTTTCTGAGTAGGTCTGGTTGGTTTGGATATTCTGAGATGCCCTTGGCAAGACCTGGTGATCCTCATTAATATAATAGCTACTGCTGTTTGAGTACCTACTGAGTGTAAGCTCTGATCTAGTGATTTGCCATCTTGGCATCATTTAATTTTTGTCACAGTACTATGTGGTAGTTAGTATTCCCATCAGCTGGATAAGGAAACTGAGACTCAAGAGGTTAATAAAGAGTCCCAGATTTCACATTTGGTAAGTCTGAGAGTTGGGTTTCAGGTGGCCTTTTCACTCTCATTCTATCTTTCCACCACACGTCACTATCCTGTAGAAATCTAAGAATCCAAGCTAAGCAATTCCCTAGAGCAGCACCATCTGTTAGAAAGCTTTCCATGATGACAGAAAACTCCTAGTCTGCTTTGTCCAATATGATAACCATTAACCACTTGAAATGTGGCTAGTGTGACAGAACTGAGTTTTGAATTTTATTTATTTAAATTCATCTAAATTTAAATAGCTCGCATGGGTAGCAGTTACCATATTGGACAGTGCAGTGCTAGAGCTTATGTTTTGCTGGTGCAAATGCTCAAGGATACCCCAGGAGCTCATAACGGATGGCCCCCACTCAAGTGCCTCCTACTCTCCCCCACATATGAACATACACTTAGTGGCTACCTTCCCATATATTTCTGAAGCAAACTGTATGTGGGATGTTACCTTCTACTCCTTGTGACCAGGGCCCTGGGGGTTTGGCTGGACAAAGGACTGGTAGTTTCTTATAGTTTCTTTTTCCAGCTTCCCTTTAACTTTTGGTTTCTGAGTTTCAGTCTCTGTCTCTACAGTTTCCTATTTGGTTCTGCCTGTAGCTATGATTGACCATCCTGTTAGCCCTCTACAAGTAGCTGGTACTTGGGTCACAGGCTTTTTACACATTCTTGGCAGTTTGGGCACCACGCTTTTTCTCTATAAAGTATCTTGTCTCCCCTGATTATAAGAGTAGTGTATGTTGATTATAGAAAATGTAGAAAATACAGGAACCAGTTAAATGTCTGACGTCGGGGGTCCTGGGATCGAGCTCCACGTCAGGTTCCCCACTCACTAGGGAATCTGCTTTTCCTTCTCCCTCTGCTTGTTCTTTATCTCTCACTCAGATAAATGAATAAAATCTTAAAGGAAATATAGAAAAAAAACAAACAAAACCAGAAAGCCAGACTAATATTTAGACATTACCACTTTTATAATTTGAGATTATTCCTGTGTGTAGTTTTTTTTTTTTTTTTAAGATTTTATGTATCCTTTCATGAGAGATACAGAGAGAGGCAGAGAGGTAGAGACATAGGCAGAGGGAGGAGAAGCAGGCTCCCATGCAAGAGCCTGATGCAGGACTCAATCCTGGAACTCCGGAGGCAAAGGTAGACACTCAACTGCTGAGCCACCCAGGCAACCCTATGTGTAGTTTTTATGTAAGGAAAATGCCATTTGTAATCTCAATTTTTATTTATTATTAGATGGTGAATATTTTGTCATGAAATATACCTCAAAAACTTGGTTTTAAACAGGTATATTTTCTTATGCAAATATATATATATATATACATATATATATATATATATATATATTTTTTTTTTTTTTTTTTTAAGATTTTATTTCTTTACCACAGGGAGCCTGATGCAGGACTCGATCCTAGGACTCTGGGATCATGCCCTGAGCTGAAGGCAGATGCTCAAACCACTGAGCCACCCATGCATCCCTGTGCAGATACATTATAGTTTAGTTAACCATTCTCTCAGGGGAATATTCAGATTATTCCCAGTGTTTTGCTATAATAGATAACACTAATGAGCACCCTTACAGCTAATTCAGATAATTCTTTGTATATATATGTAATCAATTCACTAGAGCAGACTCCTAGAATTGTAATCAAGAGGTCAAAGGATGGGTATTTTAAAAGCTCTTGCTGGATGTTTCCAAAAATGCTGATAGGGTTTACCAACTTTTATTCCTACCTGTAAGGTATGAGAGTGCCTAACTAGGACAGATCAAGTGATCTAAGCAAGTGTCTACCTCTCATATTCATCACTGTATTTCTTAAACACTGGAATTCAGAGGTGTTTCACCTAGTTTTGCTGTGTAACAACTTATCCTAAACTTAAAACAACCACTTAATTTCATCCACAATTTTGTGGGGCACGGTTTGCCTAGGTGGTGCTTCCATGGGGTCTCTGATGTGCTTACTGTCAGAAGTTGGCTGGGGCTGGAATCATCTAAAGGCTTGATAAGTCTGGGAGGTCCAAGATGGCTCACTCACATGGTTGCATTTGGTGCTTACTGCTGCCTTAGGAGCTTGCCTAGGGCTGCCAGCTGGAGTGCCCACATGTGTTTTCTCTAGCATGATGATCTCAGGGTAGTTAAACTTCTCACATGGCATCTGGCTTCTTCCAGAGAAAGTGTTCCAAGATATCCAAGTGGAAGCTGCATGGCCTAGCTTGGAAGTCACATAGTATCACTTCTACTGTACTCTACTAGTTGAATACATCACACATTTGTGCAGATTCAAGTGGAGGGGATATAGACTCCACCTTGTAATGGGAGAAATGACAAAGACTTGAGGTCATTTTTAAAATATTGCCATACAAGATATCTTACATGTAAGCATGCATGCGTGGTATTACTGACATATTTACTATCAATGATACTCAAGTTTTCAAAGGACATGCATCCAAGAAGGTACCTAAAGGCCATGCTGGGTATGAATGATAGCCGTTAAGGGCCTTGTGTTGGGTTAATGTATATGTAAATATGGGCAAACATGAGTAGGCTAGGGGTTTAGTCAATGTGAACAATAGTCAAGGGCCCAGAGGCTGGGATTAAACTCTTATCATTGAGCTGAAATTGGCTGATGGCTGACAGCTGACTCCCAGACATCTCTAACATCAAGAAGGGGGTTCAGAGAACTCAGTCAGGTGGCAAGGCTCAGTTTTAATGCTTCCACTGGGGAGTGCCCTGGGACCCCAGCAGTGAGCCTGGCATCTGTGACCCACTAAGAAGTGATTAATCCATTGTACTCATATGTCTGTATGGTGGAATCTCATCCTCAGGACTAGGCTGGGAGAACAAAAATTGGTGCATCTGGCTTCCTGTTCTGACCTCTGAATTTTAGTGAATGGACTTTTGTTTTAGGAGTCTGAACATCAAGGCCTATTTTGATCAACTTTTGGCAAGGTAGTAAGAAAAGGAGAAATCTCGGAAAGCCCTGGGAGTTACATATTTTTTTGGTAACTAAGTGTAGCTTGAGGCATTCCTGCTGTCATCTCACAATAGGTATCACCCTTGGATCTGTTGTCTTTACATGCCCTAATCTAGCTTTTATCCCAACTGAACAGAGGGCCTCGCTTCCTCCTTGGGCTCATAGGGCAAGGATCCTTTAAGATGGACGACTGTTTGAGATTCTTTGAGTCCATAATTCCCTGAATATTTTCCTCCAGAATCGCCCAAACATTGGTTGGGAATGAAGCTCACATCCTATCAATCACCTCTCATATTCACACAGCACACATCCACCCATTGTTCAGTGTGGACCAGAATCTTCTAGGGGCCTTTTCAGAATACATTTGGTCAGATGTATTCCCCTGGATTGGGGAGTTTGACATGTTTACTTTGAAACAATCCTCTGACAATCAAGATGCCACCCTCCCCCAAAAGCCTTGGTTTGCAAGGTGTTTCATTTTGCATCCATCGTCTCTGTTGATTCTTGCAAAAGGCAAGACAGGTGTTAGTACCCCTGTTTCACAGAAAAGGAAACTGAAGCACAGAGAGGTTAAATGATAAGCTTGTAAATCCCAGAGCTACAGAAATCCCAAGAATTTCTGACTCTTCTACAAATCATTCAGCAAATTCTTTCCTATGAAGACCTCATGGCCAACTTCCTAAGCTGGCATTTCTGGGGCTACCACAGGGGTGATTGGCAGATGTTTGATTGGTACCTTTATGTGGCCATAAGGTCTGGAACAGGAGGGATCTGGAGCTTCAACTGAGGCACTTGCTGTGTACACAGGGACATTTCTTATCTGATTAGTTTGCAAGTTTAGGCTGAATTTGGGTTGTGAAGGTGACACCTTTTCTAGTGGGAATGCTGAGGCCATTAGGGATGCATAGCACATCTCCAAAAGCAACAACTAGGCTCCACTTCTCTGAATGTAGGTTGGTGGTGAAAAGCAACAAAACAAACCTTTACTTTACATTTCAAAGTACGGCTAGGAGAGGAAGCCTGGCCTGCTGTTTGGAAGTGAATTTGGGCAGGAGCCAGCTCTTAAAGACCAGGTTACATCATTTGATAGAAAGGGGCTATCTGGAATAAAAGGTGTCATCCTTTGCCAACAGAAATGGTGGATACTAAACAAGTATTCCCCAAACCTGCAACTAAGTTTCTTCACTTGGGGGAGACAAGTGAAGGTGAGAACCACATTGTGTAAGAGTTAAGAGACCTCAGGGACCCCCCTGTCGGCTTCCATGGTTTACAGCATGAAAGTCAGGCTCTGAGAGAAGAGTCCTGTCTAAAATCACCAAGTGCATAAGTGGCAACAATAGAATTGGATTCTAGGGCTCCTCCTGCCCAATTTGAGCTGGTCGCATCACGTACCTTGCAGCCACCTAGAGCTCCAAATGCCTGAGACTGAGAGAGAGGATTACTCTCTATTCAATCATGTCTTTTTCAGTACATGGAACCCAGAACTCAAAACGGAGTCTGGCATTTTCTCACTTCTAATGTGGTAAGTTTTCAATTTTGAGCCTCTTCTTAATGCCATCCCATTTCTCTTCCTTTGGTGGAAGGTTGAGGTGTAAATCCAAATAGGATATCTTACAACTGGCCTGGTGATTGAGTACATGGAGAGGTACTCAAACCACTTTTCCTGCCACATAGTAAAATTACCTCTATAAGGTCCCAACCCAATGTTCTCAGTTGGAATATAAACCAATAAACTATTATTAGTATTTCCAGTTTTGTTTTCCTGTTGAGTCTGAATGATCAAACGGATCTTCTGATAGAGATAGGGGATAGGTAAGTTTGATGGCTACAGGTAGATTGTGAAAGATGTGAGCAGTGAATACTGTCTGGAGAAGATACACTTATCTGGGAGTTTCATGAGCCATCAGGGATTATATAAAGGCACAAGAGCCTAGAATGAAGGGAAGGAAGGAGAGAGAACCACTGAAGAATGGG
Organism: Canis lupus familiaris; assembly: GCF_011100685.1. Classification (NCBI taxonomy): domain Eukaryota; kingdom Metazoa; phylum Chordata; class Mammalia; order Carnivora; family Canidae; genus Canis; species Canis lupus. The sequence goes on along the minus strand of NC_049244.1, from coordinate 32,847,499 downwards.
GATGGCTGGAAGTAGCAACACCAAAGACTTCCATTGCCTAGTTCAGAATTTGTTGGGATTCATCTTTGCTGCCATGGGTTTTCCACCAGGCAGCATGGCCATTAGGCTTTCAGGTTAGTGGTCAGAGAATCTGGTTCTCCTTTTGTTGAAGAGTATATATACTATGTCTGTGTCCTGTGAACCCAACATTAAGCCAAGTGACTCTCTGGAAGGATCCTCTGAAGTGAAGTCCCTTCATTGGATAGGTGGTGTCCTGAGAGACTGTGTAATCTACTCCAGGCAGCTATGGGAGCATTGAGCCCAAGACCCCTTTGCCTTCACTTCTGTCTCTCTTCCATAACAGATCCTAAAAGTTGCCACAGACTGCTATCTGTAGTTAGTGATTGAGACTTGGGGCCTTGGCTTTGGCTTCTAATATCCCTGAATTGGCAGATGTTGGGGCAAGGTAGAGACTTCTCACAACTTGCTCGGGTCAAATGATCAAGTGAGCTCAAAGGTGTCTTCACTCTGACAGGTGTGTTACTTGGTGAACAAAATGAATGAGAAGAGGGAAAGAAGGAAGAGGAAAATGAATATATCTTACAAATTAGATGAGGATAGATTTTTTTTTTTACAGCTTCCTTTCCCAGAGGGAGTTCTTGATGTGTAGGATATCCAACTCAGAGGGAAAGCCCAACCTGTTTACTCATCCTCATGCCCGATTATCTGATACCTTTGATAGAGGCCAACGATAATAATTTACATTTACGTAGCACACATTGCCAAGAAACAAAAACATAAATGTCATGTGCTGTGACAGGCACTATTATCCTGAGAGAGATATTGCAACAAATCATTCAATAATTAATTTACAAATACCAGAAAACTGGAGGGTACTGGAAAAAAAAACCAATGTGACTGTGCAGGGAACCAATTACATCAGACCAATTTAATTTCCTCCAATGTCAGAATGACAGGTCTGGAAGATAAGGCAAAAGCAATAGACGTAAAATATCCTGACTTCAGTAAGCCCTTTAGCTCTGTTCCATATGATGTCCTCATAAACATGCTATGAAAATATGGTGTAGCCTCTGCTATTGTTATTTAGTCTTTGATTTATCATGGTTCCCTTTCCCTAAAGAGTTTGAGTAGAGTGCTCTGCAGAAAAATAACTGTTGCCCAGGAGAGTACTGAGAGGGCCTTGCTCAGGACCCAGGTCTGGAATGAGTCTTGTTCAGTAATATGATTACAGAGATAATTCATGGTGACATATAAACATACTTCAACATTTACAAAATGCTTAGAGTTGGATCTCAAACCCAAGTCTTTCAATTCCAAACTCAAGTTATTTCCTGCTCTCCCATAACTGCCTTGAAAGGAACTATTCACTCAGCTATCCCAGAAGAACTGTTTTCTTTCCAGGACAGTGATAAAGAGGCAGGACAGTAATATTTACAGTGGAGGTTAGGGGCAGCTAGTTTCTTGAGGATAGATAGCCCCCAGCCTGTGGTCTCCAGGCCCTTTCCATAGTGATTCCCTCCGTGGACTAACAAACTGGTGGATAGATCTGCTGGTGAGCCCAAAGCACATGTGATACTGGGAATTTGGTTCAGGTGAGGACAGAGAGACCCTGGTAGAGAAGGCTCTGCTTTCTCAGGGACTGGGAGAAAGATGGGATTTCACAACCCCCTGAGAGGCTTAGCTGTTAAAAAGCCCAAAGGTTCTTCAGAGATGCTGACCAAATGTCAGATACATGTGGTTCCTGGAAGTGCTGCCTGACCTTGCTGACCAGTGGTGCAGAGTAAGAGAAGACTAGCCCTCTGACCTCTAAGAGCGGACATTTGGGGCAGAGTTGCTTCCTTATTCCACTCAAGAGAAGGGATTGGTAATCATTTGACAGCTCATTTATTGCCAGCCTACTAGGAGACAAAAATCCACCATCTTTTTGATGCCTTCTTGTTGGAGTGACCCTCCACAGCCCAAACTGCCTGAGTGCCCAGGGAACATACAATGAGTGGAAAAAGAAAACTTATCATGCACTTCAGGGAATTTAGTAAACAACTAGAACAGGTGGCTTTTACTCAGGTAGCACAAAATGATGAGGCAGGAGAGAGATTTAGTAGAACAGAGGGAAGACTTCTCAAGGAAAACTAGAGAAAACATTAATTTTCTAAAGCAACCAAAGGCCAATTTCTTTTTTTTTTTTTTAAGATTTTATTTATTTATTCATAAGAGAAGAGAGAGAGAGAGAGAGGCAGAGACATAGGCAGGGGGAGAAGCAGGCTCTCTGCAGGGAGCCCGATGTGGGACTCGATCCTGGGACTCCAGGATCACACCCTGGGCCAAAGGCAGGCGCTCAACTCTGAGCCACCCAGGTGTCCCATGCAATTTCTTAATTAAAAAAAAAAAAAAGATAGGGCAGCCTGGGTGGCTCAGCGGGTTAGCGCCGCCTTCAGCCCAGGGCCTGATCCTGGAGACCAGGGATCGAGTCCCAGGTCAGGCTCCCTTCATGGAGCCTGCTTCTCCCTCTGTTTGTGTCTCTGTTTCTCTTTCTCTCTGTGTCTCTCATGAATAAATAAATAAAATCTTAAAAAACTAATAAAAATTTTAAAAATGATAGGCAAACTGTACAGAGGACTGGTCGCTGTTGGGTACCAAATTAGCATGGATAATCATATGGGATAAACAGCTCACAAAGTAAAAACAAAGATATGGAGATCATGAGCAAAAAGCTAAGAAAGGTGGATAGAGAAATAATAATTAAAGAAATCACAGAAGAAACATTTCCTGACTAAAGAAAGACATGGTCTTGAGTATAGATGGGCTCACTGAGGATTCCAGGATAGTTGCAAACAGACATCATCAAATGACATCACTGAGCTACCAAGGAAAAGAGAAAATTTTGCAAGCTGTTGATGGAAAAAAGTGAGTTGTTTCCAAAGGAAAGAACTTTAGACTCATTTGCAATACGGGAAGCCAGAAATCTGTGGAACAATATTTACCAATATCAAAAGAAGAGGATTATGATCTAAGAATTCTATTACCAGTCAATATAATGATCATCTTTTAGGGCATTCTGGACATACAAGATACCGGTAAGCATACCACCACATTCTACACACAAGGTCAAAATTGGAAGAGACCTTAAATATTATTGTAGCTAGCCCCCATCAATCTTATTTATTTTTCCTTTATGAATGTATGTGTGTTCCTGATGTGATAAAGGCAGGGACTCATAAGGGCAGGGAGTGGAGAGAATGTCAGGAAGGCTGTTAAAACCATTATGTGGATTTTAATGCTTATTTGCATTTAGATGTGTTTACTGAAGAATTGAGTTGGCCATAATAAACATAATCCCAGGTCTATATGAGAGGACCTCAGGGAAACCAATTTGGTTGCAATGGAATTTCCCAATGGGAGAAATGAGACAGTGCTGTATGGCTGGAGGTGCCTCAGAAGTTTCCGCCTATGGTTGCCAGAATTGGCAAATAAAAGCATAGGATGCCTTGTTAAATCTGAATTTCATGTTAACAGAGTGAGTTTTTCAGCATAAGTATGTCTCAAATATTGCATGAGCATCCTGTATTTTACCTGGTAGCTTGATTCTCACCTGAACCTGGAACCACAGAGAGGTATATTTTTCAGGGACTTTGGGATGTCAGCTATAGATGAATACTTAAAACTGGAGTTTAAGTGGGAGGAAACAAGGAGACTTTGAAGCAAAAGATGGGATTAGTGTCAATGTAGGATCCAGAGGAGTGGTTTCTGAATGGCAGCTTGTCTCTTTCTAGGTTTGGAACATATTTGAATGGGTCCTTGCCTTTATGACATTTAAAAATCTCATTATAAAGATTGTGTGTATGTGCACGTGCGAGATCATGTGATAATAAAAGCTAATTTTCACTGAGCATTTACCACACCAGGCACTGTGCTAAGCATGTTAGCTCATTTATTCTTTAAAACAATGATCCCCACTTTACAGATATAGAAAAAAATGCTGAGTTTAAGTAGTTTGCTTAAGGTCATACAGATAGGTGATGGAGCCAGGACTCGAACGCAGGCTTGCCTCTGCCTGGGAGCTGAGCCCATGCCCTCAATGCCATACAACCTCACAGCCAAGTGTAGCAAGCAAAAACAAAACAAGACAAAGACAAAAAGGCATAGTACTGACACTGTCTGAAGTTTTGAGGCATTGAAGGTAGGCAGGGTAGGAGAGGTCAGTATGGGCCAGATTAGCCAGGGGAGGCTTCTTGGAAAAAGAGACTCAGAAACTGGGTTCTCACAGATGGATTTGGATTTGGGATGGTGAAACGAGTGGGGAGATCACCAGCCTGGACCAGTGGAAGGAGGGAGCCTGGTGGGGTGGATGGCAAGAGTACAGAAGGGGTGGGTTGTGAGGGGAGCATCCCAGCAAGTCAGAGGAGACAGCAGGAGTTGAGTTGGTCCAGTGAGGGAGAATGTTTGTGTTTGGTTTGGCACACAGAGTGACCAGGAGAGGTTCCCTGTAAGGATGAAGAGGAGGGCAGGGCCGTGTCATGGGTGAGGAGTGGGGTGAATTGCCATGGTGGAATTGAGGTGGGGTGGGTGACATATAGGCTGATGTAAGCTTAAGGTCAATGGGAAGCCAGTAAAGAGTTTTAAGATGAGGAGTGGTGGCAGTGGGGTTGAATGGGTGGGAGGCATCTAGATAGGAGTTACTGGTGGAAATAGATGCAGGGAGAGGGTGAAGGAACATGCCCACAAGGGCCATCTGGCAGTGCCCCTGAGTGGAGGGAACCAGTAAGTGGACCAGAATGGTGGTGGAGGGAGGGAGCCTTGTTGGTTTCAGTGGTGGGGTAGCCATTGACCTAGTGAGAGGGACTGATGCTGCCTTCTTTTCTGTAGGGCACAGGTAGGCTCCAAGGTTAGAAATAGAGCTTCACACAAGCCTGGAAAGAATGCTCACAGTAGTGGCAGCCAGTGCCAGCATGGGTCTGTGTGCCTTGGGATCTCCTGGGCAGCTCCAGGAGAAGCCTCTCCACCCCCTGGATGATGCAGAGCCCATGCAGAGACATGGAAAAGGTAGGTTTAGGGCTGGTTGCCTTTGAGGGCAGCTCATTTGACATTATGTCTCTCAGGAAGTATTGGCCCCACACCCTGGTTTTACATAAAACCCACATAGCTTTCCAGATCACCCACCACCACAGGCCAGGCGCTATCTTCAGCCCTGACTGTGGGTAAGCCAAGTCGTTGCCACACAAGGCAGCTGAAATAAAATGCATAATTGTGCTCCAAGACACCTTAATTGTTTATTAATTACTCCATAAATCATAGTGACACCTGTGTTTATGCTCCTGTTAATTCACTCTAGTGAGGTGAGGGCTGGAAGCACATGGCCAAAGAATAACCGTCCCCATAAACTGTGGGACAGAGGTACCTGAAATGGGCTCAGGATATCAGGGCTCTCTATGCTTCTCCCTCATTGTCAGCCTCAACTGCATTCCCATCCACTTTTGGCCAAGACTGTAGCCCTAAAAGGGCTCCTTAGGAGGTGTGTGTGTGTGTGTGTGTGTGTGTGTGTGTAGCTAAGCACTCCACTTGCTCCATCCAGAAGCCAGTGAAGAGACAGATCATTGCATTCATTTTCCATGTGAGAAATTGAAGTTCAGATATTCCATGTGAGCCTCAGGGTCACACAGCCAGTTAAGTGACCATGCCTGAGTTTGAACCTGGGTTTGTCTGACTCCCAAGTCAGGTTGCCCTTGTGGGAGAGTCAGAGAACAGCTTTGGGAGGAGAAGGGAGCTTTCTTGTTAATTATCTTGGATACTTCATTTGTATCTTTCACATTTATCCGAGAAAAGGCAAGCTGTTTTCTAAATGATAGTACCCTAACATTTTTCTTGGGGATCTTATCTAAGATGGAAACAGAATTCACTCAGGTGTTTTGGCTGTAGTGCTCTGGTGCCCTGCTACTCAGACTGGCCATGGCTGGGGTCCCCCTCTAACTGACCTCCATCCCAGACAGTCACCAGCTCCCGTCCCTTAGAGCCCTTCTCTGTGCACATCTGTCTGCAGCCATCGGCGACTGAGCGCCTGGCCCTGGAGAGTGCACCATTGTTCCAGATGGCTAATAGAACTTTATTGCCACAATCATTCTTAATGCAGCCATTCCAAAGGCCCTGTCTGGAAGGAGGCTGTGCTCCTGTCCTGGTGCGGCATTCCTCGGCTGCCCTCTCTCCTGGGCCCGATAGAGCACTTCCGCAGATGCCATGAGCTGGCTCTTTGGAAAACAAGTAATGCTATAAAACCGAGGTTGGAGATAATCCTATCCCCTGTTTGAGATCAGGACTTTGAAATGAGGAGGGAGTCCTCCAGGCAGTGGCTGGGGGAGGCTCTCCACTCTGGGTCTCAAACATGGTGGAAGGTGAGGGAAGAAGGCAGGTAGGGAGTGAGAGGTCACACCATCCTGTCCCAGTCAGCGCTGACCATCCCTCAGAGCTCAGCTTTAAGAGACCTGCCCCTACCAGCCAATCCTGTATTCTCTCTGTTTCACAACCTGTTATTTTCCTTCCAAGCACTTTTCTCCATTCGTGGTGATAAACTTATTCATGGGTCTATTTATTTAAGTCTCCCTCAGATACTAGTCTCTGCAGGGGTGATGTCTGTCCTGCTCAGCGGTATACCAGGTGTCAGCACAGTGCCTGGCACATAACAAGGACCTGAGAAATATTCACTCTGAATGAATATTATTACTGAGCCACGGTCACTCTGTCTTCAAGAATGATTCCCTCAGGCTCTTCTGATGGGGTGTCTGGTGATACACTTGCTAGCAGGTGATTTAAGATTGGAAGGGAGGAGGAAAAACACCAAGATGCTTTCAGAGAGCAGTAGGGTAGTTAGATCCTGGGCCCTGTAGTCTGAGGCTGAGAGCCCAACTCTGCCTCGCACACAGAAGGCACACAATGAGTGAATGAATGAGAAAGATTAGGAAGGCTAGAAGGAATATCTTTGTGGATAGCAAAGTAAGTGAGTCTCTGGGGGAGAGAACTGCCGGTGCCTGCCAAAAAGGAAGCAGGAATGTGTGAATGCTACCCCATGTTCTTGAGGTAATTTCACCCCAGCAGGAAGTCGATCATTAAACTTCTCAGCCTTCCTTCTCCCTCCTCTGCTCTGGACCCAGAGCCCCTACTAATGGTTTAGTGTCTCAGCTTGCAGACAGTTAGGATGCCAGACCATCTCTCTGGGCTCTAGGTGTGGTGAGACCGGAGGACGTTGTGGCTGTTACCAACGTAAAAGGAAGCCCTTAATCTTGCAGAACTACCTTCCCTCAAGAAAAGGAGCTATGGAGAGTTTAGGGGCAGAAAATGCCTTCATCCTCTGGACCATTCTTCCACTGGGGCAAGTTGGACCCATGGGCTGCCTGCCCTCAGTGAGCAGGGCCTCAGACTGACAGGAGAATGCTGGGAGTCCAGGGAACATAGCCAGGACGGCAGAAAAGCCACCCAGTAAGATGAGTGACTTGCAGGGAAAGGGTTGGTCAAGTCTGCTGGACTGGATCTATGGAATTCAGTCACCATGGCTCATTCTGGGGGCAGGAAAGGCCTCACAGGGAGGGATGGGGCTTTACCTGGGCCCCAGAAGTAGCCTGGATGATCAGAGGGTCAGGGGAGGGAGGAGTGCAGACTGAACACAGGATGGAGGCGGGGGACCTGGGGGCTCATGCAAGTAGACGTGCAGAGGTCCATCAAGAGGGGGCCTTTGGAAAAAAAAAAAAAAAAAAAAAAGAGGCGGCCGCCTTTGTGTATCCAGGGAAGGGCTGTCAAGATGGGCCATGCATCCAGGAGCCTGCAAATACACAGTTCTCCCTGCAGGCTGGAAATGCAGAACCACAAAGATGAAGGTGCAGAGATGGTGCTGAGGACTGAGAGGGGTAAGGAGACAATGAAAGCCTCCAGCCAGAGCAAACCATATACCCTGCTGAGAGAACTGGGAGATGTGAACCAAGGCCACAGACTGGGAAGCCAGAGAAATTCCTACATTGGCGTATTAGATACCTGGTTTGGTAAAACATAGGAAAGATATGATCATTTGAACTTAACTATGGGTTCACTGACTTTTGTCAAATTAACCTCATATTTTGGTCAGAGTTAGTAATGCTATCTCTGATAGACAGGTCAGCAGAAGTGGGATCCCTATGTGGCCCTGTCTGGATCAAGTTAGAGACTTTGCAGTCTCATGTTACATCTGTGATTAAGATAGTAAAATGTGTGCTGCATGTAATTCTTTTAAAAAAAAATATGTTTATTTATTTATTTATTTGAGAGAGAGAGTGTGTTCACACATGTGTGTTAAGTGTAGGGGAGGGACAGAGGGCGATGGAGAGAGAGAAACTCAAGCAGACTCCCCAATGCTGGGCTCGATCTCATGATCCTGAGCTCATGACATAAGCCGATTACAAGAGTCAACTGGCTGAGCCCCCCAGGTGTCACAGCTGTATATAATTTTATCACTGGGGGAGCCCTGATAGTTGAAGTGGGGCAGGAGCAAAGTTAAGTGTGAGCATATAATTTATCATCTAAATGAGTTCACTTTTTGAGAACTAGAAGGGCTTGTGTTAGCTGGGTCCTCCAGCAAGCAGGCACTGAGAGGGAGTTAGGAGGGCAAATGTTTCACTGGGGAGTAAGACCTCTGAAAGGAAGAGGAGGAGGAAGTGGGATTGGATGGGGAGAGCTGTGAAATTACAGTGCAGACCTAGCCAAGTCTCCGTCATTCCAATGGGGAGCTCTGGGGAAAATATTGACCATTAGAATCCTGTGTTGAATGGAAAGAGCTGGACCCTTGCTCCACCACCATTGACCAGACTGACTGCCTTTGGTTCAGAAGCTGAAGTGGTCCTGAAGGATGTAACCCTCTAGATTGCCAGGTAACTGCTCTTCACAGGGAGCCAGCAAGTCCTTCCTTGAGTGGGCATCTGTGACGCACACACACACCTGTGTCTGGTACAGGGCACTGTTAGCAATTACATTGGGACAACAGGAGTAAAACAGGACCATGCCTCAAAAATCAGGACATCTGGACACTGTATTTCCAGAAAACATTTACAGGATTCACTCTTTCATTCTATCTTATTCTATCATAGTCCTGTCCTATTAATTTTGTTCTAATTGCTTGTCTGGAATAAAATAGCTAACATTCACTGAGTGCTTATTTATATGCCAGGCATAAGCTGAGCGCCTTACGTGAATCCATTAATTTAATTCTTCTAACAACCTCATGAGGTAGATACTATGATTACTATGTACTTTATACTTAAGTATTTATTATAACCATATGCCTATATATAATATGTAATATATATGTATACAGTATAATCATGTAATTATTAACACTGATATTGTAACATCACCCATTTCACAGGTGAGGAAACTGATGCAGAGGGAGGTTATGTGGCTGGTTCAAGGTCACCCTATATGTCACAGAACTGGGCTTTAAACAAAGAGGTTTTCTTGCTTCCAGGGCTAGGACTTTTAAACACTTGAGTAGTTATAGAATTTTGAGCTAGCAGAGACCATGGAAGTCATCTTATTGAGATCCAGAGAAGTTACAGAATTTTCCTATAGTTATGTAGAAGGGTAAGACTAGTGTCCAGCTCTCTGACTCCTGAGCACAGGGTTTCTTCCCTTCTGCATGCCTCAGACATGCTTATTGAATTTGTAGATAATAGAAAGTTGGAAAGGAAAATTCTGCAATTGAAAATACAATGGCGATTCAAAGTGGTTTTGACAGTCTAGAATGCAGGTTGAAACCAATAAGATGAAAGTTAATAGAGATATATGTAAGCTTTTATATTTGGGTTCAAAAGCACCAATTGCACAAATGCCAGGTGGGGAAGACTTTGTCTGCATGCAGTTTATCAGTAATGAGATCAATCAGAGGTGACAGGAGGTGAGAATGAAGGGACACAATTTTAGGCTGCATTAATAACATGGCATTCACATGACAGGAAATGAGGGTGTGTACCCCTTCATTCATATCTGGGAAGTAGAGTATTGAGCTTTCTTCTGGTCACTATATTTTAACAGAGATGGACACGGTAGTGACTTGAATCATGCCTCCTCAAAAGGATATGCCCAACTCTTAACCTCTGGTATCTATGGCCTCATTTGGAAATAGAGTCTTTGCAGATGTAAGTAAGCTAAGAATCTTGGGATAAGATCACCCTGGATTTAGGGTGAGCTCTAAATCCATTGACTGATATCCTTTTAAGAGAAAGGAAAGAAAGATTTGACAGGTGGAAAGACAAAGGAAGAAGGTCATATGAAGACAGAGGCAGAAATTGGAGTTACAACTGTCACCTCCAAGGAATACCAGGAGCCACCAGAAGCTGGAAGAAGCAAGCATTATCTCCTGGAGCCTTTGGAAGGAGTGTGGCCTGGCAGATCCCTTGATTTTGGACTTCTGGCTTCCACAACACGGAGAGAAGAAATTTCTGTTGTTTCAAGCCATCCAATCTGTGGTAATTTGTTCCAGCAGCCCTAGGAAATGAATATAGATGCTAAGTCAAGAACCCATAGGAAAGGATGCCCTGAGAACAGGGCCTTGAAACTGTGGTGCATGAAAAGTGGTTGGAGGCCCTGAGTGGAAGGAATTAGGGCCAACGGGCCATGTCACTGACAGGGCTGTGCTCACAGTTGCCAGGGGTGGACTGATGGGGCCACCTGCAGGCCACCCTCAGAAATCCTGCAGAGCTGGGGAGTCTGAGCTCAGGCAATGACTGGCTGTACTACACAAGGAAGTATAATTAAGTTAAAGAACATTGTCATTGTCACCTTCCCCCAAAGTATCCTGGGACTTTGTCATAATCCTCAGTAGTGACAGAGCCCTCAAGGACTTGGCAAAGCACACTCAAGGGCTCCCTTGGGAATCCCACAAATACTAGAAAGTGGGTCCTTTGCAGGGGGGCGGAATTCCCAGGAAAGAGAATGGGGCAAGTGTCTGGGGCTTTGGGGTTGCCCTCTTCAAGCAATACCTTCTTAAAACTTTGTCTTACTTTGGCTTCAGGACATCACCCTGCCTGGTTTGGCTGATTGAGTCAATGGGATGATGAGCATGCAGTGTAGGTATAATTTTGGCGGAGGGTAGACAGGATAAAGTCAATTAGGGAAGAGTTGAGTTTGAGGTTCGGCTGAGTTCTTCAGCTGGAAACCTTTCTTACAGGTTAGGAGTTCAAGACCAAGGGAGACTAGATGTAGTGAGTGTTACTAACATACAGGTGGTAGTTGAAGTTGATGGTCCAAGGAGACTGTGAAAGGCCTTATGGACCTCAAAGTGAGGTCTGTAGACTAGCAGCACTGGCATCTCCTTATTAGAAAAGCAGAATCTTGGGTCCCACCCCAGGCCTGGGTTGAATTAGTCTGCATTTTAACAAGACCCCTAGGGAATTCATTTGCACATTAAAGCCCAAGAAGCACTACTCTGGGCCAGTGGTTTTTTTCCTCAACTCCAAATGCTCATTAGAATCCCCAGTCCCTGGGCTTTGACTCAGTTCATCTGTGATGTGACCCAGGCTTTTGATTTTTTTTTTTTTTTTAACAGTATCACGGATGATTATAATGTGCAGCCATGGTTGGGGCAACTCTGTTGTCCTAAAACTTAAGAATACAGTAGAATCACCTGCAGAGCTTGTTAAAACATAGAGTGTTGGTCCCCAACTTCAAAGTTTCTGATTCTGTAGGTCTGGGTGAGGCCTAAGATTCTGCATTTCTAACAAATCTCCAACTGGTGCTGATCCTGCTGGTCCCTGGCCCACACTGTGAGACCCACTCACAGAGTGAGGCAAAGCCCAAGAAGGACCCAGGATAGAATCCCAAGGAAAACCAAAATGTAGAGGTCAGTAGAGGAAGAAAGAAAAGAGGAGAGGTTTCAGATATAGGAAGCAAGCCAGGAAAATGGGTTCTCCTTCGCATCTTTTCCACCATACTCTTGAGGATTTTCCTGATCTTGTTTCTGCTTTTCTATTTGGTGAAGTCTAACAGCAACTTCTGATTCCCAAAAAGCACTACTTGGAAATTTTATATGTGATCATGTCATGTCCTCCTTTCAGGGGCTGTCTCCTGATTTTAGAAGAAAGCTTAAACTCCTTAGCTCATCACACAAGGCCGACTGAGACCCTTCTCTCCTCTCTCCCAGGGCCCCTGGCTCCAGACATCACAATCTACTTGCCAATCTCCAGTTAATTTTGCTCTTCCGTACTTCTGCGCATCTGCCATGTGTCTTGAGTTCTCCTCCTCTTCCTCATCTCCCAGCTCCTACTCAGCTAGATTAGATTAGAATCCCCTTTGGGAAGGGTCTCTATTTATTTTATATCTCTTCCTACTCTACCCTTTGCCACCTCCAACTTCTGACTTAGTTCAAGCATCAGCTCACCTCCCTCAAGCCTGCCCTGAATCCCTGAGGCTAGGGTAAAACCCTCCTGTTCTACTTTCTGTCATAATACTCATCACCTCACTTCACAGTAGTGGATTTAATTATCTGCCTCCTTCACTATATGTGGGTTTCCTTTGAACAGAGAACTAGGTTTCATTTGATTTTTGCACCTCCAGCTCTGAGTACAATGCCTGGCACAGAGCAGGCACCCGATTCTTGTTTGTTGAATGAAAGAATTCAGGAACCAGTGAGTGAATGAATATAAATGCAGACACATTTGAGAACCAAACCCTCCTTCCTCCAGCTCATAGTATCTACAAGCTGTGTCTTTCCTTAGGTGGTCTGCTTCCTTCTCAGGAGGAGACAAAAGACTCCGCTCTAGTCATGACCAGCTGGTCCCATGGGACAGCACCAGCTGGTCACCTGCATGGTACTGGCAATAGATTGTTGGTGTCTTCATTTCCTTGGCCAACCATGTGTCCATCTCTCTCCAGACCAAAGTCACACAAACACGTTCTCTCTTTAGTTTGGCAATTCCTATTGCAGTAATGGAGAGCCAGCAAGGTGAAGGGCAGACGGTAGAAGTGTCTTTTTCAGCTCCAGTGTGTATTCCTGGCTCCAAGGGTCCAAGCCAAACAGATTTTAGGAGGGAAGCTCAGCCTTTTATCGCCACCAGGTGGCTGAGAGTCAGTAACTCCCTGGGCCCACAGGCTTACAACATGTGGTGGCTTGAGCCAGCTAACTGGTGAGCCTGCTGAGGGGCTCTTCAGTACATCCAACAGAGGAGGCTGCCTGGAGGAGGGCAGGGCAAAGGGGTCAGGAGTGAGCCATCAGGAGGTTACAGTGCTGCCACACTGCCACAGACATGCCCATCTTTACCACTGACACGGACACCTCTTTTCTGTTTAATGAAAACTTTCATGTCTTCTCTTTTTCTTTCCTGGTAAGAAGCTCAAAGGGAAGTATCATGGATAGTGGTCAAATCCCCAATCCACAGATGAGGGACTTGAGAGTCAAAGCATGGGTACTGCTTGCCCAAAGTCCCACAGTGTGTGAAGGTGCATTTGGATTTGAACCCAGCCTGGTCTGGCTCCAGCCTCTTCACCCCCCTCAATATGCTGCCTCTAAAATAATGTTAAAATATGTATAAACCATACAGGGTGAAGTGCAAATTATTCCTTCTGTAGAAGTGCAAAATAGCCAAGTGGTGACGGGAACTTGGCAAGGATGGAGTGGGATGAGTCAGGGACAGCTTTTTGAGGTAGGAGAGCTGTTCTGTGGGGCTGAGAGGAGGGGGAGGCATGGCAGTCAGGGAGCAAAGGGGGAGAGATTTCTAGTGGGAGACTTGCAGGCCCAGAGGGGGATGGAACACCATGTGGCCCTCCTGCAGTGGTGGGCTGTGGATGGAAGCAATGAGACAGGGAGCAGAACAGAGCCGGAAAGGCCTTGTCTTGATTAATTGATCTCCGAGGCCATGTACATATGTGGGCATTGTTATGTGTGAGGGTGTGGTGTGTGCCTGTGTATGTATATGTGGGATGTGGGTCTGTTCATGTGTAGGGGAGTATGTAATGTGTTCATGTGAGGGTACTGGGTACAGCAGAAAATTGCCGGGTATAGGTTTCTAGTGTTTTGTCTTTTCTTACCTGTATGTAAGCACTGTCTAACCCTCTTCTCCAGCACAACACACACATACTGTTCAGTATTTTTTTAAAGATTTTATTTATTTATTCATGAGAGACACACACAGAGAGAGAGAGAGAGAGAGAGAGGCAGAGACACAGGCAGAGGGAGAATCAGGCTCCATGCAGGGACATGGGACTCGATCCCGGGTCTCCAGGGTCACGCCCTGGGCTGAAGGCGGCGCTAAACCACTGAGCCACCTAGGCTGCCCATACTGTTCAGTATTAACCCTGTATTCCTTTTCATCAGTTATGTAGGATTATGGAATTTATTTAACTAAGTTAAGTAAAAATGGACCTTTTAGCACACACCTAACTCAGGGGCATGGCCGCCTTTAAGCACTCAGTGCTGTTGGGATGTGTCCTTTTGGTCTCTCTGCCACCCCTGCTGTTGGATCACATGTAGGTTCTGTCCACGTGGTGGTGTGTGGCGGGTCCCAGGACCCTATGCCCAGGTTTATACTCTACCAGCTTCAAGCCCAGTAGAAGGGGAACTATTTACCTACAGTTTCAATATAAAACCTAAAATGAATCTCATGGCTAGATTTGGGTCATGTGTCCATTTCTGAACCAATCACTGTAGCCTTGGGATAGAAAATTGGCTGACCAGGTCATGTGCTCATCTCTGAGCAGGGGATGAGGTGAAGCACAGCTGAGGATAGGCCAGTTCCCAAAGGACCATTGGGATGCTGGTGCCAGAGGGGGCCAGTGGATGTAGAACAGATACAGAACCTGTCTCCTCCTGTTGACTGAGTGCTTCCAGTTTGCGTGAACTTGACCTTTTCTCAGAGAGGGAACTGAGCTTTGTATGATTACTTTCTCTGTGTGTCACTTCCTGGGCCAGGGGCTGTCTGACATTATGTCTTTAACCTCCATAATTTCCTTGCCAATTGGGAGCCAGTGCACATAAAACTTATCAGATGACATGGTATCCAGAGGAGTAAAGGGACTTGGTTGGGTTGCACATCTAGAAAGTGACACAGCTGGGGCAGAACTGCATACCCCTTGGGCCACTGCTTCCCATGAGGAAATCATGCCTCAGTTGAGGACAAACCTTGGGGTGGAAAGGAATCTCAGTTTTGTGGCCATATTGTGAGTATCAGATTGACTTCATTCTAGAGCCATTTCTTTTACTCACTGGTTGAGTCCCAGGTTCCTAATCTGTTAAATGAGAATGATGAAGTTCTGTCCTGCTGAGAGCTCAGAGTTGTTCCATCAATCAAATGAGATTGAGGGCTTTGGAAATGGTCAAGAGCTGAACACATGAAAGTGTATTGGTAACTTTGGTTACCAATGGTTGTTAAAATAGTGATGTATTTCTGTATTGGGTAGTAATTATTAGCTTTTGCCCCTGCCCACCTTACCACCACTCTGGATCCTCCCAGGGTCCTTGGACTTGGAACTCTTGGGACCTCCCCATGATCCAGCAACCAAAGGAGCAGTGTCTGACTTCTGTCACAGAAGAAGAGATCACCTAGAGAAATAATTGCTGCTTCAACTGCTCCCATCTCCTATTCATTCTTACGTGCCCAGAATAGCTATGGTAGCCCTCTTCTCCCCCTGGTGACTTGTCTTCTTCCCTAACTCCCAATGTTCACCATGAAGCAGGAATGAAAGTAATGTCTCCCGCTTTTATGGGTGCCTTGTGGGGTTTCTCACATCCTCAGCTTCTCCCAGGCTTCGTCAACTGGATTTGAGTCACAACTGAAGTGGCAAAGATCAGGAAAGGCTTTGAGGGAATCCTTGGGTGGCTCAGTGGTTTAGCGCCTGCCTTCGAGTCCCGCATCAGGATCCCTGCATGGAGCCTGCTTGTGTCTCTGCCTCTCTCTCTGTGTGTGTCTCTCATGAATAAATAAATAAATAAATAAATAAATAAATAAATAAATAAATCTTAAAAAAAAAAAAAAAAAAAAAGGGAAAGGCTTTGAGAAATCTCCTGGAATGGAAAACAGTTCAATTTTGCTTAACCTGGTGTTTCTAAACTGTGACAAGTGGTATAATCTGATGGTTAGGAGCACAGGATTGGGAGCCAGACTGTCTGGAATAAACTTGTACTCTTCCATAGGGATCTTGGGCAAGTTACTAATGTTACCTATGCTTCAGTTTTCTCATCTGTGAAATGGGAATGTTAATGGCACCTACTCTAGGGGTGAGGTTGTTGAGAGGATTAAATAAAAGGATGTTTGTGGATCACCTTAAAATAGTGTCTGGCTTATAGTTAGCTAGTATTAATTTTTTAAATTGGATATATATCTCATATATATATACATACATAAACATTTGTAACATATATGTATATACATACATACACATATATGTGTAATACCTATTTTCATTCTCTGAAATGAGTATTATGAGTATTATGGTACTTTTGAAATGCTGGTGTGCAGGAATCCTGAACAGAGCAGGAAGTATAGGATGTGTTCATTATATACTTCCCTCGTTTTAAATATTCCTCCTTATGATTAGATTTATATAATTTGGGTTTCTGCTCAGACACTTTGATTGTCATCCATTTAGGACATGAATAGCTCTTAAATAATCTTTTTGCAGATGATTCTTATTAAGCTATTTCCTCTCTTAAGAAACTCCACTGAGTCTCCATTCCTTTTCCTATGGAGCTTGAAACTCCCTAGGCCTGCATTGAGTTGCCCTATCTGCCTCCTCCGGGGCCTGTGTTATCAGGATTCTTTCCCATCCCTTTCAGGTACAGCCTAGAATAGGGCTGGAGTCTTGTTCTTATCTCTCTCACTCCCGTGTCTACCTGTGATGTCCTTCCACCTATTCTCATTAAAGCTACATTTGCACCTGCTAAACCCAGCACGAAGTTTCTCTGCAGAGCAGCACCCAGGTGTTCTAAGAAGGAGCGCTTGGGGGTTTGGGCTCAGCCTTGTGTGTGCTGCCTGCAATGGGTTCCTGTGCAGCCATGTGATTTTTGCACTATTTTCTGTGGATGTTTCTCAATTAGGCAATAAGGCCCTGGCAGCCTCTCCTCCCCACCAGAGCAGGGGCCAGGCTTCTATTTCTTTTGCAGCTAGCTAGCTCTTTGCACCCAGTAGGTACTGCTCAAGGGAGGTCTGAGGAGCAGCTGCAGAGTTGAAGGGACAACTGCAGTCCTAGGATCAGATGGACTTTCTTTCTTTCTTTCTTTCTTTCTTTCTTTCTTTCTTTCTTTCTTTCTTTCTTTCTTTCTTTCTTTCTTCTTTCTTTCTTTTCTTTCTTTCTTTCTTTCTCTCTTTCTCTCTTTCTTTCTTTCGATAGTCACACACAGAGAGAGAGAGAGGCAGAGACATAGGCAGAGGGAGAAGCAGGCTCCATGCACCGGGAGCCCGAAGTGGGATTCGATCCCGGGTCTCCAGGATTGCGCCCTGGGCCAAAGGCAGGCGCTAAACTGCTGTGCCACCCAGGGATCCACAGATGGACTTTCTAAGGACAGAACCCATCAGGCCTATAATCATAAAACCTAAAAGGCAACCAGAAAAAAAAATTTTTTTTCATAGGATTAGTAGTGACAATGTTGAGAAAGCATCTCTTCTATTTCCTTGCTCTTCAGGGACAGAAATTAATGCCCAGAGAAACAGGCCTTGGCATCACACAATGGGGACTCTGGATTGACTCTCCACCTGGAGTCAATCAGCATGCCTGGCCACAACCCATCTACTGCCTGGACTCTCAGCAGGGACTCTGTGCCTTCAGGTCCCACCCTCGCATACTCCATCATTCCTCAGTCTCTTTAGAGGCTGCCATTAGAGGATTAAGGTGAGAAGCAGTGGTTTCTGGTAAAGGCTGCCTTCAAATCTCAGTTCCATCACCCAGCTGTGTGCCCTTCCCTGTGCAAATTTCAATTCTGCACCTGAAAAATAGAAATGATGGTAATGGTACCCACCTCAAAAGGATGTTGCCTGAATTCAGTTGCATCATCTGTGTGAAGGGCCTAGTACCGTGTCTGGCAGTAAGGCTTATCAACATAGACTATTATTTCATGTGTGACTTGATTCAAGGCCATGGGTTCTGGAAGGAGCTCATCTTAGAGTTTCCTCCTTTTCCAGGCCTCCCAGACTTTCTATGTGGAGAATTTTCCAGGTTCTCCTCAGGGCTTGCAGAGCATATTATACTCACATACATGGATATTTATCAGCATGTTCTGCAGTCACCTGTCCACGAGCCTGTTTCCTTCACCATCATGTCAGGGATAAATGCTTGCAGAAATAAATATATTGAAAATGGCCTTTCCTGCCCTATTCCTCTATTTTTAAATTTAAATTTAATTTATTCATTTTTAAAACAGGCAATTCCTTCCCATGGTTCAAAATCCACAGTAAATATAGAGTAAAAATCCTCCCTTCTTTGTCTTTCTCTTCCCCAGTGGCAAACAACATTATAATTTTTAAATTGTGTATCCTTCCAGAACTATTATTTGTGTGAGTGTGTGCACAGATATGTAAATAGTCTGTCAATATTCCTTTTGCTTCTCCATTTTTAATGACAATTCTGTGTTATTGATGTGGCTATAGCCCAGGTTCTGGAGCCAGATGGTCTGGTGCAAGCCCTGGCTTCACTGCTGACTGCCTGTGTGATCTTGGGTGGGCTACTGAACTTCTCTGTGCCTTGGTTCTTCATCTGTAAAATAGATAACGTAGCGGAGCTGTCCCATAGGAGTGTTATGAGAACGTGTGAGTAGAGCATTGGGAATGGTGCTTGCATACAGTAGGGGCTCAGTGATGTCAGCAATTATTATGGGCTGCCTTTCATTCAGTGCTGACCACAAGCCAGGATTATGCTGCCTACTTTATGCTCATTATCTCTTCAATCACCCAACAACCCTGTGAGACAAAGACTGTTATCTCTGTTACACAGACTCAGACTTAGATAGAGCTGGTATCTGGTATCTGGCCTGGCTGGGTTCCTTGGGCAGTAAATGTCAGAGATGAGATCTAAGGCTGCACTGCCAGAGCCTGTGCTGTCTTTTGAAGCTTCTTGTTTATATTCTCTTCCTAGGGCCATATTCTGTACACAGTAGGTGCTCAGTAAAAGCTTGATTTTCTCCTTCCCATTGCTTTTGGTTTATGTTTTGAGGCCATCATCTCTGCACAGGATCTTTGAAGCTTTAGATATGTCCTCGTGTGACCCTCAGTTCAGCCCAGGGCCTTATGTTTAGAATCTGCAGTTCCTGCCTGGCACATCTCTAAGGGAATCTGCCTCCCAATTATCTTTTTCCTTTTTTCCCTCATATTTATATCAGCAGAAATGAAGGAGAGAAAAACCAGCCTTTAACTAGGATTTTATTACCCATTGACCTCAGCCATCTCCATCTATCTCTCCGGAGCTCTGCCCATTAGTTGTCAGGGCAACGTGGTGTAACTCCCGGCTTGCTGCAGTTGGCTGGGTTTAATTCTCCCCTGCCGCCCCCGTTGGCTGGCCATGGCAGCCCTGAGTACTTGCTCCGGAAGCATTGTCAGGCAAGGCCCTGGAAAAGTAAATCAGGAGAATGAGACGTTTTTGGAGGAAGAGAAGGATAAGTGCCCAGCCCTTTATTCTCAGAGAGTAATTACAGCTTTAAGTATGGTTCATGGGTCATTGCTAGAAATCATGAAGTTGAACATGGTGCAGAACTGCACATGTGGGAATGGCTGAATTTGAAGTTGCTCCACCTTATCTGGACTGAAGCTTTGCTCTGGTCTGTCTTGAATCCCTATTGCTCTCCCAGACCCAATGTTTTGATCCCAGCCCCAGCCTCTGTCTCCTCCTTCCTGTCCCTGACTTCCCTGGAAGAAGGGGGAACAATTTTCTGCATTTATCCCCTCCTCACTTTGGCACATTTCTTGGCCATGCCCAGATTGTCATTATTCCCTAATAAATCCCCCATCTTGCCTCCTCCGACTAACCTCTCCTAGCTTCTGAAGCACCTCCTACCTTTTCCAGAGTTTTAAAATATTTCCCATTATTTCCCTCTCCATTAGCAACAGCCCTGCCTTCCAATATGCATGTGCTTCTTCTACCTTTACTTGGCTCCACTGTTACTAGAGCTACCTTCCTCAGCCCATAAGTGTTTACTGTCACCCTAAGTCCAGCCCTGAGGAGATGCAGTTCTTGTCATGGAGACACTCAGTTGAGCACTGGGACAAGAATGTAACCAAGGCGCAGTGTCTGCATTGGGATAGCAGTAAGCACTGACCTGCAGAAGCATAGGTGAGGTTGGTAGAAAGTCAGATCAGTTGAGAAAACAGAACAAGGACAAGTGGGCTTGGTTGGGCTGATTCAGGAAATGATATCCTCAGAGACTTTTGTACTTAGTATGTACTATCAAGGTCAGGAAATTTCCTTCCTTTTAAAAAAAGAGAAAAAAAGATTTATTTATTTATTTGAGAGGATGGGAGGGGCAGAGGGAGAGAGAAAATCTCAAGCAAACTCCCTGCTGAGCATGGAGCCTGATGCAGAGCTCAATCTCACGACCCTGAGATCATGACCCAAGCCAGAATCAAGAGTCTGATGCTTGACTGACTGAACCAACCAGGAGCCCCAAGGTCAGGCAACTTCTTATAGCTGCCACACTATATCTATTTCTGTCATGAGAATCGGGAGATGTGATGGAGTTAACCCAGATTCTGTTTATCTTTTCTCAACTCTGTGTTCAGTGATTTCACATTTGTGGCTTGATATTGGCCATCGTAGGAGCATTTGCATCATGGAAATCAGCAAACTTTACAAAATGGAACTTTGCTCTTTCTTTCTTTCTTTCTTTCTTTCTTTCTTTCTTTCTTTCTTTCTTTCTTTCTTTCTTTCTTTCTTCTTTCTTTCGCCGGTTTATTAGCACACCTCGAGGGCATCACAGAGAAAGTAACATTTTCCTAGTTATTGGAGGATAGGCAGCAGATTTTTAAGTGATAGAAGTTGGGGAGAAGAAAGGGTGGAGGACATTTGTTTGCTGGGATTTTTTCAGTTGCAAGTGATAGAAACTTAATTCAAAATAACTCAAGGGAAAAAAGAATTGTATTAGCTCATGTTATAAGGAAGAAGGGATGATTTCAGGCATGACTGGAACAGAGGGTTAAATAATGTTAGGGGAATATCTGCCTTTCTCTTAAAAGTACCTCTGGCTCTATCTCAATCTCTCTCATCTCTCTTTGTCTCTTCATCTCCATCTCTTCTTTGCTCAGTTCTATTTCCAGTCTCACGAAGAGAGACACACTGCCCTCTTCCAGCATTTAAACCCATCTGCCAATGAACTCTTCATGTAGTCATGGGCCAACCCCTGAACACCTGCTCTGACTAGAAGGATGGATGCATGTTAATAAAAAAAGAGGTTCTGTTCTCAGAATGGGAAAGGTTTACTAGCAGGGAAATGCATGGTTTCCTCGTAAGATTCCAGGCAGTGGGAAGAGAGTACAAAGTGAAAGTGACTGATGGGTTTAAAAAATGTTGAGATGCTTGGTGTGTTTGGGCAGCAGGGTTCTTTCAGGCATTGCTAAACTTCCAGGATGGATGACTGACACCTGTGGCTCATTTTCTCTTGCTCTTTCCCTCCTCTGCATTCTAGAGTTCTCCCCTACTCTATTGAGACTGATCTCCTGAAAGTACATTAATGAATTCTTGTCCCAAAGCAAACACCTTTCTCTACTCCCATTTTCTTGATCTGTTTTATTTGATACTGACCACTCAGTGATCAAACTTTCCTTTTTGAAACTCTTGATTTTCTCCTTGGTTTTCACAATAATACCATCTGCATATGTGGCCTACCTCCTTGTAGCTGCTTCTGTGACCAACTGTGGTTGGACACCTTCACCCCTGGCCCACTTTTCTTCTCTTCCTATTGTTTTTCCTCTGGAGCATCACGTTCCTAGAGCTTAAACCATATTGATAACTTTCATATTTAGAATTCTGGACCTCACTTCTGAGTTTCTAGTTGTGTACTTCTGACTATTGCACTTCCTTGAGGAGGTTTCATGCCCACTCAGACTCAATCTGACCCAAACAGAACTTGTCTTTTTTCTCAAACTCCTCTCAAAATTTTCATGCCCATCAAGATGATGCTGTACTTCTAGTTTTCCAGTTACCACTCTATCAAAATCTCTGGGGAGTACTTCCTTCCAGCTCTCCCCCTCCAGCCCTCCAGCCCTCCACCTTACACTATACTATTTTTCTGGGAAGATATCTAGAAAATATTTACCTATCCCAATGATACAAAGATTTCTATTTTAATTCCTTATGTCCAGAGAACCTACATTGTACAATTTTAACAGCTTAAAATGTTTTGAGGCTTGTCTGTGGCCTTATAGTGTGATCTATCTTGTAACTTTTTTGTATTTACTCAAAAAGTATGTACTCTGCTGTAGGTTGGAGGGTCTATAAATGTTAGTTAGGTCAAACTTGTTGATAATATTGTTCAAGTCTCCATATCCTTACTGACATTTTGTCTACTTCTATCTTTTATTGAGAGAAAGCTGTAAAAATCTGTGACCCTCATCATGGATTTGTCTATTTCTTTTTGCATTTCCAATATTTTTTGCTTTATCTATTCTAAAACTATGTTTTTGGCATATAAATATTTAGGCTTGTTATTTCTTCTTGACAAATTAACTCCTTTATCATTATAAAATGATTGTGCTCATCTCTGGTTATATTATTTGCTCTAAAATATGCTCTATGAATATCATTGCCCCAGCTTACTTTTTATTACAGTTAGTATGGTATATGCTTTTCTTTTCTTTCTTTTTTTTTTTTAAGATTTTATTTTATTTACTCATGAGAGATACAGAGCGAGAGAGAGAGGCAGAGACACAGGCAGAGGGAGAAGCAGGCTCCATGCAGGGAACCCGATGTGGGACTGGATCCCGGGTCTCCAGGATCACGCCGTGGGCTGTAGGCGGCGCCAAACCGCTGTGCCACCTGGGCTGCCCCGGTATATGCTTTTCTTTAAAAAAAAAAGATTAAGGGCAGCCCGGGTGGCTCAGGGGTTTACTGCTGCCTTCAGCCCAGGACGTGATCCTGGAGGCCCTGGATCCAGTCCCACGTTGCGCTCCCTGCATGGAGCCTGCTTCTCCCTCTGCCTGTGTCTCTGCCTCCCTCTCTCTCTCTCTCTTTCTGTGTGTCTCTCATGAATAAATAAATAAAATCTTTAAAAAATTTTAACTTAATTGTCTTTGTTTTTATTTTTTAAAGATTTATTGATTTATTTTAGAGAAAGTGTGAGTGAGGGGAGAGGTGGAGGGAGATGGAAAGGGAGAGAGAATCTCCAGCTGACTGCCCATTGAGCGCAGAGCCTGATACAGGGTTTGATCCCAGGACCCTGAGATCATGGAGCCAAAACCAAGAGTCAGATGCTTAATTGCTTAACCAGCTGAGCCACTCAGGCGCACCTAATTGTCTTTATTTTTAGAGTAGGTTTTTTGTAGGCAGTTATAGTTGGGTTTTGATATTTTTATCTAATCTGACTGTCTTTGCCTTTGTTTGGGGTTTTCAGCCCATTCATGTTTAATATGACTAGTGACATAGCTGAGTTTTCTCTCTGGGTTTCATTTTGGATAGTGTCTATTTCTATATGTCCAAGTTCACTAATAATTACTTCTACCATATCTAATCTGCCATTAATTCCATCCAACATGATTATTTAAAAAAAAAAACAAACCTCAGACATTGAGGTTTTCATCTCCAGAAGTTTTATTTGGATCTTTTAAAATATCTTTCCTCTTTAACCTTTCCTTAGCTTTTTGGATATGAAATACAATTATAACAACTATGAAATATGGTTATATGACATACAGTTATAACAACTCTTTTAATGTCCGTCTAAGTTAATTCTGCTTTAGTTCTGGGTCATTTCAATTGATTGTTTTTCTCATTATTATAAGTTATATTTTCTTGCTTCTTTGCATGCTTGGTTATTTTTTATTGGATTTTAGACATTGTAAATTTTACCTTGTTAGATGTTGATATTTTTATACTTATGCAAATATTCTTAGCTTTATTGAGATGTAGTTAAATTACTTGGAAACAGTTTGATTTGTTCTTGCTTTTAAGATTTGTCAGACAAAACCAGAGCAACATTTAACCTGCAGCTAATTTTTTCCCACTGCTAAGGCAAGATTTCTGAATACTCTACAAAACATTTCATAATTGTGAGATTTTCCGGTCTGGCTGGTGTGTTCAGGCACTCTTCCTAGCCCTGCATGACCACCACATACTGTCCCCTCTAACCTTTTTGAAAGACTTTTTCTCTGGCCTTAGATATTTTTCTCATGTGCATTTGCTGATGAGTACTCTGATGAACACCCATGGCAAACCTTCTACATATCTCTAGCATTCTCTCTCTCTCTCTCTCTTTTTTTTTTTTTTTTTTTTTGCTGTTCTCTTCTCTTTGGTACTATAAAATCTGACTGTCATAGTCTCCAGGACTTCAAGTCTGTGTCCTCAACTCAAGGATTCTGGTGGATATCACTGGTGTTCACTGTGCTATGACCTAGAAACTCTCAAAGCATAAGTTTGGGTACTAATGAGCCTTCCCTTTTTTTCTTTATTGTCTCAGAAGGATCATTGGCTTTCATTGCCTCGTGTCCAAGGTCTTGAAAACTGTGATTTTATATATTTTGTTTAATTCTTAGTTGTTTCAAGCTAGGGAGTAAAACTGGTTTATACTACTCCATTTTGGCTGGAAACATAACTTCTTCATTATATTTTTATTTCAATAGCTTTACTTTTATAATCACTAGTTCTTGTTTCATTTGTATCTGCTCTTATTTCATAACACCCTGGTTCTTTTTTTTTTTTTAATTTATTTATTCATGAAAGACAGAGAGAGAGAGAGAGAGAGGCAGAGACACAGGCAGAGGGAGAAGCAGGCTCCATGCAAGGAGCCTGACGTGGGACTCGATCCCAGGTCTCCAGGATCACGCCCTGGACTGAAGGCAGCGCTAAACCGCTGAGCCACCGGGGCTGCCCCCTGGTTCTTTTTCTAAATGCTATTTTAAAAATCACTTCAGGGACTTTAAATATAGGAGATGCTCTATTATATTTACTTCCTCAGGCTTAAGAGTTTAAATTCCTTGATTTCCCCCTTTATATTTCATGCTGTTGGTATTCCTCATATATGTAGTAAATTTAGGTTATAAATTAGCCTCCAGAGGTGATTTCTCTTTCATATATTTGGGGTTGTGACAGACATGGGGTGGGAAGGTTATGTTGTTTTCTTAACCCTAACAATTTGGGGAGGATGGATTTTGTCCAGAGCATGCAAGGATCACTGTGGTGGATACTTGCCTGTGTGGATAATCCTGTTCTAACCTTGTTCATAGGGGTAACTTTGTGAGGCATGGGTCTACCTCTTTGTCATATGAGTTTCAGTGATTCTAGTTTCTGACTCCATATAGAAGTCGTGCCTATAACGGTCCTTCTCCAAACTTGAATTGTCAGGGTGAAATGGCTTTGGCCCCCATATATGCTATGGCTGCTATTTTATTCTTTGGTTTAGGGATCCTCTTAGTAGTTGGCATTGTTCCTAGGTTTCTATAATGGCATTGTGTTTATCAAACTATATATATATATATAATTTATATCATTTCTGCACATTTAGATAATGAAGTGCTTGCTCAATCTGCCACTGTAAATATAAGCTCTCTTTAGTGTTTGTCAGAAAGGATGACCATTCCTTTCATGGAGTCAACTGTAGTGTTTAATATTTGAATATTTGTAGTTGTTTTTTTACTTATCAGATTATTTTTTCTCTTACATAAATTTCATTACCCTGAAAGCCCCAATGTCTCCCTGATTCTTTTTTTTTTTTTTTTTTTTTTTGTCTCCCTGATTCTTTAACTCATCTATGTGGCCTACCATTTTCTGTCCCTGCTCTATCTACTTCACTTGGGTGACCAATAGGCAATTTGATATAGTCATCTCCATATGATTATGTATCCCTAGGCAGTGAAAGTCTTAATGTCCTCTTTGAGCCTGGGCTACTGCACTTCAGATATGCTTATTCTAACTACTCTTTGCTTATTTATGTTTAAAAAAAGGAAAAAGTGAAAAAACTATAAACAACAGTTATATGAGGCATAATTGGCATGCAATACCATATAGGAGTTAGCACCAATTTCTGCACTTTCATCACATCATTTACTAAACACTCTGGCTCTGTATTTAGACTTTAACTTTGTTTGCTAACCTAAGTTAAATTCTTCTCCTTCTCCAACCATAACACACCCATTCAAAAGTCAGGATTCCTTAAGAACTTTCCTCATGCTTCTGTCTTCTTTTTTGGCTCTTTCATGAATGAGAAATGAAGCACACTGGTTCAATGTTCTTTAAAAACACTTCCTACTCTGCCTTGCTGACCTCATGGGAATGCTCCCATTCTACACAGAGGGAGATGGAGCAAAACCTTTTCCTTCAGACTTTCCTATGCTTGGCAACCCACCTACCAAAAAAAAAAAAAAAAAAGAAAAAGAAAAAAGAAAAAAGTGAACTTTGGCAGCTCTGCCACCCTGCTCTTCTATTACAACCCTTCTTCCCAACCCATCAGTAAAACTGGGACTGAAGACAAGTAAATCTGTCTGACATTAGGGCTCCAACCCATTCAGTAAAAGTGGGACTGAAGACAAGTGAATCTACCTGACATTAGGGCTGTCTCCCAATGCAGGGCTGCTCAGATAATGACAGCATAATCCTTCTGTTACTGTCTGGAGCAGGATGCTATGAGGCCTGACCCAAAAGTCAGCGACATAGGCAAAGCTTTACTGGGGCTCCCGCTCCAGCTGAAGGGAAACAGAACCAGCAGAGAACAGTTAGGTTGGCCTTGAGAACAGAGCTAAGCCTTGCTTATGTAATGTTCCCACTCACTTCCCACCCTGGACCAACATGCTGATAAGGTGCTTCAATTTGATTAGTTAGAAGAGCCTCATCCTTTTTTTTTTTTTTTAAGATTTTTAAAATTCTTTTATTCATGAGAGACACAGAGAGAGACCAGCAGAGACACAGGCAGAGGGAGAAGCAAGGAGCCTGAGGCAGGATTTGATCTCGCAACTCCAGGATCACACCACTCCAGAAGCAGGTGCTAAACTGCAGAGCCACCCAGGGATCCCAGAAGAGCCTCATCCTGATTGGTCGGGAGGGCCTCATCCTGATTGGCCGGCAGGCCACTCAGACAGTTCATTGGTGCTTTTTGGAGCCGAGGGCCCCTGGTTGAAGCTCGGGTTTCCTAAAGGTCCTCGTGCTGGCCACGTGGTGGTTCTGCTCTGTGAGGCGGGCAATTTGGCGGTAACAGGCAGCAGAAGGCGCCCCAGGTGCATAATGTTTTTCACTTGGGGCTTGTACCCGTGGTCCCTGACAGTTTCACTTCCTCCTTTCTGAAATCCATGGTCGGAGGAGGCAGCTGCAGTTCTCACAGCTTCACTTTCTATACCAGGTGGGTTCTAGAAGAATGTCTCCACAGAATGGTATGGTTACTAATTCTTCCAGATCGTGCATTTAAAAAAATATAGAAGAGATAAAATATCATTAAAGCAAATTCATAGTAGGTTCCAGTCGGCGACTCCTTCCAGCCAGCTGAGCATTATAGAATAGACCTCCGGTTTAGTTTGAAACTTGTCATTTATTTTCTCGCCCAAGGATTGTCTGCTCAGCTCCCAAGTAATGCTGAATCTCTCTTTGGTGCTTAAAATCATTCCTTTAGTGTTCTTTTTATTCATTGGAAAGTGGATTCTTTTCCTTCCAGATTTTGAAGGTAAATGCTTGGGTGGGACAGTGATGTGGGGACGTCAGCTGAGAGGCTATAAGAATTCCAGAGAGGAGCAGGAGTTGGATTCAATCATATATTGATTTTTAGCCCAGTAAATTGTGGTTGCTTCATAGCAAGGTAACAAGTACGCTGTGCTTTTCAGAAAGAGATGTGATCAGCTTTTAAACAATAAAAGAGGAGCAACTGCTGGGCAGAGTGATTCGATTTAAATCCGTAGGAAAGCCAGTGGTGAGTTTAAAATAAACAAAGTAACGTTAAAAGCCATCACCACACCCAGAGCCCAATGTCAACTATAAAACAGAGATGGGAATTTAAGCCATCCAAGGTGAATTTTAAAGAAATCGAATCCCTTTGAGGATAACGGACTAGATTTAGCTGAAATACCTCGGTGGCTATGCATTTAGTCATCCCTTTCCAGGCACGCAGGAAGAATTCAGTATCAAAAAGGCCCTCTGATGGGCAGCCACTGAACACAGTGAACAGGAGGCATCGTTTTTCTCTAGAAGGAATGCTAGTCTTTGCAACCAAGAGAACACAGATTTTCTGGCTGGGGTTCCTTCTCTGACTCTGTGCCTTGCCTCATGTGTCCTGGTTGCTTCCTTATCAGACACATTTGGGGTTCCAGAGCTGTGTGTTTCAGCTAAATCCTCACCCTTTCTGTGCAGAGAAACTGAGCTCGTACTCCTGAGATCTCTGCGTGGTGATTTCTGCTGCTGGTGATGCTCCTTGGAGAATCTGACTTTGTGCTCCTAGCTTCAAGCTTATGGGGTTGTGGTGTGTGTTCTGTGTTCTATTTCTTCATGATAGAGATCCCTGAGCCTCCCAGTAGTTGTGGGTTTAAGGCTTCCTGGGATTAGCATGCTGAAATGTGCCTCTGGCCACTGGTAGACTGAAAAGGCATAGGGACAGGCTTTCCTAAAGCCAAGCCTGTCCTCTGGGGCAGTGCCTGTCTTTTCCCAGCCCAGGAAGGTGCTATTTGTGTGTGTCTGGATAAGATCCTGAGACTCCAACCCATGCCTTTCTTTTTCTTCTTGCATTTTCCCCTCTTCTGTCTCCCTATTTCTGTGTTCATTGTCTCAGTGAATGCACAGGGCAGAGTAAAAGGCAAAACAATTTCTCATAGGACTTTGTTCTAGAAGCCTAATTCTTAAAGGGAGATGATAGCTTAAAAGTTTCTTTAAAAAGAAGAGAGGGGACGCCTGGGTGGCTCAGTAGGCATATGCTCATATGGTTGAGCATATGCCTACTCAAGATGCATCACCAAAATATCAGGTCTCCTTCCTCCTTTGTGACCTGCACTTCCTCTTACGTGAAAGATGGGGAAGTAAATGGGAATCAGAACAAGCATACAAAAGAGCTATCCTTTACTTGCTGAGCATTGTCCAGTGCCAGGCCCTGAGCTGGACCTGGGACACAGAGGAACCAGGGGCTGCCCTTAACCTTAAGTCTAATGGCATGAGGAGACAGGTGCTGTCACAATGGTAATATGGCACACAAGAAAAGAGGACCAAGAGTGCTGGAAAGAGCAGAGGAGGGAATTGGAGAAAGTTTGTCATGAATTGAAGGTGGAAAGGAAACAATAAAATCATTTACAATGTATGTATGAAATGCTTTGCATACAGCATTTCATTTAATCTTCATAATGATTCTGTGAGACAAGTGTCAGTGACCTCCTGATGAGGTGGGGGCCATACCCAAGGCAGATGGTGCTGGGGAGGTGCATCCTCTGGCAGGATGGCTAAGGGAGCCCATGAGGCTGAGTACAGGGCCCTAGGCAGAGGCTCCTTTGTCCAGAATTAGGAGAAAGGGTGGAGTCACTGCGCTAACATCTGGAAGCTAGAGAAGGGACTCTGAATGAGACAAGCAAGGAAGAAGGTTGCATATAGTAGCAAATCATGGCATCTGTGAGGCAGGCAGGAATGAGCAGGAAGCTGAGAGCTGAGCAGTGGGAGAGCCATCCTGGGCAACAGTCAGAACAGGGGTAATGGCCCCACTGGCTTTTCTGAGCTGACTGCAGTGTGACCTGTGGGTCTCTGACCTTATTACAGAAGGAAAGATGAAGGGTGGGGCAGACAAGGATGAATCATGACAGGTGCTGCCTCCATAGTTGGGTCTGCAAGGTCCAGCCAGTTGGGGGCAGAGTCTTAGTGAGACAGGCATCTCTGGACCAGTAGATCCCCCTTCTTCCATGTTCCCTGTATCCCCGCGCCCCCATCAGTGTGAGATAGCTACATTTGACTGTCATGTTTGACTTGCTATAGTGACAATGGTATGAAAGGATTATGTAAGGGTAGTGGTGGGTGGTCCCTGTAATATAGGCATTGACTTCTTCTAGGACCTAGTAACAATTTATCTGAGCTATTGCTTAGAGGGTGATACATCCTCTCAGTTGCCTATCCTTTCATTTTAGTGGGAGCTAGAAGGTTACAATTCTGCTTTGTTTGGAGACAGCCTCCTTATAAAGTTTTATAGGTCAGGAGGCTCCCCTCTTCCTGCCTAGCTCAGCAAGAGGGTCTAGGAGAAGGAAGGGGTGATATTGAAACAGGACCAAGTTTCCTTGCTTTCAAAGGTCCCTTAGAAATTATGTAAGAGGGGCACCTGGGTGGCTCAGTGGTTGAGCATATGCCTTTGGCTCAGGTCGTGATCCCGGGGTCTAGGGATCTAGTCCCACATTGGGCTCCCCAAAGGGAGCCTGTTTCTCCCTCTGCCTATGTCTCTGCCTCTCTCTGTGTATCTCTCACGAATAAATAAAGTCTTTTTTTAAAAAAAGAAATTATGTAAGAGAAGAACATTAGTCACAGTTCTTGCTGGGGTTCTGGCTGGGCCATTGCCTAGCTGAGTGATGTTTCGGACACTAGTGAGCCCCTCTCAGTGCTAGGCTATCATTCATTCCTTCTTTTAGTACTTAGAATGAAGTTCAAACTCCTTGCCATGTCCTTCACAGTCTTTCATGATCTGGCTTCTGCCCACTTCTAGATGAAGTCTGTCACTGGGCACCTCTTTCGTTATTTTGATCCTAGGGCCTTTGTTCTTGCTGTTTTCTTAGAACATATCATCTCCTGATGTGTGCATGGCCTGTTTTCTCCCCTCATGCAAGCATTGTTAGATGCCACCTCCTTAGAGAGGCTTCTCTGACCTCCTTCCTGAAGAAGCTTCCCTTTCCTCTAACTGGTTGTTTTTCACCTCATTCTCCTAGTTTATTTTCTTCATGCCACTTAACTATCATCTGAAACCTTCATTCTTCTCTTTTTGTGTACTTGTTTATTTTCTGTTTGCCTTACCTCCCTCCATATGGAATGACATTGGGCACTTTGTTTGTTTTATTTATTGCCTGTCCCCAATAGTGGCACGTGGTAGATGCCCAGTAAATACTTGTTGACTGAATAAATGGAGATGGTTATTAACAACTAACCTGCTTGGTTCACAGGGTGGCTGAGAAAATCTGCCAAAGTGCTGTATGATTGAATATTCTGTGGTGCTGGCCCAAGTGTGGGGAGTTGGATCTCCTGGTTTTATGTTCTCTGAACATGTATCATGACTCAGGAGATACTAGGCCAAGGAGAGGCAAGATGATAGAGGGTGCAGGCCAGGGTAGAGAAGGAGGTGTGGAGGGCCTTGGTGCTTGCCTTGTGGGTGTTAATGTTAGCATATGAAAAAAATCACCAAAGCTGCCAATTTTCCAGATCCATCTAGCAATTATCCAAAAATCTCAGGTTTGAGAGCTCTGCTTCAGTTCCTGGGAAAGTTCCTTTCCTCCTGCAGCAGAGGTTCCCAGTGTTTCCAAGTTTCTAGAGAGGTAGGAGGGTTAGAGGAAAGGCCATTGCCTGGGTCTCAGAGGACTCTAGCTCTGTGGCCTTGAGCAAAAATTTCACTGGTCTGGCCTCAATTTCTCTTCTCCAAAATGTGGTGTGAAAGATTAATAAAGTGAAACTCTAGAGTAGTCCTGAGGCTAGAAGGGGGAGCGAATACCCCTCAAAGTCAATTAGGAAGAATTGCCAATTGTAGATCTCAACAGAAGAATCTACAGGAAAGAAAGATCAATGATCAAAGCCCAGGCAGGATAAGATACATATTAAGTCTTATATAAGAAATCAGCTACCCTTGCTGCTCAGCCAGGGAGAAACCTTCATCATCCTGAACTCTTGTTTTTTTCCAGTGGACTTTCATTTAAAACAACTCCTTCCAACTTCCTCCTCCTTTTCTGTAAAACAATCTTCCTCTCCTCTGTTGGTCTTTCTTTTGGCTTTGTCACAACCTGCACGTCCTAAATTGCAACTCTGTGCTATTCCCAAATAAACCTGTTTTTTTGCTGGCAATGTATTTTTATTTTGAAGGTTAACAGGGGATTGAGAGATATATTAAGCTACTACTGTTTTTGCTAAAACAGTGTGGTGATCTCAGGCAGCCTCTCTTTGTGCACACGTGTTCAACAAACTTTTATTAAGTTCTAAGTGCTCATGTGTGAAATAAGGAAGTAAGACAAACAGGTTCTAAGCTTCCATCCACTTGAACTTCCTAGGATTGGGTGTTGAACTGAAGCTTGAGACATTCTGTTGCAGTTTCCATCCTCAAAGGGCCACTAGGCCCTGGGGGGCAGCCTGGCAGATCTCTGGCTGAGGTCACAAATCTGGGTGGCTGGACCTGCTGGGGAAGTAAACATAGTGTCAACACTCACATTTGCACACAATCATCTGTTTGCATAGAGCTATTATACTCTTTTCTTGGAGTGTGGAGAGGCTTGTTTGAGAAGAGCACATCTTGAGACCTTGTCTCTCCCACCTGCCTTTTTGTAGGGATGTGTGTCCACTCTGCGTCTGTGCCCTCCTTGAACTTCCTCTGGCCCCTGCCTTCATGTTGTCCATCAAGTCAGGGGCAGAAGTGGAGAAGTCATGGCCTGTGGGACTAGTGGGGGCAGGGGTGAGGTACAGAGGGCCCAGAAGGTGGGCTGCTCAAGGCGAAGCCCATCAGAACTGCACTAGTGAACCTCAGTGGTATAGTGGCAACCCCAAGAGAGAGGGAGGCACTGTCTGCCAGGCAGAATGAAGTATCTTGTCTGATACTAAATATTTCTTTCCCTTGGTTATTTATCATGGAGAGATCTCAGCAGGTCATTATCATGTTACTACTTAGCCATCAATTAACAAAAGTCTACCCCTTTGGGTCATTTCTCATAAATCAGTTTTCCCATTCCCTTCATTATTTGCTTATTTCTTTTAACAGCCTCTCTTGCACTATAATTTATGGAGCCCCATCATCCAAGGGCAAGCACCACTCTTGCTCTGAATCCAGGAAAAGCCTTTTGTGGAAATTTAAAGGACGGGTGAAGGAAAGATCCACAAATGAGAAATAGTTGGATTAAATGTTTCTGAGTCGGGGTTATATTCTTTTCCTCCCCAGCTCTATCCTACAAATGTGAGAGGCAAAGGGCTCTGGGGTGGGAGTGGGCGAGTCATTGCATGGGGCATGGTTTCTGTTTTCCCACTTGAATTTCATTGTGTTGTTTCCTCTTCATATTTATTACCACTTAAGGTTCATTTACATTCTCTCTCTGTCCACAATGATCAGAGCAACACCTCCCAAATTAGCATCATTTGCAAGTTTCATTAACGTGCTGTTTACTCTCCCTCTTTCAGATCATTAATAAAGATGACCCCTGTGCACCCTACTCCCCCCCAAATCCATACATTTCCATTTGTCATCACCCTTTGTTTGCAGACTTTGAGCCCGTTTTAAATTTATGTGGCAGCGCTCCTTACTAAGCCAATTTGAATTAATTTTGAGTGTAACACTTTATACCACTATATCAAATGCTTTTCTTATAGCTGCATGCATTCCATCAATAGTATTCCCACCACCTTTCTATTTGGTATTCAGGTTGAAATCTCCCAATTCTGCTTGGCATTTTAGTTCTTTAAAAGTCACTGTATCCTCTGTACTGGCTAGGGACTTTCTCCTAATTTTTCGGTTATTTTGAAATGATTGATGTTATGAAAGAAAGGATTTTGAGAGCTATTTATGGCAATCGATAGCTTTCATCTTTCTTTCCCACATCTGCTATTGTGGTTGAGTAAGTAATTTTGGTGAAATCCCTTCACAGTTTGGGATGCACGAGATCTGGACCTCCTATTTTGAAGGCTACACATTTCCCAAATATTCTTTCCCTTTGTTTGAAACCATCTGAATATCTTTTTTAAAAAAAGCTGTACACAAATTTTGAAGATATTTTAAATGCCTGGCATCTATATCATCAATTATCTAGAAATGTTTTTTGAGTTACTGAAATGAATATAATAACTAAATCTGTCAGCCATTCATGCTTCTCCCTAATCTGTACTATTACTTTATTCTGTGAAATAGTGAACAGTTAAAAAAAGATCAAGACTGCTAGTGGAAGATAGCACTATCGTCGTTAGTACTGTGGTCCTTCATTTATTTATTTCACATATATTTATTGAGGCTTTATCATGACCAGACACTATTCTATGCTCCGAGGATATTGCAATGAACAGAATCTTTTCCTCTTATGCAGTTTGATAGATAGACAGTGAGCAAACATACAGATATGTAATGTATCGTCAGATTGTGATAAGTGTTATGAAGGAAAATAAAGTGGGACAAAGAAAGAGATTTTGCAACAATCAGAGGCTAAATTTTATATTTCGAAAGA
The DNA here is from genome assembly GCF_011100685.1 of Canis lupus familiaris. NCBI lineage: Eukaryota > Metazoa > Chordata > Mammalia > Carnivora > Canidae > Canis > Canis lupus. The sequence goes on along the minus strand of NC_049244.1, from coordinate 32,813,039 downwards.
TGTACAATTCCAGAAGCTCCGCGGGTAGAAATAATGAGTAATACAAAGCTAAAATTACATTGTAACAGGTGAATAGGCAGGTCATACTGGAGACCTGTTTTGTGTGCCCTGGGTAGATGTGATCATGCTATGCTGGACCAGGACCCAGACTCTGAGAGCTCCCAGCTCCCTGTCAGTTTGGGTAGATGTGATCATGCTATGCTGGACCAGGACCCAGACTCTGAGAGCTCCCAGCTCCCTGTCAGTTTGGGTGTCTTTGACAAGACCTATAGTGTTATCCTTCTGAACTTTATGAAGTAAGCTAAGACCTGGTGGAGAACACTGAATTTGCCCTATGGACTGCATGAGGCACAGATTACCAATTGGTCAACTTAGTATGAAGGTACATGCAGGGGGCCACAGATAGCATCGAGATCCAGCAGAAAATCTAGGTAGGAGTCTGAAAGTCTGCAGTGCGTCTGCAGTGGCCATAAGCTGGGCTGAAGATAGATGTGTTGGGAGGACCTCAACTTCTTCCTAAATTCTGGCTTGCAGAACACCCCTAACTAGCTGTGCTCTGAGCCATTATTAGCAGGGGCCATTGTCCTTAAGTGAGGTCATTTACATAGTAAATTTCATAATGACCTACATTGTTTTTTAAAGTTCATTTATTTACCCCTATTTATTTCATTTTTTTTCTTTATAACATCTTTTTGTGGAAAAATGACTGTTCCAAAATGCCCAAATGACTAAGTCACTTTCATAGTGGACACTTTAAAATGGTACTTCTCCTCCCACACGGTAGAGTGCACATGGTTAGCCCAGATCTCCCAGCCTCCCAGCCTGGTTGGTGTCTTCTTAGGTATTAAGCCTCGTCACCTGCCCCTCCATGCAGTTCTGCCTTTAGGGTCTGAGAGGACCAAATTACCTGTGCTCCTTGCTCCTTGTCCTGCTCCTGACATTTCTTCTGAGTGGAATGTTCTCTCTCTTCTTCACCTGTTAATTCTTGTTTATCCCTTATGCTGGGTACTTTTAGTTCAGCACCCTGGACATCTCCCTACTCTTATTCTTAAAAATTACCTGCAGGTTTCTAGCATGATAGGGACAGTGTCTTATTCATTTTTCATGTACATGACCTACAGGCACAGAACTGGCATTCAAGAATGTTTGTTAAACTGAACCGAACTGAAGATGGGGAGAAATGAGTGGTTATCAATTTCATTTTGCTATTGAGGACTGGGGGAGGGTAAAAGAAGAGCCCGTCTAGGAGGGCATCATGAACAAGGTCATCCACAGCAAGCTGGATGGGACCAGTACTGAGTGAAAGGTAGTGGGCACATAATCCACTTGATCTGGACCTATTTCACAGGTGATTTCAAAGCACCATGGACGTTGAGTGCTCAGCCCTTCTCTCTGCACATAAGGCATCACTTTTCAAAATATTTCAGATTTACAACTAATGATTTTTGGTGGTTATCACAGTTATCAGATGGCCTATTTTTGTTGCTGGAGTTTATTCTTTTTGTGAAAGTTCTTATTCATTTTCAAGTTAAATAAGATCTGACTTTTATCCCCAAAGGAACTTATATTTCAAACCCCTGATTTGAGCAGGATTTTGGTTTGAATTTGGGTTTGACTCATCTCTTTGATTAAAGGCTTATCTTCTAAATAACTTGTCTTAATAGTTACTCTTTCCCTTTCCAGACCTTCTAAATTTAGATAAATGAGACCAATTATCGCTTCCAGAATGTTCAGTTTCTACTCCAGTCCTAGAATTTGTTCTCTAAGAGATGTTGATTTCCTTCCTGTGGGATCATTTAAATTCTGCGGTTTCTCAGTTAGTGTCCTCACCCTAGGGGAGGAGGACTGTAGGTGGGGCCTGCTGGCAGCTGGTTCACCAGAAGCCACAAGGGTGTGCATTTGGCCTCCTGGGAGCACGGACATGGCCCACAGGGACCTTGCTAGGTGTGGGCAGAGGGCTGTCTGTGGCAAGGCAGCCGGTGCATGAACAAGGCCACTAGAGCATCATGTCTGTGGATACCCAGGTAAGGGAGAGGGACCTTTGGAAATGTGCTGTAGAGACATGAAACCTACAAGGGGAGGAGATTTTTTTTAATTCTTTTTCCTTTTTGTCACTTCCAGAGATGATTTTGAATCAATGATGGAGAGATATGGAACATCATTCGTGTATCAATTCAGTATATATTTAATAGCCACCTGCTGTGGGCCAGGCACCAAGGAATGCTGAGCATATGGAGTGAGCAAGAAGATGTGCCCCCTGCCCCAATCCTGCAGTCAAGGTGAGGAGGAGTTTGTTGAGTTGGGGGTGGTAGGGGGAGGTGTTTACACTTAAAATTCTCTTCTGCGGCTGAGAAAATTGTTTCCAGCAAGGTTTTAGAGCTTGGGAGGTCAGTCCTGGAACTGCTTATGACCTAAGACCTACAATAGGTGGTAAGACCTACAATAGGTGGGAGAAGGAACCAAGGAGCCTCCTTCCTCAGATGCCTGCCTGCCTCTCTCACGGAGTTCCAGCCCTGTCAACCTGACTGCTCACTTGCCCTCATGCCCAGACCCTCCCCATGAAATGTGAGCTTGTGACTCTGGATCCCCAAGACCCTAGCAGACAGAATTCATTTTGGATGGACAGAGTCAGTGTAAGATGTGACTCCAAGTCTTATAGAATCTGACATTGTTTCAATGTTGTAAGGTCGAACATTTACTCTGCTTGATCCGAGGACATGAGGTTCACTAGCAGTAGGGTAAAGTATATTGAGATGAAGAGTGACCATTTACTTCCTTGAAAGTAGAATCATCAGAGTGGTCCAGAAGTCTGCATTTCTCTACAAACAATGTGGGGTTACTACTGTGTAAGTATAGACCAGCTCTGCTCAGAGAAGGAGCTCTTAGCTGGGATCCTTGGGCTGATCCCAGATTTAGAGGGTTTCTGAGTGCCATCCAATCGTATATGAATTTTTTTGTGAGTGCGAGCATATGTGCATTTTTTTTCCTGAGAAGAGGGTCTGTGGTTTTCATCAGATTTCTGACAGGGTGTGGAGTCTGGAGTGGAGGGGACTTGATTCATTCCTTGGTTCCTTCCTCTTTTACCAGCTGGGTTGGGGGAGTCATTTGGACTCTGTCTTCATCTACAATAGGGCAAAATAACAGCGCTTCTCTCAGAGGGCTGTTCTAACATCAAAAATGAGAAAACATAGGTAAACTATGAGGTTTGCAAACCGTATACTACTATGCAAATGCCTGGGATGACTATGTGGTTCCCTGTCTTTTCCCTCCCCCCATTTTTGCCTCCCCACAACCTGGCTAACTTCTAACTGTTCTTCAAGAACCAGTTCCAGGAGCACTTCCAAAAAGCCTTCCTAGGTGCCCAGCTTGGTCTATCTGGGTAAGACAGTGTTTTTCTATGTTCCCATCACCCCACCCCCTTGGCTGACATCTCAACACATTTTACTCTGTTGCAATCATTTCCTGACCTGGATACTGACCTTCTACCCAGACTGCACACTCCTTGAAGACAGGAATGGTGACTTAGTCATTTTCTCTGCATGGCATGGTTTTTAATGTAATTTTGTTCAATCAATAAAATGTGAGTTATTTTTAAATTGTGCTTTAATGAGCTAACTACTAATCATTTTTATCTATTCATCAAAGGCAGACTTAGTTCTTTTTACTATGTGTAAATGAAAGTGATAAAATGGAATCCTTTAAGAGCATCTTACTACTGTCTATTAGGTTGGCCTTCTAGCAAATTAGTCTGAATTAATGAGGGTTCATCTCCCTCTCTTGAGGGAAGCAGAAAGTAAGGCAGTTGTGTGCTGTGGTATCAGGCTAGTGTCGTGCTTGGCCGCAGTGACAGTCCTCCTTGTTTGCAGAGCAGCCCTCACCTCTCCAGCCTATTACTGTGGCAATGCTGCCCATAGATAGAGATGGATAGGTCTGGGCTGGGAGCTGCACCACACTAGAAAGCACCCTTGCTGGCTTTGCCTAGGCAGTACCTTGCAGGGTCAACAGGCTGCCCCCTGGCTGCCTCTTGGCTCCTTTCTCAGTTACTCCCACCCTCCTCATCACCCTCCACCCCTTTCCTTTGCTATTTGCTGGCAAGTTACTCCCAGTAGCCATGGAGATCTGTCTTCCCAGACTCTTCTTGGCCTCTCTGGGGCTCTTCTCTGTTTTGTCTCCTCCTCCCATTTTAGGAAATACCCATGTTTTCCATCCTGCCTGCTTTTATTTCTATTACTGGAGGGGAAAAGGAATTATGTGCTTCCCACTGGCTTCAGCTCAGCTGGTACTAGACGATGTGTAGACTGATGTAACGTTACCAAGGAGGAAATTATTAAAAGGATGAGGCTAATTTTCTAATTCACACCTGGAAAGCAAATCTGATGGTGCTTGCACAGATCTTTAATGAAATAGCATTGTTTAAGAAGTTTCCAGAGAAATTCCTCACTAATTGATTTTTGAACTGTGGAAAAAGATAACACAGAGAGATGAGATATTAGTCTCTGTCTGGCCTGACTCCCCCACAAGCTTTCTCTTTACCTAGTTCTCTTTCCCGTGTAAAATCAATAGTAGCTTCCTGAACTGGCCTTGTGGATGGTAGGGCCCACAGAAGGGCCCATGTTTGGATGTGATGTGTCCTCTTTCTGCTTTGGTTTTTCTTTGTTTGGGGCCTGCTTCTAGGTCTTGGTGAAAGCCGAGTGTTTTCACAGTGGAGTTGGGAGTTATTTTGTGACTCAAGTGAAAGGCAGCATGTGGGAGGGTAGCAGGTTAAGTGTCCTTGAAAGTGGCAGTTCAGTGGTGGGGATGCAGGGGCACAGCCCTCCCTTCATCCCCAGGGGCTTCACAAAGCTCCCTCATCCCCAAGATGCATTACTTATATATATGCACACACGTATATATTCTTTGATAGGGACCACTGACATCATCTCATTCTTATATTAAATATAAACAAAAGCAGTTTTAAAATTTTGTTTTAAAAAATTGACCTATGGAAAAAAAAAATTGACCTGGATGTGTATAGCAGCATTATCAACAATAGCCAAATTATGGAAAGAGCCCAAATGTCCACTGACTGATAAATAGATCAAGATGATATGAGGTGTGTGTGTTTGTGTGTGTGTGTACAATGGAATATTACTCGGTCATCAAAAAGAGTGAAATCTTGCCATTTGCAGCAATGTGGATGGAATGAGAGTGTATTATACTAAGTGAAATAAGTCAGTCAGAGAGAGACAAATACTGTATGATTTCACTCATATGTAGAATTTAAGAAACAAAACAGATAAACATAGGGAAGGAAGAGAAGAAAAAAGGGAGGCAAACTATAAGAGACTTAATGATGGAACAAACTGAGGATGATGGAAGGAGATGGGCAAGGGATGGGCTAGATGGGTAATGGACATGAAGGAGGGCACTTGTTATGGTGATCACTGGGTGTTGTATGTAAGTGATGAATCAGTAAATTCTATTCCTGAAACCAGTATTACACTATGTGTTAACTAACTAGAATTTATTTTTTTTAAGATTTTATTTATTTATTCATGAGAGACACAGAGAGGCAGAGACATAGGTAGAGGGAGAAGCAGGCTTCCCATGGGGAGCTCAGTGTGGAACTCAATTCCAGGATCATGACCTAAGCTGAAGGTAGATGCTCAACCACTGAACCACCCAGGTGTCCCAACTAACTGGAATTTATTTTTTTGTTTTATTTTTTTAAGATTTTATTTATTTATTCATGAGAGACACAGAGAGAGAGAGGCAGAGACACAGGCAGAGGGAGAAGCAGGCTCCACGCAGGGAGCCCGATGTGGGACTCGATCCTGGGACTGCAGGACCACGCCCTGGGCTGAAGACAGGTGCTAAACTGCTGAGCCACCCAGGGATCCCCAACTAACTGGAATTTAAATAAAAACTTGAAATTAAAAATAAAATAAAAAGTTCACCTGAAACATGTAATCCCATTAAAAACTGAGTGCCAGCTATACAGAGCCAGCCCATGATAAGTGGCCCTAGCTTGCCACACTTATCTGTCCTTCCTCTGTAGAGTTTCAGAAGCTACTGCTCCTGAGTGCTGGCTCCTGGGGTAGCCAGAGAAGATTTCTCTTCTTGTCTTCTAGTTGATGCACACATGAGTTGTCTCTGGATTTAAAGGAATTATGAACATTGGTAGGGTCCTAAATCTCAGAAGAAGTAGCCTTGGCTGAAGGGGCCTTCCTCTGAGTGTGGCTTGCAAATGTATTAAGGCAGGTGACTAGACTTGCCGTGCCATCCGTAAATCCAGCCAGGTTCTCTGTTGCATGTTAGGGATACAGCAGGGCCTAATTTTGCCCTCAAAGAGTTCACAGCTAGTGAGATGGAAGAGTCATGATGGGGAGACTCAGAATGCTATGAAATCCTTGAAGGCAGGCACTCAATCCTGGAGGGCCCAGGAAGACTCCCTAATGAGGGGCTGTCTGACTGAACCTGGAAGGATGGACAGTTACAGGGTGACACTCTTTAAACCTTTCCCTGAAGGCGCCTCCTATATCCCTCAGTAGCCCCCACCTTAGTCTTCACTATGGGAAATCCCATTTATTGTGTCAGAAATATTCTTTGCATGATTTTTCTACCTTTCTTGTTAACCTTTATTTAACTCTACCCTGTACCAACTCCCCATATAAACTCTTATCTGCTCTTACTCAGAGATCTGCTAGACTAGTTCTTAGCATAATAACGGTTCCAGAGTTCACTCTTGAATTGCTGTTTCCATTTTAAAATTTCCTAAAGAGGTTAGTACATGGGCAGGGACTTCAGACTCAAAGGCAGGTGGATTGGAGGAGGAATTGTTGATGTGGACATTTCCTTGACTCTTCAAATTATGTTTAAGGGCACTAACTCTGGCTTTTGGATGGTCTGGGTGGTCTGGGTGTTGAGTGCCATTTGGAAACCTGGCTGGGATGTGTGAGTGGAGATGGGGAGCACTGTCTGGCCCACAAAGGTCAATATGGAAGACTTGTTCTGCCAAGGTGATGTTGACTGAGCCAAGAACACTAGATTCAAGGACTATCTCTGCCACTGACCATTTCGGGCAAGGTCTTGTCCCCTCAGTTCCTGCCTCTATAAATCACAAATTCTACCATTCTGGGCATGTCTATAATGGATATATAATCACTGTATTAGGGTTCTCCAGAGAAACAGAACTAGTGGGATATCTATATCTATATCTATAATCTGTATCTATAGATATATAGCTCACAGAAGTTGGCTAATATGGTTATGAAGGATGAGAGGTCCACATTTTGCTGTCTGCAGCATGGAGAACCAGGGAAGCCCATGGTATAATTTAGTCTATGTCCAAAAGCCTGAGAACTAGAAACTCTAATGTCTGAGGGCAGGAAAAGGTAGACATTCTAGTTCAAGAAGAGAGAGAATTCATGGTTCATTTGCCTTTTTGTTCAGTTTGGCAGATTGGATGATGCCTGCCCATGTTGGTGAGGACTGCCTGCATATTTTACACAGTCTACTGAATCAAATGCTAATTGATTTTAGAAAGAACCTCACAGATGCACCCAGAAGTTATGTTTTGCTTGATATCTGGACATTCCTTAAGCCATTCAGATTGACACATAAAATTAACCATCACATTCATTCTTCTCAGGGCAATCTGTGAAAACCCACTTGTGTCCTTCTAGGAAGTACATTTTATTATCATGGTTGTACCCACAACCTTGTACCACAACCTTTTGAGTTTGTGAAATAATACTAGTAATTATGATGTTAGTTACTTAGTTAGTTGAAATTTTATGAGATTTTCCCAGTTTACAGGTTTTTTTTTTTTTATATATATACCCATGATTATTTTGGGTCTCCAAGTCATCCCTATAAGGTGGCAAATATTGAGCATTTAGTGTAAGTATATTATATGTATCACCTTTTTCAACCCTTTAGGAGTTATGTGAGGCAAATATTATTATTATCTAAACATTTCAGATAAGAAATCTGAAGCTCAGAGAGGTAAGGTTTGAGGACCTTTGTCTGAGGTCACATAGCTGGTGGAAGTCTTTGGGAGAGAGTTTCGTTCCAGAGCAGCAGTGTACCCCCTTGCTTCTTCTTTGAGCCCCTATAATTCCAGTGACCTCTGAGCTGAGTATGCACTGTAGCTATGCAGTGACTAAGGGGTGGAAGGGCTGCTGTGCTTTTAGCTCTGAATACCCCATAATAACAGGTCACTGCAAAATTCCTTTGTGGTTTGGCCACAGTGCAGCATGACCTAGCAGAGTTGAATGAACCTAGGGGAGGATGCTATTCATTGGAGCAGGTAGCTAAGGGTCTAAACTGGAGAGACAGCATGAAGAGCGAAAATGAAAGCATCTATGTTATCTGGTAGAGAACAGTACAAGGAATGGATCTTTTAGAGCAATTGAAGACAGATCTGAATAGCTGAGAGAATGGCTTCAAGAATTGACAAAAGCTCCAAGGAATCCTAAGAAAGGGAGAAGGAGAAAATAATTGTTACTTCTTAACCAGCATAAAAGGAAGTCAAAAGGGGACTTAAGGACAGTGTTCAAATATTTGTAAGGCAGTGGTGAGCTCTTGTAGAATTCTGCTGAAAGCAGCATACAGAGGACTCTGGTTACATTAGTGCTTTGCAGCAGGTGGGAGTTTGGTTAGCCTCTAGAAAGGATTTCTTGGATGCAAGGGTTTTTTTTTTTAAATTTTTTATTTACTTATGATAGTCACAGAGAGAGAGAGAGAGAGAGAGAGAGGCAGAGACATAGACAGAGGGAGAAGCAGGCCCCATGCACCGGGAGCCCGATGTGGGATTTGATCCTGGATCTCCAGGATCGCGCCCTGGGCCAAAGGCAGGCGCCAAACCGCTGCGCCACCCAGAGATCCCGCAAGGTGTTTTTAACACTGAAACAGATGTAGTCAAGCTACTGGTAGTCAAAAGGATATCTGTCAAGCCACTTGGGCACCCAGAACTCTTGGACACTTTCTGGAAAATTTCTTGCCTTCTGAGTCTGTGCTTTCCTAAGAGAGAAGCCAGAAATTGGTTTTCCTAGTTTCCCTTGAACGGAGCACTGGATTAAGTTCCTCCTAACTAGATGCATCTGTGCCAGGCTTCAGTTAGGAGGCCATTAATATTAGAAAGCAGGTGTCAAAAGGAGTCCATTCGTACCAGGGACTGGACAGAGGCATTGAGCATCCAGGACAGCTATGGCAGGCTTTCTGGTGGAGACATAGGGTGCAATGTTGTTGCTGGAACCTGTGGTTTCTGTGCCAGTTGGGGGTGCTCGCAAAGACCCTGTGGGAGCAATCCAGAGGGTGGCAAGATTTGTCTTTTGTTCCTGGCTTCAGGGTCTCTCGAGATGCTGAATATCCTTTAATAAATTTCTATTCCACTTAGATCAGCTACAGAGGGTTCTTTTGTTTACAGTTAAGAACCTTGACTAGTACAACAGGTAACCGAGAGAGTTTGTAGACTCTCCGAGACTTTTAAGAATAGGAAAAGTGCTCAGCTGTCACCTCAGCATGATCAGAATTTTTATCAGTCAGAGTTCTTGGTTACAAATAACCAAAACCAACTCTACATTTTTTAAGCAGGAAAAGAGTCAATCAGAGGTTCAGAGATTCAATGGGTGGCCAAAGAAGCAGCGTGAAATATGGGAAGAAATCAAGTGCTTGAGTCAGAACCCTGTTATAACAGGGCAGCTGGGCCAGGGACAGCCTTTGCTACACCAGGATACCACTTGACCTTCTATTAGACACCAGGAATTAGATACCCCTAAATCCGTTAGGGATAAACCTGACTGTCCCAGCAACATCATACCACTCACCCTAACTTCTGGGTGGAGAGGTCAGCTGTCTGCACATCCAGCGAGTTGAGACAGGTAGGATTTTCCCTTTTTGGGCTTCTGAGCTGGGAGGCTGGTCACTATACCCCACCAGTATTGTACACAAAGCATCATTACCTCAAAGAGAAGGGGCATTATATAGAACAATAGCAGATGTCCATAAGAGGGCACATATTGTTAGCTCCTGGTGCTATGAGGTATTGATCTTCAAGAGATAAATGGAGGATAAACTCTTAACAATGAAGATATCTTCATGCTGTAAAAATCAACAAAGTGGCAAAACCCCATTTTTTTCTATTCCAGTTTTATTGTTTATTATGTATTCTTTAAAAAAAAATTCTGTTCCTTTGTCATCATACCAAAGCAACTGCTGGGACAATGGAATCCAGTGCTCTAAGATCCATTTATCCATTCATCCATCCATCCATCCATCCATCCACCTACCTACTAAGCTCTGGGCGCATCTAAGACATGTGCTGGTGACACAGACATGAACGAATAAGGCAGTTTCTACTTGAAGTAGCTCAGTCAGTAGAGGAGCTGCCACAAAGCAGACAATTACAAAATAAGATGTGTTAGTTTTGTTGTTGTTGTTATTGTTGTTGCAATGTAACAAAGTACCCTAAATTTGGTGGCTTAAAGTTAGCTCACAGTTTTGCAGGTCAGAGGTCCAGCACAATATGTCTGCTCAGGTTGAAATCCAGGTGTTGGCTAGACTAAATTCTTATCTGGAGGATCTGTGGAAAAATCTACTTCCAAGCTTATTTCTGTTGTTGGCAGAATAGAGTTCCTTGAGGTTGTAGAACTAGACTTCCCATTCCCGTGTTGGCTGTCAGCTGGAGCCTATTCTAAGTTCCTAGAGGCTGCTTTTGGGTCTTTGCCTTAGGCCCACCTCTTTCCCCCCCGTCTCAGCAATGGAGAACCTCATTGGGTTGAATTCCTCTTATGCTTTGAATCTCTGACTTCTTTTTTGAGGAAACTGTTTTTAAAGGGCTCTTGTGTTCAGATCAAGACTACCTGGTTAATCCTTTTATTTTAAAATGAACCCTATGGAGCACCTGGGTGGCTCAGTCAGTTAAATGTCTGGCTTTGGCTCAGGTCATGATCTAAGGGTCCTGGGATCAAGCCTGCATTGAGCCCTGCATAGGGTTCCCTGCTCAGCAGGGAGCCTGCTTCTCTTTCTCCCTCTGCCCCCTCCCCCAATTGTGCTCTCTTTCTTTCTCAAATAAATAAATAAAATCTTAAAACAAAATAAACAAAATCAACCATATAGAATTATGGGAATGAAATCTATCATATTCATTGTCCCAGAGGTTATGCAGGTTTTGTACACACGGGTTGTTAGTGGGGTGGGTAGGAGTAGATTGGGAAATCTTACAGGCCATCTTAGAATCCTGCCTGCCACACAAGGTGACATATGCAGAGTGGAGGTATGCACAAGGAATGCTGGCAATACAGGGAGGGGTCTTGATGCTAGTTTTGGAGGTCGGGGAAGTTGGAAAGTCTTTTTAGAGGAGTGTCATTTGCACTGAATTAAAGTTTGATAAAGACTTAGCCCTGTGAAGTGAGGACTAGCCATAAGGACCATCCCAGCTAGAAGGAATGATTTCTGTGGGGCCAGGGGTGTGACACAATACAGTGTAATTGGCAATTACAAGTTTGTGTTGCCTGACAGTAAATATTTTCCAAGGAAGCTGGTAGTCAGACAAGGACCTGGAATAGGCCTAGAGGGGTCAGGTCAAAGAGAGCTTTTATTCTGATCTAGGGGAGTCAGATCTCTGAACCAAAGCCAGGAATTTCTGATTTGGGATAGGGTCTGAGAATTCCCATTTCTAACAAGTTCCCAGGTGCTGCTGATAGCGCTAGACCAGGACTGTACCCTGAGAATTGCTGCTCTGGAGAATGAATGGGAGAAGAGCAAGACTGTGGGCCCAGTAGGGGGTCATGGTGCCAGTCCAGTAGCAGATGTGAAGGTTCTGGCCAGGCTCAGAGCTAGGGAGGTGAGGGTAGAGACAGTGCGGAGGGAATGGGATTTGGGAAAAGACTTAGGAGACCATGCTGGGGGGTGAGTGTGAGAGGATGGGTCACATTAGGGCTGACCCCCATGACAGAGCTGGAAGGGATCTGAGAAGTTACCCAGTCTAATCATCACATTCCTCTGATGGCAGTATGATGCTCAGAGAGAACAAATGACCTCGTCATGCGCACATGGAGTTGGTGTCGGCCCCAGGACATGGGACCCAGATTCCCTGGCTTCCGTGACACAGCCTTTTTGAGTTATTTTGGAAAGAAGAAAACAAAATACAAGGAAGGCTGCTCCCAGGCACCTCCCAGGGATCTCCTTGTCAGCCTCATTCCTGTGGCTCCAGCTTCCCTTGCCTGCTCTTTGGTCAAGCTTGCTTCCTGCAAAGGTCACTGCAGCCCGTGTACAAGAGGAAGAGTGTCTCTCCCCTGGACACTGACCTGTAAGGGTTCCTGAAAGGGAGGTCAAACTTACCAAAGGTGTTTTAAGTCCCCTAACTGATTTCCTTTCAGCCCTGGGCTCTTGCAGGAGAATTTTCATGGCTGAGAGAACCTACTAGTGACAAATTTGCTGAAGCATGGAGACAAGATTGGGAAATTACAGCACGCTCCTTGGATTTCTAAAGGGACAGATACCAGAGGCAGACATTCCTTTTCACACACAAAATGTTGGTGTGCACACGCATGCGGTAGAGATCAATCCTAACCCCCAAAGGCCCCTTTGTCTCACTGAAGCGCTTATTAAATGAATCTGTGTTTCCACTGGCAGCTCAGAGTCATCTAGAAAGGGAACACAATGCCATGTCAGTCAGTATTTGTTACTGTCAGAGCCTTCCTCACAGTCGGCCCCACATTTATTGTCTTTTGGGGGCCCGTTTTATCCATTTTCTGTGGGCAAAGTCATTAATCTTCCTCCTGGCTCGGGTGCTGTGCATCCCTGACAGCCGGGGTCCCAGCTTCCTGGGCTGCTGGGTAGGGACACCTCCCAGGCTCAGCCTCATGGTGCTGGAGCTTTGATTAGAGTGAGGAGTGAGCAGAGCTGTAAAGAGGACTGAAAGGAGCGGGGGGTGCAGATGTCTGTGGCTCTTGAAGGCACTGGGGATCTGCGGCAAAGGTCATTCTGTTTTTGAATCATCTACAGTGCACCCTGACACCAAAATACACTTAGTCCTATGCAGAATCACTTGATAAAGAGGCTAATGAAGTGGAAAGATGTCAGCAGAGCTAAGCGGGCCAGGCTCTCGGGGATGCGCCATGATTCAACCTTCTGTTTCCATGGAAACCAGAGAGGCTTGGCTTCTTTCTTCCTCTCCTTCATTTTGGAAGGTCTCTCCTTGGTAACCTTGACCCTTTCACATTGGCAGGCAGAGATAAGGAATTCCATTTTCCCTTATCTGGTCATGGTTGGCTGGTAGACACTGATGGGTCTGTGATGGGGGAGGGGTGCTGGCCAGGGGCTCTGGAGTGCCTTAATTCAAATGCATGAAGTGGAGGGTGGGAGGCGATAGAAAAAGAACACAGTTAATTAAGGTTGATATTGCAGAGAAGGTTGTTTTCTGAATAATAAATTCTATGGGCTTCAAAAACAAGTCCAATTAAAGGAGTGCAAAAAGGAGAGGCCGTTGAAGGGCAGAGGAGGACGGTTTTGGTCAGGGGGTGCTTTTTGAGGGGTGGGAGGGGGATATTGGCTGTACCTAAGGGGACCTTTCTATGCTGGCATCTTGGTACTCAGAGCAAAAACTGATGATAGCTTGTGACATTGCTGCCCATACAAATGCCCTTTGCTTTGAGCAGCAGGGTCATTTGTGGCCTCAGCTAATGGAGAAGGGCTTTGAAGTTGATCCTGATGGGAGAGTTGACTTTAGGTTGCTATCAAGGAGAGGGATTTTTCTTCAATTTAAGCTCATAAATGTTGCTCCTGGGCAGGTACCTTCTCCAGCCATATTGTACATCACCTTTCAGTTCAAGTGCTCCCTATATTCCTATGCTCCCTGTGTCTTCTAGAATAAATTATTTATTGAGAAAAATTTATTTATCCCTGGATAGTCAAAGCTTTGTGTTCCTTGGTGTTGGTCATCCATTCTTGAATCAGAGGAGGGTATGCCCAAGGGCATGTGGTACTAATACAGTAGCCCCATGACCCATACCCTCCTTTCAGTAGCAACTATGGCATAAGTTCTTAGAGAAGGAAGTAGTATCAGGCTCCCCCAAACATCTTTGCTATAAGACTCCTAACTTAACCTTCAATTTACAACCTTAAAGAATGAATGTGTATTTTAAAAAATTATTGTAAAGGTAAAAATCATAGCATGTCTTCTTCCTGTATAAGAAGAACCTTATTTTACAACTGGGAGTTAGGAAACCTATCCACATGTAAATGCAAGAGCTAAGCGAGATTGAATTTGGCTTGGGTCACCAGGAGGAAGCTCTCCATCTTTAGAAGTGGGTTTTCAGCATTCTCCTAATCCACCCATTCTTATCCCATTCTAATTGGTGATCTCATTTGGAGCTAGGGTAAACTGACCGAGAAAAGGGCTGGAGGGAGTGATAGTCCCTCATCCAGCTAGTTGAAAAATGGCTTAGAGGAACATTGAAAGCAGAAGGGCCTTTTCCTAGCTTTCCCTAGACTGTGGGCAGAGACTTCCTTTGTATGATTCATCAGTAGTGGACTGATCAAATACATCATACTACCTCTGTAATGGAATACAACACAACTCTACAAAACTATGAGGAAACTGGAAGGATATGGAAAGCTTTCCAGGGGTGATTATGAACTGAAAAAAAGCCAGTGCAGAGCAATATGTGTATTAGGTTTTGATTCCTATTAGAAAAGGAGAAAAATAAAAATATATCTTCATATATGCTTGCATTTACATAAGGAAACCGTACACACAATAGATGAATACAAAATAAAAATAAACATGAAATAAATGACCCATGGTAAGAATGGGGTCAAGAAGTAGATGAATGAGTTAAAGGACTGAGAGACTATGTACATTAATTTTCTTTTTTTTGTACATTAATTTTCAATTTAATTTTTGAACCACATACACAACCACATACTATTTGAAAATTAAATTATAAAATATATAAAGTTAAAATTATAAAATGGAAAATGAAAATATAAAAAAAGGCAGGAAAAAACAGTGAAATCTTTCAAATACTTTTGCTTATATCATTTTAGGAATTCTTTCTCTCTTTTCTTTCTTGCTCCCTCTTGTTTATTTCCTCCTTTTTTTGCCTTGTTAGAGAATGGATTTGAGATGACTTGGTGAAGAAAAAGAACATATAACACAAAACTGGTTATTGAAAGTTTTCCTGATTCACTTCTAGCATGCCTGTGTGAAAGGGTCAATGAACTTCCCCCATCCCCACCAAGCAACTATAAAACTGGATAACACTATCAAAAAACAACCATTTAGCCTACTGGAAATAGAGCAAAACATTTATTTATGAAAACTACTAAATTTTGGTTAAGAAAGGTAGAAGTCTGTGGTATTCTTGCATGGGGCTCCTGCCGTCCTCCCTCCACCTCTACAAGTAGTTTATTAAGTGTAGGTAAGGAAGGCCATGAAAACCAGTTGTTTTGCTGCTACTTCCAGAAGAGGCTTATTTGACTTGGACCATTGTCAATTAAAGTGGTGGTCTTTACAGCAAGAAAACAGGGAGGGCTAGTAGCTTCTGTAGTCTAAACTTGTGGTTCTTTTTGGAGAATGCAATGAAATAACAGATTGGTTAGAAATTTAGCAGGAAGTTCTGGGAGTGAGACAACCATAATATGCTTGATATGTTCTTCACATACCCTGGGTTGACTGAGGCTATGCATATGAACAGCAGAAACCGGAGTGATCCTAAGCCATCTGCACATTCCTGGCCAGTAGAGTCTGGGTTCATGTACTGAGGAGTCTGTGAGACACCATGAGAAGGCCTGGCAGAAAGTAAACTGCAGGAGAGACTTGAAAATGACCTGAATTTTGAATGAGCTCCCTAGCACACACACTGATCCATCAGCAGAGAATGGAAACCTTCCTGGCTCAAGGTATTTGAGCACAACCTATAATTAATCTGTGGTTGAACAGACAGTAGGATGAACTTTAGGAGGCTAGGCTTAAAAATGAAGATAATGAAAAAATCAAAACAAAACTGAGCAGACACATCAGAAGCCAGATACTATGACAGAGCTCACAGACTTAGTCTAGGCAAGTTACTCAACAGAGAACAGACAAATCAGCGATAGCATCAGCGATAGCAACAGTAATCTTTAGGGGTGGGTGAGTGGGTAGGGAGGAATCAGAATTCAGAGTTGCTAAAATATATGTTCTAAAATGTCAAGATTCAATAAAAAATTATGGTAACTTGTCAATAAACAAGAAAATCTGACTTACAGTATGGAAAAATAAAGCAGTCAATAGAAACTGAGTTCCCCTAGATGTTGGATTTAATGGATGAAGGCTTAAAATTAAGTATTATAAATACTTTAAAATAACTAAAAGAAATCACACTCAAAGAATTAAACAAAAGTAGAATAACAAGGATTTAGTGAATAGTGAATCTCAAGAAAAATATGGCAATTAAAAATTCTTAGTTGAAAAGTATAACTTAAATGAAAAATTTGCTAGAGTAGCTAAATAGCAGAAGAATGAATCTGCAGATTGAAGGTACATTGACAGAAATTACCCAAACTGATTAATAGGGAGAAAAAAGGTCAAAGATGAATTAATATAATCTCTGTGACCTGTGAGCCTACATCAAGCATACCAACATACATGTAATGGCTATCTCAGAAAGAGAGGAAATAATGGTCAAAAGCTTCCCAGTTTTGATGGAAAACATTAATTTACAGTTTTAAGAAGTTCAGCAAAACCCAAGCATTACAAACACAAAGACATACACAAATAGACACATTGTGATACTGTTGAAAGCCAAAGAAAAGAGAAAATCTTGAAAACAAAACCAGAAAAGCAATTTCTCATGTACAGAAAAGCAATATTATCACTGACTTTTCATCAGAAACAATGAATTCTGAAGATAGTGGAATGATGTATTCAAAATATTGAAAGTAAAAAATCTCCCAATTTAAAAAAAAAATACAAAAAAAAAAAAAAAAGAAAAAATTCAACAAAAATACTCTTTAAAAATGAAGGTGAAAGAAAAACATTCCCAGATAAACAAATATTGAGAGAATATGTTGCTAGCAGACCTGCTTTACAAGAAATACTAAAAGCAATCCTTTGGGCTGAAAGGAAGTGACAGCAGAGAGCAACTTGAATTCACAGAAAGGAGGAACTCTGGAAAATGGCAAATGTTTGAAAATTAAATGACACACTCCTAAATAACCCATTGGTCAAAAAAGCAATCTGAAAAGGACATTAGAAAGTATTTTGAACTGAATGAAAATAGAAAGATGATGTATCAAGGTTTATAGGATTAAAATAAAGCAGCACTTACAGAGAACTATATAGTTCTAAATGCCTATAAGAAAGAAGAAGAAAGGTCTTAAATCAATAACCTAAGCTTCTCCATTAAGAAATTAGAAAAAGAATAGAGTAAAACTAAACCCAAAGCAAATAGATGGGAGTAAATAATAAAGAGCAAAGTAGAAAACAGTAGGGTAGAAAATAAAAAAATTAATGAAACAAAAAGTTGGTTTTTTGAAAAGATTAAAGAAGTTGAGACCATCTTAGTTTTCTATTGCTGCTGTAACAAGTTTCCACAAGTTTAGTGGCTTAAAAAACATAGTTTCGTTATCTTATAGTTATAATTAGGAGTCTGACATGGATCTCAAGTTGCTGGCTGGGTGAATTCCTTTCTGGAGACTCTAAGGAGAATCCATTTTCTTTCTTTTTTCAGCTCGAGGCTGTAAACTCTCCTTGGCTCATGGCCCTTTCTTGCATCTTTAAAGCCAACAATATCAGGCCAGGTTCTTCTCACACTGCCGTCTCTCTGGCTCTTCTTTTCATGCCTCCTCCTACTTTTTAAGGACTTTTGTGATTACATTTGTATTACTAGGATAATCCGGAATAATCTTCCTATCCTAAAGTCAGCTGATTAAGTCATCTGTAATTCCATTTGCAACGTTAATTCTTCTTTGTCATGTAATATAATATATTAATGATTCTAGGGATTAAAATGTGGACATACTTGGAGGACTATTCTTCTGCCGACCACAAGCCCTTAGGTTGACCAAGAAAATAAAAAAGGAAGTACAAAATCATGAATAAGAGAAGTGAAATCACTACTGATCATATAGAAATTAAAAGAACTTTGAGGAAAATAGTATGAATGACTTAATGCCAGAAAATTCGACAATTTAGATTAAATTAAATACCACAAAAAACACAAATTATGAAAACTGACTTAAATAGAAAATCTGAGTAGGCTGGTAATAAATAAAGAAATCAAATTAGTAATTTAAAATATTTCACAAAGCAAACCTTAAGTCCCAAGTGGCTTCATTGGTGAATTCAGTCAAATATTTAAAGAATTCAACACTTTCAAGAAATAGAGAGGGTAGGAACAATTCCTAACTCGCTATATGAGGGGAATACTACCATAATACCAAAGCCAGAGAAAGACATAAAAAGAAAAGACTTATATCCCTCATGAACATAAATAAAAACTTTTAAACAAAATATTAGCGAATTCAATTCAGCAGTATGTAAAAAGTATTATACTCCATGACCAGATGGCATTTATCTAACATATGCAAAGTTTGTTTAACAGGTAAAAATCCATTAATGTAATACACCATAATAATAGAATACAATACAAAAACTAGATGATTATCTCAATAGAGGTGGAAAAATCATTTAACAAAAATTCAGCACCCTTTCATGATCAAAATACTAAACAAAATAAGGGAACTTCCTCTACCTTATAATGGACATCTGTAAAAAAAACTTATAGCTAACACCATATTAAATGCTGAAAGACTGAATTCTTTCCCATAAAATTGGGAATAAGGAAAGGATGTTCACCCTTGCTTTGTGTGTTCAATATTGTACTGGAGATTTTAACTGGTACAATAAGGCAAGAATGAATGAACAAATGAATGAGTGAAGGAATGAATTAAGGCATTTTGATTGGAAAGGTAGTAGTAAAACTATCTTTAGTCACAGATGATATGATCTCATATATATAGAAAATCCTAAGGAATCCATTTAGTAGTTTCTATAAACTACTAAAACTGATAAACAGGTTTAGCAAGGTTGCAGGATATTTTAGATCAATATATAAATATCAGTTGTATTTCTATATGTCTTAGCAACAAACAATGCAAAAAATGAAAATCTTCTTAATGCCACTCATGAAAGGATCAAAAAGGATAAAATGCTTAGGAATACATTTAGTAAAGGAGTGTAATATTTTGTTCAATGAAAACTACAAAGCATATCTTAAAGAAATTAAAGTATATCTAAATAAATGGAGAAAAATTCTGTATTTAGGAATTGGAAGACTCAAGATTGCTAACATCTTAATGCTCCCCAAATTGGTGTATGGATTTATTTATTTTTTTTTAATTTTTTTTTAAATTTATTTATGATAGAGAAAGAGAGAGAGGCAGAGACACAGGCAGAGGGAGAAGCAGGCTCCATGCACCAGGAGCCCGATGCGGGATTCGATCCCGGGTCTCCAGGATCGCGCCCTGGGACAAAGGCAGGCGCTAAAACCGCTGCGCCACCCAGGGATCCCCTGGTGTATGGATTTAATGCAGTCTCAATAACCCAGCAGAATTATGGGGAAATTGACAAGCTAATCCTAAAATTTTTTTGGAAATAACAGTTTTGGAAAAAAAAGAACCAGATTGGAGGACTTCCTTGATTTGTAAACTTAATATACAGTTACAATAATCAAAATGCTGTGGTATTGGTATAGGGATAGGCATAAAGATCAATGGAACAGAATTGAGTCTCTTTACATTTATAGTCAAACAATTTTCAAAAAAAAGATGTCAAGATAATTTAATGGGGAGAAGAATAGTCTTTTTATCAATGGTACTGGGAAACTGAATATTCATTTGGAAAAATAAAAATGAGTTTACACATTTACCTTACATCACACACAAAAGTTAACTGAAGTGATCAAAGACCTGAATGTAAGAGATAAGCTGGAAAACTTCTGGACGAAACATAGAACATTTTTCTGATGTTAAGTTAGGCAAAGAGTCCTTAGATATGATATAAAAAGCTTAAGGCAAAAAAGAACAAAAATAAAAAATCAGATTTCATTAAAATAAAAACTTTTTCCATTTCAAAAGATACCATTAAGAAAATTCAAGGACAAGCTACAGACTTGGAGAAAGTATTTGCATATCATACATTTGATAAAGGACTTCTATCCAGAATTTGTAAAGAACTCCTAAAACTCAGTAATGAGAAGACAAGCCAATTAAAAAATGGACAAAAGACTTTAATAGATACTTCACTAAGTAGTACATACAGATGGTTCTGAAATACAGAAAAAGTTATCAACATTATTAGTCATTAGGGAAGTGCAAATTAGAAATACAATGTGATACCTGTACACCATCACTAGAACAGCTAAAATTAAGAAAGCAGATGATATGAATTGTTGGCCAGGGTGTAGAGAAACTAGAACCCTCATACATTGCTGGTGGAAATTTAAAGTGGCATAGCTTCTTTGGAAAATGTTTTGGCATTTTAAAAGGTTAAAAAGAACTTACCCTGCGACTCATCATTTCTATTTCTAGGACTCTACCCAAGAGAAATGAAAACATGTGTCTACACAAAGACTCATATGAGAATGTTCATAGCAATATTATTCAAATAGCCTCATACTGAAAACAATCCAAATGTCCATCAACTGGTTAGCAAAGAATGGTTAAACAGAAGTGGTATATTCATACTATAGTATACTATTCAGCAATGAAAAATGATGTACAATATGGATGTTATGTTGTACGCTACAACATAGGTAAACCACCAAAATGTTAAGTGAAAGAAGCCAAAGACTTCATGTTGTATGATTTCATTTAAATGAAATGTCCAGTTAGGCAAATTTACATAGGCAGAGGGCTGATCACTGGTTATCAAGAGTTGAGGGTGGAATGGGGATTGACTACAAATGAGTTTGAAGGAATTTCTTTTGGGTAGTGAAAATGTTCTAAAGCCAGATGGTGGTGATGGTTGCATAACTCTATAAAGTTACTAAACATTATTGAATTGTATGCTTACAGTGGGCCAATTGTATGGTATGCAAATTATCTCTATAAAGTTATTTTTCTTTAAAGAATTTCCATCAAAGAAAAAATAGGGGAAGAGGAAATGAGATAGTTATATACAAAATGTGTTTTGTGAAAACCTCTATCTCAGTTAGCCAAATGTGTTAAAGTTTCTACTAGTCAGAGCATGATCAAAGATCTGTTAAATCAAAGCCATTGAAAACACAACTGTTCTTGCTATTGAATCCTGAGATAAATTTCTTTTGCTGAATTAATTTATTCATTTATTCATAAATATTTATTGTGCCTCTGTTAAGTACCAAGCACTATGTTAGGTTCTGCTTATATAGGAGTGAACAAAACAATTCTGGTTCTCACCTTCCTGGAGTTTTGAGTCTAGTGGTTCCTCCTAGGTATGGTTTTTATGCATTTTGAAAACATAAGTTGGATTTTACTATATTATTAACTTTGTATTTTGGCTTTTTATTTAATATTACATCAGAAGCATATAATGTTATGTTTAAAGTTCTTCATAAACCTTGTTTTTATTTGCTGCAACCTTTACTGCCACATGCCTTGATGTTGAACATTTAAATTGTTTCTAGTTTATTGTTATTATACATAATGCTGCAAAGAATTTCTTTGCAAATGAATCTTTGTTTTCCTTCTTTTTTTTTTCTAATGAAAACAAATGAATCTTTGTTTTCCTTTTTTTTTTCTAATGAAAATCTCAAAAGAGATACTGGATTGATGTTACAAATACAGGTCTTGATATATAATATAAGGTCTTGATATTTATTGCCAGATTGTTTTCTGGAAAGGTGGTGTCAATTTGCAATCCCAGTAGAGGGATTGTTATTTTCTAAGACACCGGGCTAGGTTGGCAGATGAACCACAGTACACAGAAGTGAGCCATACACTCAGCTGTGGAGAGTGAGCCCTCTGCATAGGCATCAGAGCAGATTCCTCACTGATGGCTAAATTAATTACTGGTTGAGCTCTGTCCTCTCCCAGGTTACAGTAAAGTGGCTAGACCAACAAGACCCAGGCCTTAAAATGGAACTCAGGGTGGGGAAAGGCAAACTGGCCCCAATAAAGAGGGAAGAGTGTTATGCATAGAGCTGCTCTCATTAAGCACAAGCAAAATGAAGAGAAATGATAGAGCAACAAGGCAAACATACCACAGGAAAATCAGTTAGTCAGAAAGTCAGGTGTGGATATGAAAAAGTCAAGTGAGATCTGGAAGAAATATAAATCAGGAGATAGAAGTAGCTTCCACGTGAATGTTTTCCTTTAGAGAATAAATTAGTAGGAATATAAATGTGATAAAACAAGAGCTGAAAGATGAGATGATAAAACTACAGAATGAGTTATAAAAGGAGACTGCAAACCTAGGAAATGAATTGAAATAAAGTAACATAAAATAGCAAGGAATAGAATCGACATAGCTAAAAACTAATGGCATGAAGGGAAAGCTGGAGATGATCGTACTGAATACAGAGGGAAGAGAAAAGAGATTAAATAATTAGAAGAGGAAGTGAGGCAAAGATGATTCAAAATAAGGTAATGGATGTTACTGCCAAAGACAATGCAACACAGAGTAAGATTTCAGAGAAGATGCAAATCTGCAGATCTGCATGTGGCCAAGTGTAGGACATGCCAAGAAAAACAGATTGCGAATGACCATCATCAAGAATATTCCTAGGTTTATCTATTGACCTTATAAAATAAAGAAGGAATTCCTGAGGCATCTAGGCACTGAGTAGTCCCCAACAGTGGCAGAGATTTGGCTGTCCTCCGATACATCATGGTAACTTTCAAAGATAACCAATGCTTATAAAGTTCTGAGATTTAGAAAGTGAGACCTAAGCAAAGTCTCTGCAGCCAGGGAGATGCCTATGTATGAAGCAGTCTTAAATATGAAATCACAGCCAGACTTGAACACTCACTGTATCTGCTTGCATGAAACCAGAACTCTTTGGTGATGGGGTTAGGTTTGATCAGGTGAGCAATAGAATGGAATAATGGAATGGAATGGAATGGAATGGAATGGAATGCTGCTATTACAGACTTTGGCAAAGTAAAGTCAACATAAACAGACATTGCAAGGTGGAGCAGGAGAGGGAAAGGTGGAGTAAGTGTGAGAGTATTATTCCCATGCTGTTTGGAGCAGTGAATCAATATTATCTAAAATTCTAGTTAAAAAATATGACTGTAATCTCTTAATGACTTTCATAATATGTAAAATTTTCTTTAACCTTAGTAATTTTTTAAAAGATTTATTTATTTTAGAGAGAGAGAGAGAGCATATGCATGCACGAGTGAGAGTACATGTAAGCAGGGGGAAGGGCAGAGGGAGGAGACTCCCTCTGAGCGTGAGCCTGCCTGAGGATCCGTCCCAAGACCCTGAGATACTGACTGGAGCCGAAAGCAAGAGTCAGACACTTAACCTGCCTAGGTGTGTTGTGCCCAAGATTGCAAATCTGAGAAACCACCAAGGAGCCAACACCGATGCAAGCACACGAGGGTTTATTAGCAAGCTCAAGCTTGGGTCCAAGTATACCTGACACAGCGGAGCAGAGACTTGGACCCCGAAGTGGGTTACAGCTGGGTTTTTTATGGGCTGGTCTAGGGGATTTTCAGAAGGGGTGGAGGAATTTCTCAAGTTCGGTTTACATTCTGATATGGGACTTTCGAGGGCATTGAGCTCTGTTCTCATTCTAATATGGGACTTTCTGCCACTGGCTTGGGCTCTGTTATCTTTCTGATATGGGATTTCTCTGCTGAGGACATTCTGCAGTTTTTCCTGTAAAGTTCAGCTCTTATTCACAGGGGCCTAAGATGGCTGTACTTGTGCTAATGCTAAACTTGAGGTGGAATGGCCTTAATTTTTCTCGGCCTCCACAGGTGCTCCTAACCTTAGAGTAATTTTTAAGAAGCTAATATCTCTCAGGGGTGAAGAAACATTTGATGTACGATAGATTTTTGAAATTTTCTTCAGTTTCTTTCTCTTCTGTTAAGTTCAAGAAAATAATCAAATTTACAAATTAAATCACAATTTTAATTTACATACAATTATTTCATTTTTAGAATTCTCTCATTGCTCCATCTTTCCTTTTCTCTTTGCTAACATCTGTATAAATATAAATAAAAATGCAATGGTGATCACAAAATATTAACACTGATTATTTCAGATTGATGAGATTTCCAGTGATTTGTTGATTTATTTTTCATACTTTTCTGTATGTCTTGCGTTTTAAAATAATGAATATGAATCATTATATAACATTTATTATTGTTCCTAAATGTTATGCATGCTCTTTGCAGAAAATTTGAAACATACGGTAAGAAAAAGAAAAAAACCTACCATCCAGATATATCTGGATGTGGTGGCCTGTTCTGTTTGTGATTGTCAATGAGCATTGCTTATAGGTACTCATGCCTATGTGTAGTCCCTTTGCACGTTGACTCTGGGCTTGGTCATCTGTGGTCATTAATTTTATTTGTCGCTGAGTGAAGTAAGCCAGTCGGAGAAGGACAAACATTATATGTTCTCATTCATTTGGGGAATATAAATAATAGTGAAAGGGAATATAAGGGAAGGGAGAAGAAATGTGTGGGAAATATCAGAAAGGGAGACAAAACGTAAAGACTGCTAACTCTGGGAAACGAACTAGGGGTGGTAGAAGGGGAGGAGGGCGGGGGGTGGGGGTAAATGGGTGACGGGCACTGGGGGTTATTCTGTATGTTAGTAAATTGAACACCAATAAAAAATAAATTAAAAAAAATTTTTATTTGTCAACTTGGTTAGGCTGTGGTGCCTAGTTGTTTGGTCAAACACAAATCTTGGTGTTGCTGTGAAGGTATTTTTTTTTAATGTGATTAATATTTAAATCAGATTAGACTTTGAGTAAAGCAGATTACTCTTTATATTGTGGGTGGGCCTCATCTAATCAGTTGGAGGCCTTAAGAACAAAGACTAAGATTTTTCAAAGAAGGAATTCTCCTCAAGATGACAGTATGAGGGGCAGCCCTGGTGGTGCAGCGGTTTAGCGCCGCCTGGAGCCCGGGGTGTGATCCTGGAGACCCAGGATCGAGTCCCACATCGGGCTTCCTGCATGGAGCCTGCTTCTCCCTCTGCCTCTCTCTTCGCTCTCTCTGAATGAATAAATAAATAAATAAATAAATCCTTAAAAAAAAAAAGATGACAGTATGAAACCGAGTTTCTAGCCTACTACTTTGTGGCAATTCAGACTCAAGACTGCAGCAGCAACTCTTACCTTATTTTCTAGTCTGTCAGCCTGCCCTAAGATTTCAGACTTGCCTTTATGTCTGTGTGTCTCTGTGTCTGTGTGTGCATGTGTACACACACACTAACTGTTCCAGCAATCCCACCTAGGGCACCAGCCCTGTGGCTGAAGCCCCCTTAGATGTCCATTGTCAGGCATTCAACCAGGTGATTGCAACTGCATATGTGACCTCAGGAGAGACCAGCAGAAAAACTATCCTGACGAGAATCATGAACAAATAAATGGTGATTGTTCTAATTTTTAGGGTAGTTTGTTACTTAGTAATGGATAACTTTAATATACTACAGTTACCATTTTGGCACATGAACTTCTGGTCTTTTTATATAATTTGAGCATTTTCATAAAACTGGAATAATATTCTTTATAATTTTACATTATGCTTTTTTGGTGACATTATGAGTGGTCTCCCATGTTACTAAAAGGTGTTTTAACCTCAGTTTTAGCAGATACATAGTTTTTTTCTGCTTTCTATTATTACAGATTTTGATCATTTTTGTTAATATAATATTTAAAATTTGATACAATAATATAACTATTTTGCTGTTGTAAACAACACTGGGATAAATGGTCTTGTATATATTACCAGAACCACCCATCTAAGTGGCTTCTGTATTCCAGACACATGAAAACTGTGTGAGATAATAATAAATGTTTATTATTTCAAGCCACTAAGTAATGATATAATTTCTTATGCAGCAATTGGTAATAACTAACATAGGCCCCATTGGGACTCTGGGTTTTTCATCTTAAGTAGGAAAACTTGCCACATGTTTGTCTCCTTGTAACCCAACTATTACCACTGACTGACTCTACCAATATTTATGGAGGGAGAATTTGAACAAATGCACCACATACACACTTCTTGAGCCTTTTTCTTCACAACAGTGTCTTCACTGACCACCCATATCCTGACAACTCATATATTGGAGCTCCAGCCCTAGTTTTTTCCCTGCACAGATATCAGGTTCTTATCTCCAACTGTCCACCTCTTATCATCTCTTGGATGTTCCTCAGGGTGTTCAAAATGAAGTTCTTCATCTCCTGCTGTAATCTCATCTTCCCTTATTTGTCTTGACTGAGAGGTGGGACTAAGTTGGAAGGTAGTAGGGATACGACACTGTATTAGTTATCTATTGCTGTGTAACTGTGACCTAGTTTTGGAATGTTGATGAGGTCCATAGCTGAAGGTCAATAAAGAATTCTTGAGATGTCTTTGGTGCAAAAAGATGATTTTATTAAAGCATGGGGACAGGACCCATGGGCAAAAAGAATTGGTGCACTGAGGTTGTGAGGAATGGCTGATTATATAGTTGGAAGTTGGGAGAGGTAAGGAAAAGGGAGCTCTCCAAGAGGACTTTCATATGCTAAAGAAGACTCTCAGGATGCTGGAGGCCTAGCTATTGTCAAGCTAAAGTTGTTTTTCCCCTCTAGCAAAGCATTAACATTAAGACAGTTGGGAGCTTCCTGGAGGAATGTTCTATTCTTCCTGTGACAAGTCCTTGTAGGTCATAAAGAAATTTAATTTTGTTTACATTCTTTTCTGCCTCTGTTTCCCACATCACTCATGGAGGGGAGGGTGATGTTAGGGCTCCAGGAAATTAAGTCTGTGGGCCCTCTGGAAGTTAGGCTATTGATAAGAATGCTTTTTTCTTGTAAATCACTAAGACATTTGTAAACTGATGGAGACTCCAGTCCTGCAGGAATGTGATCTCTATCAGTTAACCATTTGTTTTTCCCTTCCCTTTGTTTTAGGATGGCCTGGAGTGTCTGAGGAATGTCACACATATCCCACCAGGGAGTGGGGTGAAGGGGTGCTGGGTGTCAGCTTGTGCTTTGCCCACAGTTTGCCTTCTGCTCCTTCATCATCACAACTTACCCCAGAACTTAGTGACTTAAAACAATGAGTATTGCCCAGATTCTGAGACTTAGGAGTCTGAAAGTGGATTATCTGTGTGTTTCTAGCTCAGAGTCTTGAGATTACAGTAAAGATGTTGTCTGGGACTGTAGTATTCCAAAGACTTGCGTGGGGCTGAAAGGCCTGCTTTCATGATATCTCACTCCTACGGTTGTTGGCTGTGTTGTGCCCAAGATTGCGAATCCGAGAAACCACCAAGGAGCCAACACTGATGCAAGCACATGAGGGTTTATTAACAAGCTCGAGCTTGGGTCCAAGTATACCCAACACAGCAGAGCAGGGACTTGGACCCTGAGGTGGGTTCCACTTACTTTTATGGGCTGGTCTAGGGGACCTTTAGAAGGGGTGGAGGAACTTCTCAAGTTCTGTTTACATTCTGATATGGGGCTTTCAAGGGCATTAAGCTCTGTTCTCATTCTGATATGGGACTTTCAGCCACAGGCATTGAACTCTGTTCTCATTCTAATATGGGGCTTCCTAGGGTGTTAAGCTGTGTTTTTTTTTTTTTTTTTTTGTTTTCTGTAACTGAAGTAAGGTAAAGTTCAGCTCTTATTCACAGGGGCCTGAGATGGCTGTACTTGTGCTAACACTGAACTTAAGGTGGAATGTCCTTAATTTTCTCGGCCTCCACAGGCTGGAGGCTTCAGGTTTTTGCTACCTGTAGGAAGGAGGCCTCCATTCCTCACCACATGGATTTCACCAAAGAGCTTATTAAGAGTCCTCCCAATGTAGTAGCTAGCTTCCACCAGAGCAAGTGATCTAGGAGCAAGGGCAGAAACCACCATGTCTTTGATGATTTAGCCTTGAAAGTCACATAGTATCACCTCTCCCGTGTTTTCTTGGTCATACAGACCAACCTTGAAACAAAGTAGAAGGGGATTACATAAAGCTATGAATATTGGGGTGGAATAGGGGTCATTTGGGGCCATCTTGGAGATTGGCGATCACAGACACTATTGTGCCAGTGGTTTTGGGATTAAGACAACTGGGGTTTGAGACAACTGAGGCTTCCAGATCAGTGGCACCAAGATAAAGTGTTTGAGGCCAGATCACCTCATTGAGATAGGATAAAATGAGAAGGGGGAGCCAAGATGAGACGTGGAGTGGCATAAGGGGCACCCTGGCTTGCCTCTTGGGGAGACAGAGCTTATATGGCAGCTGGAGGAAGCCCTCGGCCTCAGAGTTGCAGGTGCTGGCCGTTGGCAGTTGGCAGTTGAAAGCTGGCCTGAAGGGACATGTTAAGTGCCAAAGAGAGATGGGAGGGGAACCAACAGCATTTTCTGTGAGTACCTTTAGAATTCAAATTAGGTATCAGCTCCTTTGAGAAGCACTCCATGGCCCCTCACTTTGTCTCCCGTGGTGGGTTGGGTGCCTCTCAGCTCTGCTCCCATTGTACCCATCCCTCACTGTGTATGACTGTCTGCATCTCTCCTTGTAAACTCTGAGCTCACTGCGGATACAGACCGGTGTCTTCCATCTCCAAGTCTCTGTGGTGGCTAGAAGACATGACCCAGAATCCGGAGCATGCTGGGTGCTCAGTAAGTCTTGAGTGAACAAATGAATGAGGAATTCTTTTCATCATTTGGAATAGCTTTGGTTATGCTCTATGTAGTCTTGTGTCTACACGCTTTAACATGAATTATCACCATTTCTACTCCAATGGGCTTATTTTTAATGGGAATAATTTCCTACAGAGGGTTGGTTATTCCAGGTGCAGGAAAAGCACTAACATGTTTATGGTGGATCAGCTGGCACACCAGGCCCTGACTGATGTACTGCTGAGCATCCCCCTAGATTCCTGGAGAAAAGCTGGGATGGGGCACAAGTGGCTGCCATGCAGCAGTTTTGCACCTAGAAAACCCTTGTGTGGGGTGAGGTTGAGGGAGAAGGAATGGCAAGGTTTCTGCACAGACCAAGAGTGCCCCAGAGATCCCATCTAGTCTCATTTTAGATAGTCAGGATTTACTCATTGTCGTAGTCACTTAGCACTCTGGGAAGGAGGCATTGTCTCTGAGTAGAGTGCAGCAGTGATGATTTGGCTGTTATTATGGATAATAATTGTGTTTGCTGTCTGTGCTGCCTGGGCTTATTTGGGAGCATTGTTACCACTGCTATAATTTTAAATATTTTAATTAATGATACTTTGCTGTGCTCCTGCCTTGAGGCTCCTTAAGCAAAATGAGCAATTAAAAAAAACCACACACACAAAAGGCAAATGAATGAAAATAAAAGAAAGGGCATTTAAAAAATCATTCTGTTCTTATGATGTTTCAGGCTTGAAAAATGTATTCAGCTGTCTGCTGCAGGCAAGAGAAAATTCTCACTACTTCCGCCCGTTATCTTTTGCTCCCATAGTCATCCATCTCCTGTAGCTGCTGAGTGACATAGAATATACATAAAGTATCACCAAGAGAAACAGGAGAGGAGGAAAAGGGAAAAACAGTGCCCAGGAAACTTAGAGTCTTGTGCTTTTAAAAGTATGTCATTATCCTTGATCATCACCATCAATCATTGTTATCAATTATTTTTATGCTTTGCCAATATTGTGGATATCACCGAGAAGATAGCAAAGAACTGGTGTCTCTATCTGAGCTCTTTCCTTCCAATGTTAGTGTATGTGCTGCTGAAGTGAACACTGCATCTTTCAGTGTAGTAACTGGAAATGGTTCTGGCTGAGCAATCACAAGCCTCAGAATGTTCCATGAGGCTGATGGGTGAATGTATGAGCAAGGCTAGGAAGGTAGGGTAATCTGAAATGTTAATATGTTATTTTCATGATGGAGGAGACAGGAAGGACTCCCCTCTGTATCTCATCACCAGATGAGCTCTCTGGCGAGGTCAGGATTCTAAACTCAGGACTCTTGCTTGGCCTGCGCAACTTTGACTTCCAGAGTGTTTTTAAAAGGTTTGAGGGGTGCCTGGGTGGCTCAGTGGTTAAGTGTCTGCCTTTGGCTCAGGTTGTGATCTGGGGATCCTGGGATTGAGTCCCACATCAAGCTCCCCGCAGGGAGCCTGCTTCTCCCTCTGCCTACATCTCTCTCTCTATGTGTCTCTCATGAATAAAGTCTTTTAAAAAAAGTTTAAAAAAAGGTTTGAATTAGTAGCCAATATTTAGCAAGGGAGGCATTAAACATAAAAATTTAGTTTCCAGTCTTTTTGAAAGATTAGAAGATCTGCCGAAGCCAACCCACATGGCAACACTGGGCTGGTGCCCCTTCTTTGGTGTGCTGGAACTGGCTCCTGCCAGCCTGTGAGAGAGAGCATGTGCACATCTTCTCAATTCTGTGTTCAGTGACTTCACATTGCTAGCTTGATATCACTGAGATCAGCCGTAGTGGGAATATATATACCATGAATACTAGCAAATGCAACAAATTAGGTTTTTTTTTTTTCCCCCCTCTTTCTCTGAGGGAGCCCATTGTCAGACATTTACCAGCATGGCACTGTGGCTGTCTCTTTATTTTTATTTTTTATTTTTTTTATTTTTGGCTGTCTCTTTAGATGGGAGTGCTGGGCACACATTCTTCACACCTACAGCTCCCCCTTGTCAACTCACAATGAGGCTGGATTGCCTGCCCTGTTCCCTGGGCTTGGACCCCAAGTCTAAGATCTTCTTGCACCACGTCTTTGTGTCCTGTGAAGAAAACTTCCTTCCTGGCCTTTGTTCAGAGGAAGAAGCTCATCAAAATAAGTGTCTGAAGGGGGAGAAGATGAGGGTTGGCTTCGAGCTGGGGGAGGAGGTGGCCTGATTTATGAGGGTGCAAGACCTATGTGAGCCGGGAAAGGGAAGCATTCCTTCTGGGAGAGAGAAGATAGGACTTCTTTGTGTGGCAGACACCCAGGCCCTATTTACATGGCATCCCATTTGTGTGTAGTTAGTCAAGGAGGCAGGGAAGTCATGGGTTACCAAACAGACCACTCATGCTCTAGGGCTGAGAGCTTGGGAGATACACCCATGGCCAGACAGACTTTGTGGGCATGGGTGGCCTCTGCAGTTGCACTTTAATGCTCTGCTGACACTATCTTAAAATTTGTAATCCTTGTTGAACCACGGATCTACATTTTTATTTTGTACTAACTGGGCTCTACAATTAGGTAGCTGGCTCTGTCTCCTACCAATGGACAGCAGGGGACCCAATTGCTCTGGGCTGCATAGCCTTTACCAGGGCTTCCTGGGCAACCCCAAGCAACTGGAGAGAGGTCCTTCACAAGTTAACACCAACCCCTGTGGGAGGGGCTCAATCGGATTTGCATGGTCAGAAATCTAAGAAACATGGTTTTTTGGATGGGTTGAGAGCTGTCTTACAACGCTACATTTATTTTATTTTTTCCCTTGGATGAACAAGAGGTACAGTGCCAAATTTTGATGAATATGCTAAGATCTCTTCCCAAAGAAGAGTCTAGTGGGAGGCATGCAGAGGTGACCCATACCTCTTACTCCACATAGCACATTAGAACTGAAATCTGTAAAATGTGCCATGGGGGTGCAGAAACAGGAGCAGTTGTTCTGTGTGAGTAGGATTAGGGGAATTTGTGGCAAGGTCCTGAAGGTGAGTAAGAGCTCATTGGCTCAAGAGGTGGGAATATAGAAGCCAGATGCTTGACTAGAACCTTCTTGCTTAGGGGTCTGCTGTGTTTTGATGGTGCTGCAATTTAGCAATACTAAGGTCCACTTAATGGCTTCCTAACAGCCTCTCTCCCATCTCCCTGTGGAGGCCGAGAAAATTAAGGACATTCCACCTTAAATTCAGCATTAGCACAAGTACAGCCATCTCAGGCCCCTGGGAATAAGAGCTGAACTTTACCTTACTTCAGTTAAGCCCCATATTAGAATGAGAACAGAGCTCAATGCCCATGGCAGAAAGTCCCATATCAGAATGAGAACAGAGCTTAATGCCCTTGAAAGCCCCATATCAGAATGTAAACAGAACTTGAGAAATTCCTCCACCCCTTCTGGAGGTCCTCTGGACCAGGCCATAAAAGTAAGCTGGAACCCACCTTGGGGGTCCAAGTCCCTGCTCCGTTGTGTCCTGTTGGGTATGCTTGGACCCAAGCTCGAGGTTGTAAATAAACCCTCGTGTGTTTGCATCGGTGTTGGCTCCTTGGTGGTTTCTCGGATACATAATCTTGGGCACAATATCCCCTGTCTTGTGCATGGCTATGATGAGGTCATGAAACCACTCTGGAGGCTGGTACAGACAACTACTTAGTAAGCAGATCTTTCTTGATTATGTGGTTGGAGAAGATTTGGAAATACTAGCAGACGTGTTTTCCCTAATACATGACTTACCTGGTGATTCTTCCTTTGTCTTGGTAGCATCCTTGCCTCAGAGAAGGGAGGCGACAGAAGACGCCTTGGCCAGGCTTTGGCTGTAAAAAACTGAGAATATGAAGGGCCCAAGGAATAGTGAAGTCAGAGGGAATCACAGACAACGTTTTTTGAACCCTTGGATTAGATGAGGTTTTCCTAGAGCGGGGAGGGGTGTCAGAAGGGGAAGAGAAAGGGATGGGATGGTAGGGGTCCATAGGGCTCCATGGCCACCCTTCCTCAACTTACCCTGGGAAGAGGAAAGAAAGTTACTTGAAGGCAGTGATCCTCGGTCCTATTAAAACTTAACTCCTTTATATAGTAAATACCTTGTGAAGTGCTCTTTACTACCTTGAAGTATGGTGAAATTCATAGGTGATATAACTCCCATCATTATGACAACCAATTAATACATCCACATATTTCCAAAATACTCCATGGGGAATGGGACTAGTCCTGGTTGAGAGCCATTTGGTTATGGATTTTCTTTCCTGGATAGGAACCAGGGAAAAGCAAACTGCTAGACTGGGAATAGGTGTGGGTTGGGTTGGGAAGGGCCTAGAGCAGTGGGCAGAGAGCATCCTTCTGTGAGGGTCCTCAGAGCTGCAAAAAACAGAGGTGAGGATGGGACAGGGCCACACAGAGTGTCCTGGGCATCACCATGAAGTGAAATGTGGCAGGAATGCTGGGAGAGAGAAGAGAGGGGCCAGATCCAAAGGAGCCTTGTGTTGGGAATGAAGAATGGCCTACCAGTGACCTGCATGGCCTGAGCATCCAAACCTGAAGGAGCCCAGATGTCTCTGCAGATGTCAGTATAGGTATACAGCTGCACTCCAGCCCCATCCTGCTTAAAGCTTACTGATGGAAACAATCATAATTTTCCACACATGGAGTTTGTGGATGAACATTCCTATTTGCTACAATTCTTTTTTTAAAAAGATTTTTAAAAAATTTATTTGAGAGAGTGAGAGCACGAGCAGGGGGTGGGGTGGGGGTGCAGAGAGGAAAGCAGACTTTCCAGTGAGCAGGGAGCCTGATGCAAGTCTCGATCCTAGGACCCTGGGATCATGACCTGAGTTGAAGGCAGCCACTTAACCAACCGAGCCACCCGCATGCCCTACTTGCTACAGTTCTATTCAGAAGAATCTCTCACTTGATTGGATTCAGCCTCCCCTCACCTCCCCTACTGTGAAGAGTAATCATAGCTTATGATCTGTCACCTTAGCACAAATCTCTGCTGCTTAAAATCCAACTATGCCTGTTCCTTGGAAGATGAAGAATCTGGTACAGAATGAAGATAGTCTGTGGGTTTTATGAAACATGAAAAAGAAAAGAGATCTCAAGTGTAGATACTTGGAAGGTAAAAACTACTCCTTTGGGGGACAATAATCACATCATCTTACTTTCTACCTTTGCTAGGAAATGAGGATAATGGTAGTGGTGAATATATTTGCTCAATTGACAACGGAATGGGTTGTAGAGGGAAAGAACCCTTCTTTTGAAACTTGGTTTAGTTTTTCAAGCCATTCAGTTAACTTCTTGGGAACTCAATTTCTTTATCTGTAGAATGGGTGTGGTAACATATAGAGAGCTCTTTGTCAGCTGTATGGTCATGGTTGTTAATTATTGTCATGAAAATCACAGTTTTGGCATCCAGTGGCTTGATAGGGGTAAGTAGATTGCCTTTGGTCTCAGTGGTTTCTGCCTCAGATAATTACTACTTAATTCTTTGATTGACACTTGAATCTAGAAAAATTTCTTTGAAATCACTGTAATCATTCTGTGAGTAAACTAAGAAATACATTTCACTATATAGTTGAGTGAAATGTTAACTATTTGCATATAGACTGTATCTGTAGGAGTTTAATTCTGATCATTAATTCCCTCACATTGACTCTTGGTTAGTTTTCAAGTTGGCTATGTATCTGTTAAAGGGTTGTCTGAAACCCATTCATCCTTCCAGGCAGCCAGCCATCCAACCAGTAAAAACACACTTGTTGAAGTATGTAATTTGTCCAACTACCTGGGGGAGATCCTGTGGGGATACAGCCATGAATCAGGTATAGCACTATTGTGGAGGCTGAGTATCAGCCTCCTGGACTCTTGACTATTTACTTTCTCTATTTTTGATGCTATTTCTTGAATCTTTATTAAAGATTGTATACTTTATTTAGTTTAGTTGTTTTATTTGTAATTTCTAATGGATTCTTTTTTTTTTTTTTTTTTTAGGCATGTGAAGAACATTTGGACTGAAAAGGATGAGAGTGATATCAGGAAGATGGTGTCTTCAAAAGTAAAGTAACTGATACCTGCCAACATATATCCTATTTATTTATGTTACAGATTTACCAAAGTAAAATTAAGAATTGAAAAAGGAAAAGGAAATCCAAAGTGTTAGAAAAATATATACCCTTGGGGTGGAGAAGATCTTCTAAAATAAGCCAGGAGACCCATAATCCAAAGAAGAAAACATTGATGTATTTGATAAGATAAATATTTAAAACTTCTTTACATCATATGGTACCATAAACAAAATCTAAAGCCAAAACACTGGGGGGAAAATACCTACAACTCATATGATAAACAAAAGGTTAGTGTCTCAAGGCTGTACCGAATGTTAAGAAAAAGGCATATAGCCATTGAAAGGAGAGGCAAAGGCAAGTCATACCTGAGGAGACAAACATGGTAACTAAGCATATGAAAAGATGTACAGCCCTACTGGAAATCAGGAGAGTACAAATTAAAAGGATGGGATACCATCTTCACTCAATTGATCAGTAAAACATAAAACGATTGAGAATTGCCAAAGCTTGGGATGGTTTGGGGAAATGGGCTCTTTAATCCACTGTTGTAGGAATATGAGTGCTTACAACATTTTTGGGAAGTAATTTCAACATTTTTGGGAAGTATTTTTAATTTTAATTAAAAATAAAAAATGTACACATCCTTTGATCCAACAATCCCACTATTTTAGAGAAATAAAAGTACTAGTACATAGGGAGAAATACACAAAGTTACCTATTGTAGCAATGATTGTATAAAATAGGGACAGCGAGCTGGGGAACATGGATGCTCAGGGACAATTGAATAACTTATAATACATCTGTAGTATGGGTTATTATACAGTCACTAAAATGCATGACTTGGATTTATGTTTATTGCCTGAAAAGGATCCACATTTTAAGGAAAGATTAGGTCAAACAGTAAATGCACATGTATGATTAAGGCCTGGAAGGAGTTATGGAAACAAATACCTCAAACTGCAGACACTAATTACTTCAAGGGGTTGAATTTGAGGGCAAGAGGAGCCTAAGAATGGGCATTTTTGTATGTTTCTGTTTTGTTTGAATTGTTACACAATAAGGCTTCCATTGAAGTAGAAGTGAAGTTAAAAAGAAATACAAAGGGGGGTAGGAGAGTGGGAGGGAGAGAGAGAGAGAGGAGGGGAGAAAAGGGGAAAGAGAGAGAAAACAGGCTAGAGCATTAACATTTTAGACTTTAGCCTCATGGGGGAGAAACAGTGATTTCCTGACCATAAGTAAAAATGGTCATAAGTCAAAGTCAGTAAGAGTGAACAGAAACGCCGCTGTAGAGTTTGGCTTTTTAACCTGACGTCGTTATTCTTATAAATTAGAGATATGGGCTGTTTTGGGGTTAATACTTAGTATTATAGTAGTGAGGCTCTCTGAGTCTCCCTTTTAACAGTGAAGAATTTGTGTCCTCATTTTTTGTTGTTGTTAACATCTTAGCAGCTTTATTTGTTGAAGGCTTATTTGAGATCCTGGTTGTTTAAAAAGAAGAGAAAATAAGGAAAGATAAATAAGCCCAAGAATAGGGGGAAAATATTATTTGTGTCCCTCAGTAGTTTGAAGGTTGCTATAGTTCATCTTCAGATACCGAGAGTCATGAAAGATTTATTTAACCACATTTCTCTTAAGGTCGAAGGAGTTGAGATGATCACTCTCTCATCCATGCTTCCTTTCTTCACCCAGGTCCTCTTATTTATTTCTCTCTTTTCCTAAGCCAAAATTTGAGCTGCTGTGAGAGATTCTTAGTCAGTTCCCAATATTTGAAACCGCTTTCAACAATGCCATCCATCTCCTCCCCCTGCAAGTGGCATTATCTCCACATCCTTGGAGATGAGCCGCCTCCTTCCTCTTTTATCACTCTGAGCTGTACACGTTTGGTTACAAATGCCCCGATAATGTTCTCGTTGGTCTCTCACAAGTGAAATAACAGATAACCATTCTCCCAGTGATGGCGATGCTGTCATCCTGCACCCAGATAACCAGGAAAGGAGGTATCCACTTCCATTGCGTGCCATGATTAAGATCTCACTGGAGAAGATACAAGTGAGATTGCCTTTACAAAATAATATCTGTGCTCAGATCATTTTACTCAGCTCAGATAGCAGCAAACATCATTTCTTGGGGACCTCCCCCTGTAATAATCTGCAGTGACTTTCAAACACGTATGCTACCACCTGCCCTACTGGTGAGATAAGAATAAAAGTATTAGATGGCATATTAAATTGTGCCACATTTTTTCATATTACTCATACAAATGAGATAACAGCTGCAGGATAGTCCGTTTCGTTTTTGGCAGAACTCCCAATCATTGTGCTGCAGAAACAAGAATAGCCTCCTGTCTCGGCAGCATGGGCTCTGGTCTGTGGGTATTGCTGTCTCCTAAGTCCACCTTCCTGGATTGCTTGATGTGAATCAACAGG
Organism: Canis lupus familiaris; assembly: GCF_011100685.1. Lineage (NCBI taxonomy): Eukaryota > Metazoa > Chordata > Mammalia > Carnivora > Canidae > Canis > Canis lupus. Next base: position 32,775,747 of record NC_049244.1, on the reverse strand, counting down.
GGACAAATCCTTTCATCCTAAACCAGATGTAGGCTTAATGTACAGTTACCTAAAGGAGGTGATCCACAGAGTGTTTCCCAAATTTCAGTTATGTCCTACTTTTTAATGATGTTTGTTGTACTGGAATATCACCAATAATGTTACTTAATACTTTCCTTTGAGTTTTAATTTTAACTACTAATTGCAATTAGCTTTATCTTGACCAGCAAGAGTGATGAAATCACAAGTTTGATATGCTGCTTTCATTTTATTATATCTGATACTAAAATAAACATGTAAACCATTAATATTGTTTTCTGGCATCATCTTAAATAATTTTGAGTGATACCCATGGATATTTAAGAAACATCCTGTTTAAAAAACACCATTAGAATAGTTCTCACTAAAGGGTACACTGCTAGCAGAGATAATTTCTACTATTAGTATAGTTCTCACTAAAGCATACACTACACAGATCATTTGTTGGTGGCTGCTTTTGGTGAGCAATCTCAGGCCTGGAAAAGGTAGAGAGAAAAAGCTATAGATATAAGAAGGATTCAGAAGGGAGATGTTGGAGGGAAGTGAAGTCCTGTCTAAGGTACCATCTCATCCTGGTCAGACTTGGATGAGTAAGATGGAGCCAGGGGCACTTTGACTGTCACCTTTCTGGGTTATTGGTTATTTCCCAGAGCCTTGACACATTTTCAGGCACTGTGACTCTGGGATGAGGCTTCTTCTGCCTCTTGCCCCTTCTGTGCTAGCTCACATCTGGACTCTCTCGGAGAGAGCTGACTTTCACAGATGATCCCAGTCAACACCATGCACAGGTTTGTGTTCAATCCATTAATGTCCAGACTGTGATCTGGGGCACCAATCCACCAGCATCATGAAGAAGAGGCAAGGATGGTATAGGATGGCAAGTGCGAAGTGTTGGAGGGTTAAGTATTCTGTTACAATTATCTTATTTATCCAAGGAAAATGGCTCCATTGTAAAGCCATTTTATATGTGTTTATATATGTGGTTTTACATGCAAAAACAAAACAAAACAAAGCAAAAAAACAGTTTAAGAGGTGAGGGCTGGAAAGCATTAATTTAGAGATAGCAGAAGCCCCTAACCACTGTCAGAGAAACTTCTGTTCCAAGCTTTTCTAGGTACCTGTAATCCCTGGCTCTGAGAACTCTGCTGTAGTAACCCCTTCTGTGACAGTGTTCAGCTATATACTTCCCAGTTATTACCCTGAACAAGGACTACCAGACTTCATGGTGGTGATCAAAACTGCTCTGGCCAGTTCATTAGAGTTCTGCCTTTTTATGGCCAGATGATGACCTCTGGCTGGCTGTCCCAAACATGGCCCTAAATGCCACAGTAGGGCTACCTTAGACATGTGGTCTCTTACAGAGCTTTCAGAAAGGCTGCATGGATATGGAGCTGAATAGGGCATACAGGTGGTTAATAGGCAGATGAGCAGGAAAGAGTTAATCTCCAAACCAACCAGGGTTTATTTGCAGGCCTGCCAAGCATCCAGGCTGAGCTTGTGGGAGCACCACAAGGGAGCGGTTAATCAGACATCAGTTTCCAGGTGTGTGCATGACCCGACTGATGACCAAAGATTGAACTAAATGTCTGTGAACAGTTCATGTGTACAAGCCTGAGGCTCACAGGAGACAACAATCAATCCCTGCTTCATCCTTTAATCCATATTCATTGCCAACAACAATCTAGCAAAATTCAGTGGGGGCTTTTTTGGTACTCTGGTTAAATAAAGCAGGAAGGCATCTGTAGTGTTTTGTAAATAGCATTTTGCCCAGTTGTTCAGCACTGATTAGCCCATGTTTGCCCTTCACTTTCTCAAATTAACTTTTGCCATCATCTTGCATACCCATGAAACTTGGTTCCCCTGGGCTGCTGATTGCTGCTTTTCCTTAAAACTCACTGATTATACCTGCACCCACTGGCCACATCCCTGAACAGTTTTGCCTCTGGTTCTCTCAGTGCCTATTTCTCTCTAGCTTCCCTCTCTACCTTTTGCTAATAGAAAAAGGAAAAAGAATTACTTCAAGAATTTGCACATTTAGTAGAATATTCTAATTTCTTAACTTCAAATTGTTCCTCTTTGCCCCATTAAAAATAGAGAAAAGGAAGGAAGGAGGAAGACAAGAAGGAAGTAAATAAAGGAGTGAGTGAGGACAGAGAAACACTTGACTAGGGTTGAATCTTTTCCCAATTAAAAAAAAATTGAACATTTATGTGTAATGTAGATTATTACAAAGGTAATAGAACCACATTAAAAAATGTTGGAGTGAACGAAAAGAAAAAACTCTGTAATACTAGTAATGTACCAGAATTGGTTTTAGCAAGTTGGTTATTTCCTACTAGACTCTTTGCTAAGCGCTCACTTTTAAAATCTAGTTGTACTCCTACTGAATATGCAAAATTGTTCTCTTCATTTTTCACTTAACATTCAACCATGAGCATTTTTCATGGTGCTGTGTGACCTTTATAACCATAGTTTTTAATGACTGCATGGTTTCCTTCAGTGAAAAAAAAGTACATATCTATTTCTTGATAATTTTGATATTTAGATTGTTTGCAATTAAAAATTTTCTACTGTATCATTGAAATGGTACCATTCATGGTTCTGTTCCCTTACCCCTATCTTTGCATTATTTTATTAGATTTTATTTCCAGAAGTCAGATAACCAGACAGAACCTATGGACATTTTACAGGGCCTGATTCATCATTTGAAGTTGGGTTCTTTTTTTTTTTTTAGATTTATTTATTTATTTGAGAGGGAGAGTATGCGCTAGTAGGAGGAAGGACAGTGGGAGAGAATCTTCAAACAGACTCCCCACTTCCCTCCCCACTTCAAGCAGACTCTCCACTGAGCATGGAGCCCAACATGGGGCTCAACCTCACAACCCATGAAATTGTGACCTGAGCTGAAATCAAGAATTGAACTCTTACTAGTTAAGCCCCCCAGGTACCCCTGAAGTTGCCTTCTAAAAAGCACATGTGCCCGCTGAGTCTTTACCAGTCATCTTAGAGAGCACATCATGTAACCTCACTGAATTCTCCCACTTGTTTTTGCTCCTCCCATAAAGGTGGGCTTCTCATATCCCTTATGGGGGGGAGGGGAAGAGATTCTCATCACAGATTTCTTACCATTTGCCCCCAATTTGAAGCCAAAGAAGCTTAATTTATCTTGTGAATGGTCCCCATGCTATAGCGGATACCCTTAAAAAGTTGGTGTTCAGCCCTTTACCCTTGGTGAAGTTTGGCAGCTATTGAAGACAACTGAGTAATGATAAGAAGAAGAGCTTTAGGCCAATCAGGATCTTAGGAAGGGGATTGAGAAAGTGGATCCCCACAACTGATGATATCTGAATGACTATAATATATTTGATAATAAATAATTTATTGAGTACCCAGTCCCAGTTTATGATGTTTTGACTTAGGATTTTTTGACTTTAACATGGTGTGAAAGTGATTCATGTATTCAGTAGAAATTATACTTCAAATTTTGAATTTTGATCTTTTCCTGGACTAGTGATATGTGGTAGGACATTCTTTTGTGATGTTTGGCAGCAACAGTGAGCTGCTGCTCCCATGCAGTCATGTGGATGAACAACCAATACATTTACAACAATTTGCACCCATATAACCATTCTGTTTCTCACTTTCAGTCCAGTCAAGAAACTACATGAGATAGTCAACACTTTATTATAAAATAGGGTTTGTCTTACATGATTTTGCCCAACTGTAGGCTAATGAATGTGTCCTGAGCAAACTTAAGGCAGGATAGGCTAAGCTATGATATTTAGTAGGTGAGGTGTACTAAATGCACTTTTGACTTAAATTGTTTTTAACGATGGGCTTACTGAGACATAATCCATGGTAAGTCAAGGAAGATCTGTGTTTTTATGTGTATTAGCCACTGTGACAGGCATTGGGTATATAGTATAAATGCTCCCATGAAAGAGCTTACAGAGCTTGTTGGGGAAATGACAAGCTGTGAATAACTGTTACAAAGACAGAAGGAGGGACAAGAAGGAATCAGGATAAGTTAGGAGTCAAAATTCTCACTGAAGAATCTTTACACATCAGGTCCTGTGTTTCCAAACTTTGTTTTGGTATGATAAGAGGGGCAGAGGAGGACAGAGCAGGAAGTCCTTGTGGCAGCTTCACTGAATTAAGATGAATACTGGTTGCAGGAGAAGATAAGACCCTGTGTGGAGGAGTTTGAAAAAGCATTTGCCTACCCACTGACTGTTCCTGACAGGGGGTGCATGTGTTCAGGTGGGACAGATACCTTGAGCACAAGTTGATGGCTTTCACTCTGGAGTTCCAAAGATTGAACAATCATATTGTCCCACCCTGGAAAATTTCTGGCCTAAGAGTGTGGGCTTATAATGAACGGCTGACTCTCAGAGTCAGACTGACAGATGACAGGAGTGGAATATTAAGGAAAACTAGGTATTATTTATTCCTGGGTATATATGGTTCTTTAAATCTTCCTACATAATGCATCTCTTCTTTTTCTTTTCTCTTATAGAATACTTAATTAAAATTGTAGAGTTTGAAAATAGAAGGTGACCTTAATCACCTCAAAGGACTCTCAGTAATATGACAGATTAAGGTAATAGATGTGATCATTCCCCTTTAACTTCAAATACATAGTAATGCTAGATAAAAGGAAAATGTAATGGACTTTTGGTGAAATTGCATTGCCGAACTTGGAAGAAAGAAAAGTTCATCTCAGATATAGGGAAAGAGAGTGAAATGAATATACTTATGGTGAGTGAGTGAGGGAGAGCTGTTGCAGGGGACTCATGGGAATTTAGCTTTGATGTGAGACTTGAGCTGGGCCCATAGTGTCCCCATGAGGACAAGTTATATGGCCTCCAGATCATAGGAAATGGAGGAAGGAGGAATCCTGTATACAGTCTGGAAAGTCAAAGAGCTGCCCACTCATAAAATGTGGACCAGAAAATTGCATCCACTGACCAGGGGAAGCAAATGGGAGCTTGTCATTTGCTCAGAGATTTAGACAGAAAGAAAAAAAAAATCATTTAAGAAACCTAATCCCCGGGCCTGAACTATGTAGAGGTATGTGATCCAAATTTACACTACCTGTCTGGTGTGGGACACCCAAGCTGAGAATTTATCATAAACCTGGTCAAGGACCATTGAAACCCTATAGGCTCCAGTAAAAGCAAATATAAAACTTCTCAGCAGGAATTCTTTCACAATCCAGGGCACACAGAATTCCATAGACCTAATACCCCTGATGAAGAGAGGCTCACAATAAAAAGCAGACAAACCTCATGAATCAAACCATCACACATCAGAGTCAGGAGACACCACAAACAGGAATCCTTATCCACTACCGGCAAGAATGTCAAATGGTAAAACTACACCAGGGAGCAATTTAGCAAGATCTACTGCATTGAAGATGAGCAAACACTATACCCAGCAAGCTCATGTATAGGTATATGCTCTAGAAAATTGTCACATGTATATAAGATGTGCCCAGAGATCTTCACTGCCTCATTGCTTATAAAAGCAAAATTATAATGATGACTAAAAAAACCCAAATATTGAATCAGAATGGGAATGGATATGTAAAGGATGATTTATTCATATATTAGAATACTATCAATTCATTAAAATGAATGAACATATCCAAATGTATAAATCTTAGAAACATGATGTTGAGTGAGAATGCCAAGTTTCTCAAGGATAAGTATAGCATACCATTTATGTAAATTTTAAGAATATAAATAAATATTATATATTATTTATGAACATGTGCAAAGGTAGTAAAAGTATAAAAACAGAAAAAAACATGTCAATCTTAGACAAGTGGTTTCCTTTTGTGTGGGAGGGAAGGCAAAGGACTTGATTTAAATCTAGGTCTAACTCTTAAACCAGTAAAATACTAAAAGTATTCCATATGGACTCCCTGTAAACCAATACATTTAATTTTTTACTACAGAAAAAGAAATCCTTCCCCCTCCAATTTTTCCTACAGATTTTTTAAAAAAAGAAATAATGCATTGCAGATCTCTTGTAGCCTCATTTATATATCAATCCTATCTCATTGCCTTCCTTTGTTGTGTCTGTGTGATGTGCTGCCTCTTCAAATGTAAACCAAGGCCAAATCATGCATTTAATCACTCCTGACATACCAGGAAGGAAATGATGAAAGCAAAAGAATATAGCCACAATAAGATACTTCTTTTTGGAAAAAAAAATAGAGAATAGGGGAAATAATGCTGTTGGCACTAAGTGAATGTCATGTCCCATACCATTCCTGGTTGAATATTCACAGGATGCCCTGATGTGGTAGTGGAGGGAGTTCCCTGTTGGCTCTATCCTTGTTGTGTTTTGAAAGCATTCCCCATATCTTCTGTTCTCTACTACCATATATGAGATAGGCAGTGAGTTGTTTTTTGTTTTTGTTTTTTGTTTTTTTGTTTTTTCCAGGAGCTATATTTATTTATTCTCATAGCTCACTTTCTGTTGTAGGGATTCCTGGGCTCTGGGGCTGACCTTAGGGATTGAACAATCACAGGCCTTTTTTTCAGGACTTGGAAGTTGGACCAATTAGCCAGTTGGTTAGCTTTCCAGAACCTTCAAGGGATATTAACCAAAGCCAGAGATCTTATGGAGTCATGGTCCATGAATTTTGACCCTGTTTTTATAATATCTGTCTCTTAGCAACAGGCTCAAGAGCTCTGTGCAAGTTCCTAGCCCTGGGTTAACTGCTTCCATCTTGTCCTCTCAAACAATGGGTTGAGGCAAGGCTAATGTGCCTTCACTCTGGAGCTCTTTACAATGGAGTTAATTGTGTTTTTTGAGCAGCAAGTGAACTATAGAGGTGTTAGAGGGGGCCTGGGCCATTAGGCTCACTCCACTTTCCTGGTTTCTTCTGGGTCTTAATCTTAATTGCGTCTGTGTTTCTCACCTAACTACCTTTTCTTACACTAACTTTAGCTATAGGAAGATAATATCTGACTCTTAGCCCTCTTCAATTGCTGGCCACTGTCTCTTAGCGAGGCTCTCTTGCCTTCCCTTCCTGCTCTACTAAAATAACATCATGATATTTTTTCTTCTAAGGTGAATCCAAAAATATAACATGTGACAGTCTAACCAACTCTTTTGCAATCCATGAAATGGATTACCAACTTGAATGTGGGGAGAGGGAATCCTCATTGCACCTCAGTCCACCTAAACACAGCCAATTCCATGTAGGTCTGTCACTCATTACATCCCACTCCTAGTACTGACTTACATGTTGTGTTAAGTTTTTTAGTAACTAAATGGAAATGAGACCGCCAAGGCAAGCGAGGGTCCAAGAACAGATTTTATTGCAGGCACCCTCTGGCGAGGTTCCATGACTCATGGGGGAGAGAGTGAGTCGGGGAAGTCGTGCCAAGACAAGGTGGTAGGGGGTTTACATAACGTTGTAAGGCAGAACGGTTTCCTATTGGTTGGCTCATATGCAAAGGAAGGATTGCAATCCAACCAGTCAGAGTGACCCTCACTATGCAAAGGAAGGATTGCAATTCGACCAGTCAAAGGTGACTTCCTCCTCTGGGGTTTGAAGGGCATTGGGTTCAGTTGGGGAAGTCCGAAGGAGAGGTGTAAGGGTCTGCTCAAGCTGTCAGCAGGTCATTGGTCCATTGGCGTCCCAAGTGGAGGTGGTGACAAGAACCCCAGCCATTTTGGCATATCCACCATCTTGAGGAGTTTCCCTTCCCGCCTGGCCCCAACATGTTGGTTAGGACCCTTTGGTTGTAAATGAAAGAAAAACAATTCAAAAGAGCTTAAAAAAAAAAAAAAAAAAAAAGCCCAGGGAAGATATTGGCCCATGTTTAGTAAGTACTGGGGTATAGGTGGTCTTTGGTGAGCCTAGGTCCAGAGATTCAGATAGCATCATCAGGACTCTGTTTATTTCTCTCTACTTTTTGGCTTATTTTGTCCTCAGAATTGGCCACATTCTTAAGCAGATTCTCCATGTGGTGGAAAGATGGTCACCTATTGTTGTTCTTGGCTTATATTGTTTTCACAGTTGGTATTGCAGCACATACAGAATGCCTCTTTCTAACAATTCCATCCAAAGTCCTGGCTTGTTTCAGGTTGGCCCTGTGCCCATAACTGTGGCCAGGGTCTGGGATTTCTTCATTGACCAGGTGGGGGCTATGGGCAGGTGGTATCAGTATCACTTGAAACACAAAGAATAAAATGAGTACAGAGATGGTTCCTCAAAGAGATCCTAGACAGACAAAAGTAAGGAGTGTTCTGAATCATTTGCATGGTCTCTTTGTCAGAGACCTTTGGAAGATTCCTTTGTATTTATGATCAAGTAATTTTTTTAGTGCATTTTTAGTGGAAAGACATTGGTACTTATGTTTAAATTCAAATTGTCGTCAAGTGATCCCCTTAAGTGAAAGTGTTTAACTTTTAATGTAGTGGCTCTCAAACTAGATTTTTAGAGTATCCATTGACTTAGGGAATACACATACTTTTTAAAAAAATTTTAATGGGGATTAAGTCATGTATTATTCACATTTGGAAAAGCCTCCATGTTTTTGGTGTAGTGCCATATGGAATGTTGTATGATATACAGTGTTGTATGGTGTAGTGCCATATGGAAATGTATGGTTCCCAGTGTTTCTAAATAAGATTTCTTTCTGACAGCCCCACATTTTGTGAATTTCTCACAACATAGTAATTGTACTTATATTACCTTAAGAAAAATACATGTGACAATTACTATGTAGTCAGCATTTTATTAAGCTCAGTAGCACTGGTAACACTTAAAAGGTAACTGTATACATTGGAGCTGGCCGGATAATTTAATCAGGCTGCAGAAAATACTTGGGTATATGTGAAGTTTTCTGGACTCCTCCTGAGATAGTACTTAGGAGAACTGGGTCTGTAGGTTAGAGACAGCTAGAGTAGTGAGTGCCTAAGAATATGGTTCAGTCCCAGCTTTACCACTTGTGAGCCATTTGACTTTGGGTGAGTTATTTAATCTCTAAGATTTCGGTTTCCTCAAATGGGAACTGGCAGTAACACCACCTGTTCTCCTAAGGCTGCTGTGAGGATTACAAATAATACAGGTAAAGCACCTGGTAGAGTCTCTGACATGTGGTTAGCACTCAGTATGTGGTAGCAGTTATTGTTGCCACTTTATATTACGATTATCTGTTTACTGTAAGTCTCCTTGAAGGTAGGCATCGTGTCTTTTGCACCATTATATTCCCAGCACCTAGCAGGGTCTTGACTGAGGCAGGATATGTTTACTGAGTGAATAAAGAAATTATTGGGAAATTAAATACAATAATATATTTTTTAAGATTTTATTTACTTATCTGAGAGATAACATATGCACGTACTTGCACATGTGATTTGGGGGAGGGGTAGAGAAAGAGGGAGAGAGAATCAAGCCGACTCTGCACTGAGCATGGAGCTTGATGCAGGGCTCCATCTCATGACCTTGAGATCATGACCTGAGCTGAAATCAAGAATCAGATGCTGGGATCCCTGGGTGGCGCAGTGGTTTAGCGCCTGCCTTTGGCCCAGGGCGCGATCCTGGAGACCCGGGATCGAATCCCACGTCGGGCTCCCGGTGCATGGAGCCTGCTTCTCCCTCTGCCTGTGTCTCTGCCTCTCTCTCTCTCTCTGTGACTATCATAAATAAATAAAAATTAAAAAAAAAAAAAAAAAGAATCAGATGCTTAGCGAACTGAACCACCCAGGCACCCCTTAAATGCAGTAATATAGCTAAAGAGTCTAGCCCAGTGGCCACAGCATGGTTAGTTCTCCTAAATGTGCCTTCTCTCCATTGTCGAGGCTTGGACATATAATCTTCAAACTTTAGTATACTCGAATCTCCTGTAGGGCGTGGCTTGTGAAAACAGGTTTCTGATTTAGTAGGTCTAGGTGAGACCTGGGCAGTAGTATTGCGTATTATTTTAAAGCTCCCCCCCCTCCACCAGTGCTCTCTAATATGAGATGCAAATCATGGGCCTTACCACTGGGCTTACACAGCGTCCTACTCAGGGCACCGTTGTCATCTGTGTGTTGTCAGCTGGTGGCGCTGTAGGAATCGTCTTTGATAGTAAATAACCACCTTCAGTAAGTCTGGTCTTGTATTTCTAAATTGATTATGTAGATGTCACACACCATTCAAATCAGTTAGTCAATTGAGGCTTTTCCACAGGTACGGTATTATTTCTTCCAGGCCAGCGAGTGCTTGCAAGTCTCTTGGACAGTCTTTCTGTTTTATTCACTGTGTGTGTGTGTGTGTGTGTGTGTGTGCACGCGCACACACATGTGCACATGTGCCCCAAATGTAGTACACTTGTCTTGAGCTGTTTCTTATAATCCATTATATAATAAAGAGATTAACTCACTGGAGTCATAAGGGTAGGGAGGGGAGAGTTTCTGCTTTCCATTTTTAAAAATCAACCACTTTGGGGCACCTCATGCTCTCTCTCTCTCTCTCTCTCTCTCTCTCTCACACACACACACACACACACACACACACACACACACAAATAAATAAATCTGAAAAAAAGAAAAAAAGAAATCAGCCACCTCTTCTCAGATATGAAATCCTTCCAAGACCCTAAATCTGTAGTCACAGGCTCATTAAAAGCAAGTTGCAATTACAAGCATGTTTGTGTGTTTCCTTCCCTCTTGGTGCCTATGTCTGATGCTCGTTTTTTCCTTGTGAACTTTAATACATGTTTAATATGAATCTTAATGATTTGATTACAATGGCATAATTACATAATTGGAATGTATTGTGCATGCTGGTGGGAAGGAGTCTGGAAGGTGCTCAGTGAGTGACGTTACATAAACAGAATAATAATGATGGTAAGATTGAGAGTGAGGCTAATGAGAAAATGATTAGAAAAACTTAGAAGGAATGGACACTTGTGGAATCAGGGGGGTAATATTTCTTTTGCTTTAATGATTAGTGTTTATTTTACCTTTGAGGCTTCTGAGAATCATTGCTATTAGAATGAGGTGGGTTCTGATGGTGGGCTTTTTGGAGGCCACTTTGGAGATTTGTTATAGGCCCAAGACCTACCTGTCTGGGCATGAAGAAAGCCAGACTCATCAGCAAGCTCTAATATACTGCTTCGCAAGATGATTCGGGCAGAAGCAAGCTCAAGTCTATTTCTTACCACTGTCCTTGCTTTGGAATGCTTTATGTGGCACATTTGTGTATCATCAGAACATTGAGAGTGCCATTAATGTGGAACGGAACCATCTTCCCCTCCCTAGTGCAATTCCACCATCTCTCGCTGGTAACATATTGCTGCTGAAGAGGACTGGCACTTAGCCAATCGTTTTGTGCTCCCAGTTAATGACCACCATTACTGTGTCATTTGGGCTAGAGAAACATGCCCACTGCCTAGAGCTCTTCCCATAGTAATTGGTCTGTGCAGTGTCATCCTTATTTGATGTTTACTGTGTGTTGCTATAATCACAATGATTATTTCCCCAACTTATTTTTCCTATTAACACAAAGCGTATCTGCTCATTGATTCAGCAAACACCTGTATTTATTAAATACCTATATAAGTGCTAGTTGCTGTGTGTGATACAGAAAAATAGAACACATGGCATTTATGGTTTAGGAGCTGAAACCTAGACAAGGCATTCATGGAAACTTAAATATCGCAAGTCCCTACATGGGGGGTAGGAGAAATGATTTGGAATATTTTCACTGAAGAATACTGAGACAAACTTGACCTGCCTTCTAGGGAATTTTGGAAGATAATCTGGCAATATCTAGTCAAGAAAAGAAATAGACACACTCTGATTCAGCTTTTTCATTTCTTGGTTTGTACCCAAGATAGACATTGTGCACAGAAAGGGCATACACAACTGGAGTTGGCATATACAATTGCAGTATTGTTTGTAATAGCAGAATACTACAAACAATCTAAATGTACAATAGGGGAGTGTATATACATAAACTGAGGTCAAAGCCATACAATGAAAATTATACAGAGGTGAAGGAGAATGAGGCAGTTCTATCAATAGATCTTTAGGATACACTTCCAAGGGTCTGTTTCTTTTCATTTATTCATGAATTACTGTTGAATTTTTTCAGATGCTTTTCTGTATCTGTTCTGATGATCATATTGATTTTTATTATTCTGTTACTGCGCTGATAATAAATATTTACTTCATTTTTCCCCTGTATTTTCTATTTGTATTTCTCTCTGTGCTTCTGTCTGGATATTTTCAGTGGATCCTTATTTAAGATTACTAATTCTTCTCTTGCCAAGGTGGAAGACTGCAACCAAGCCCCCACACCGCTTAATCCTTGACTAGATTGAATCCTTGGACTTAATCCTTTGTGCTTCTCTACTGAATGGAGCTTCCTCTGTGCAGAGATCCTGGTACTCGATCTCCCTTCCTTTCTCTCTGCTTGATGAGCGTGGCCAAACCCTGCTTATCTTCTTAGCCTTTTCACTACCCCTTTCTGCCCAGTTTCTCTTTTTTAGGAAGCAGCGAAGCCATGAGTAGAAGAGCTGTGCCTGATGTTGGCCTCACTCTGCATTTCTTTTCTCTCTTGGTTTCTGGGATTGGATGTCCTGGCTATCTTGGTATTCCTGAATTCCAGTTTTTATCTCCCCATGTCCATGATACCACATAAAGTTCTGTTCAGGTTTTCTAGTACTTAGCAGCTGCTTTCTGCTTGACCTGCAGCATCACTTAAGAAGTGGCAAGTGCCTTGAGGGGAAAAGCAGCATAGACTATTAGGACTCTCCTCAATGATTTTTCCTTCATTCTAGAATCTTGGGCCTTTAAGTCTGAGGGCATGATGGGTCTCTAGTGCCTTAAAACAGATTTTTCTCCCCCCAGTCTCTTTTTCTTTTTTTCAGTTGTTCTTGGCAGGAGGGTTGCTGTGTTACAACAGAAGCAGATGTCTCTTTAAGTATCAATCTAATGTGGGTTCAAGATGAAGCCTGGAATTCTGGGTGAGTCCCAGCTCAGGAACATACTCCTCATAATATAGGACCCAGCTATATTCTGTGGTAGCCACCATTGTGTTGTTAGCCAGTCACGTTCCCTTCAAAGTAAGTGTTTCTAGGCTCTTCTCAGGGAGTAGGCCTTGGCTCACACCACCGAGGGAGCTGCTTCTCTGAGAAGAGAATGTGGTTCATGGGAGCTTGTACCTGAGGTTTGGGCTAGAGTCCTGGGGTCTGAGTTCTCTTTATGTTCAGCCTTCAGGGCAGAGCTTGGGTATGTCTTAGCAAAATGTCTACACATTACACTAGGGGAGTTCTCCTGTGTTTCAAAGTGTTACAATCTAAAATTTATTTATCAAGATTTTAAATTCATCATGATTTTATCCTCTTCTGTTTTTCAATGTCAGATTTTAGCTGACCTCATTTCCTGATTTGTAGTCACTTAATTCAGTCCTCGGACTCTAAGATCTTTTCTGTTAATTCAGACTCACTCACTGTGTTGGACCCTCAGAGAATCACAACTATGTAGAGGGGTAGGTGAATGTGAGCATGGCCAGAGGGGGGCCAGTACAAGTCATGGGCCTACAAACCAGCTGGCTGAGAAGGTGATACTTGGTCTGCCCGTAAGAGAAAAGTCCCTCCTAGAATATGGTGATAGGACAAAGCATAGGAGATGAAGGGGTAGGTCTACACATTCTATACAAGATAGAGGAAATTCAGAGATATACCATTGGGTCACTTTGCAGCCTAAGACCTCAGTTTTGAGAACAATTTCCTTTAGAGTTGGAAGAGCAACCCTGGGCCTCGATGTGTCTGGGGTCAGATCTGCTGCAGGTTTATTTATTTTTTATTTTTTTATTTTTTTATTTTTTTAAATTTTTATTTATTTATGATAGTCACACAGAGAGAGAGAGAGAGAGAGAGAGAGGCAGAGACACAGGCCGAGGGAGAAGCAGGCTCCATGCACCGGGAGCCCGACATGGGATTCGATCCCGGGTCTCCAGGATCGTGCCCTGGGCCAAAGGCAGGCGCCAAACCGCTGCGCCACCCAGGGATCCCTGCTGCAGGTTTAAGCCAACTTTTATCCTCCTGCACTTTATTACATCTTAAAAAACATCCTCAGATAAACTGTAGCATATTCTCTGATAAGGGTTACTTTTCTCTTAGTTGACATGCAGGACATATGTGAGCCTGGATGATTGGAGAGCTCTACTATTGAGCACACAAGGTGTTGAGGATGCACAGACAAGGAAGATCTCCCTCAGAAAAATACTTTTCCTTGGAGTGGAAGTGGCATTGATGAGCCCTGAGTTTCCCTGGTTGAGTTTGAAGGGGTCCCAATTGAGAGAGGACTGACAAGTGTGGTCCCCAGGAAAAGGTGTTTCTATTTCCTGTGTGAGCCTTATCTATATACAACCAGTGCCCTGTCTTCTCTGTCAACTGGATGTACACCATGATATTAATAAGATCTATGATTCTAGAGGCCAGACATGCTTTTCCTTTTTAAAATGTATTCCAGAACCCCAAAGACTATGACTACTGAAAAGGGAGTTTTGGCATTAATAATAACAACTCAGGAAGGCAAGGCACTGACTTTCATTGAATGCTGCCTATGTGCCAGGTGTGTATTAGGCACTTTGTATGAATTGCCTTGTTAAACAAGCCTAGGTCTTTGACTTGTATGCTTTGTGTCTGTACTGTCTTGCTTCACGCTTGTCTTAAATATTGCCTTAAAGAGCGCTGTGTTCTCTTTTCAAACTGTGTGTTTCAGATACATGTGTCTGCAAAATTGTAAGCTGGCTTCAGCTGTCTTTCTGTTCCCCACTGAGCCTGGCAAAGACTGGGTACTCTGTAAGCCTTAAATGAGTGCTTGATGAATGAATAGATCTCCATGGAAATGGAGCTGACAGTGACAGAGAACTCCATCCTCCTACCTCCCAGCTCCTGGCCCTTCTGATCCAATTAGGTTGTGTCTGCAAAGATAAGCATAGTGGGGAGGATCTCAGCCAAGTTTCTCCCAGGCACATTCTACCTGTGTTAATGTTTGGAGCCACCATGGAAAAGTTATCCTATTCATGTGAAAATCACAAACACTTAAGTCAGGAAGGTAGTTAAATGACAAAATTTGGACTTTGTCATTTAATAGTAAAGTGACTTCCATTGCCTAAAGAAGGGATTCTCAAACTTGGTCATTGGGTTGGAGGACAAAATGCAGCTTTTTAATAAAATAAGCTTCTGGCTTAATCTGATTAATTGGGTCTGGGAGGAGGCCAAAGAATCTGTTTTCAAAAATGGTGCCTAGCAGATTCTAGGTGATTTTGAAGATCAGATTGATTTAGGCCATGGCGTGAGGTAAAGCTCCTCAGCATGGCAGGCAAAGATCTCTGTAAGCTGGTGGGCAAGTATGCCCATCTCTATAGACTCATCTTCTATCTCCCTCTCTCATCTACCAGTGCATGCACACACATACACACACACACACACACACACACACACACAAGGACACATTGCATGTATTCACACAGACACATACTCCAACACATACAGTTAGTTCTATTGCTTCCCTGTGCCTTTGCACACACTATCCTTTTGCTTAGGGTATACTTCCCTTCCACCAACTCAGCTTCCCTTCCTCAAACTTAATGGTTAGTTTTATGTGTCAATTTGGCTAGTCGATAGTACCTAGTTATTTGATTAAACTAATCTAGGTTTGGCTGTGAAGATATTTTGTAGATATGGTTAACATCTACAATCAGTTGACTTTAAGTAAAGGAGATTATCCTTGATGATCTGGATGGGCCTCTTCTAATCAGTTGAAAGAGCTTAGGAGCAAAACAGGTTTCCTTGAGGAAGAAGAAATTCTTCTTGTGGACTTGAGTGTGTGTAATTAGGTTGCCATCAAATTTTAAAAATCAAGTTGCCAATTTTATCAAATAAAGGATTTTGGAGAGTTAAAAAATTAAATACATATAAATGTTTAATTTATTCTATTATATTTAGTTGCTAAAAATAATACCTAATACCTAATAACTAGCATTTATGGAATATTCACCATATGCCAAGCTTTCTTCTAGTGAGCATTAACCCATTTAATCTTTACACAATCTTAAAGATAGATACCCTTATTTCCATTTTATGTATAAGAAAAACTGAGGTAAAGACCCATGAATTAAGGTCAGGATTTACACCCAGGCAGTCTGACTCCAGAGCCCATGGTCTTAGCTACTCTAATTTTAAATAATATATTTATACCTTTATTTCTTATTGCATCTTCTTTCTTCAGTATCTTTGAGAGTAATTTCAACTATACTCCTTTCTAGAATAATTTCAGATAAGGTAAGTTACTTACTAGAAAATCCATTTGCTTTACTTCTTCAAAATTCTAAACTAAACATTAGTTAAAATGACAGTGATGCATGGTCCTAATGGTTCAGTTTTTGAAAGTCACTCTAAAAGTTTTGCCTAGTCCCATACTTAGACACTTGCTCTTACTTTGCCCTATTTCTATCTTAATAATTTATTGGGAAAAGTATGTTATGTTTACTTTTTGCTCTGTATGTTTTCTAGTAGTATTTGGCTGAAAGCAATACAATTCTGGTCTGACTGTATTCATTCATATCTGGTGCTCCTGAGTAGGAGAGGCTCTGATGGAACTCTTCCAGCCTACAGACCAACATGGCATCCAGCCCAGTCATTAGTTAATCCCCAAAAACCATGTGTGAGATCCATTTCCCAAGTGACTTGGCACCTAAAGACCCAGAAGAAGAAACACTGAACACCCTAGATGTCTGTGTACCCAGTTTTGCCTGTAGGCTTGGAAACCAGTCACACATGAGCTCAGTGTCCAGGAAGTGGGACTAGCATGCAGGCAGACCCTGTTTTCCCATCTCTGTTCAGGTTGGGACAATGGCTTGAGGTGCTCCATGCATCAGTTCCCCCAGCCTGGCTTTGTTCTAGCTGCCATGACCTGTGCACTGGCCTTTGTAAGTTTGCCACCCCAACTTGAGGTGTTGGAACATCATCCCAATTGTGCCCCAGATTTATGAGGTGGCTGTTCAAAAAAAAAACAGCTTGGTACACACACCAGCTTTGATTCTCAGCCGTGTTGGGTGGGTTCTTCAGTCTTGCTGAGTCTTAGTTTCCACATGTGTGAAAATAGAGCTGATCCTGAGTTGTCTGGATGTTAGGTCTAAATTAGGTTAACATGATTGTGTATCATGGGCTACCACTGAATGGCAGGGAGGAACACAAAGGGTGGGTGTCTCACTCAGCCTGTGGAAAGGTACCAAAAAGGTCTTCCTAGAGGAAATTATACCTAAACAGAGTTTTAAGAATAACAAATACAATTGGCCTGGCCCCAGATTGGGTATGTGTGTGCGGATGACAGGTGTGTAGTCAGAAGGGAGGTGGTGCAGTCTGAGGCAGTGAGGGACCTGGGAATGAAAACTACAATGATGCTTACACAAGAAGGCTATGCCTGGGTTTTTGTGGGCTGGAGGGCAAAAGTGTGAGGCAAAGAATAATGAAGATGGAATTGGAGAAGCACTCAGAGATCTGAAAGAGGGGCTGGAAACACTCATAAATTCAGTTTTTAGTTATGGTAGAGATGAATTAACTGTTTATTTAGAATATTCCAATATTAGCGTCATAGGGCTGATGCCTTTATCTGACAAACACAACAAAACAAAACCAATAAAAAACCCCTGAAGCCCCCAGAATTCCACTTGTGAAGGTGACACTGTTCTTTTTTCTTTTTTTTTTTTTTTTTTTAAGATTTTATTTATTTATTCATGAGAGACACACAGAGAGAGGGGCAGAGACCCAGGCAGAGGAAGAAGCAGGCTCCATGCAGGGAGCCCAACGTGGGATTCAATCCCAGGTCTCCAGGACTACACTCTGGGCTGAAGGCAGCACTAAACCGTTGAGCCACCCGGGCTGCCCAGTGACACTGTTCTTAATGGCAGATCACAAACCACAGCTGCTTACCTCCTCATAGACTAGTCTTGCTTTATCCATATTCCCCGTTCCCTTCCCCACTCAGACGTGGCCTCTACTAGTTCGCATGTTCACAGGCTCTGTTGTGTCTGTGTGGTTTATTGACGGCTCTGACAGCTCCCGTTTGGTATTCTTTTCTTTTTGTTTCTCTTTTCTTTTGTTTCATCAAAGTAATACTTGGTCTTGGTTTTAAGAGTCAAATCGTGTCATGATGCTTATAATGAAACACAGCAGTGGAAGCCCCCTAAGGCAGTTTTTCTGAGGCATAAATTGGCTGTTAGCCTAGTGTTATGCCTTCCTCTCAGAACGGGGATGCTGGGAGGAAGCTGGTGAGTGACACCTCAGATCTCAGTGAAAGATGGTCTTAGGGGCTGGTCTCTGGGGCCAGGCTTTCTGGGTTCAAATCCTGACCTGCCACTGCATAGTTATGTGACCTGGGGCAAGCTGTTGTTGACCTGTGCTCCTGGTGTGTGGTGCTATCTGCACTGTGCAGGTGCTACAGGGGACACAAAGAAGGCTGTCAAGGGGCTCTCAGGCCACAGCAGGATGGAATCAGGAGGCAGACACAAAGAAGGTCCTGAACAAATGGAGATGATACTTGTACTGCTACCGGTAGTTTGATGAACTAGAGTCCCAGTGCCAGCACTACCACTTTCTAGCTGTGACCTCTTAGAGAAGTCAGCTTTTCTAAGCTCAATTTTACTTCTGAAAAATGAGGTAATAATGAGTCTGTCATTGAATCATTGTGAAGTTCAAGATATGTGTTTGAAAGGAGGAAGAGGTAAAGGAATCCACCACAGCCTGTGAAACAAGAAAGGGATCTATCCCTACAGGTTCTGAAAAATTCCTGGGAGATAGAAAGCAGATGGGATCAGACTATAGAAACATAAGGGCAGGAAAATACCACAGCCCCCAACATAGACAATAGAAAACTACTGTGGAAGTAATACAAATTCCAGAAATATTTAAAGCTCAGACTCAACAAATAGAGAGATCAGGAGGGGCTTTGGGGCAACCATAAGGTTAATTAATAAAACTTAGTATTTGGAACAGCTGAGCCCACGAGGTCCCTTTCCCTCCCCACACCTACTGAGCAGAGAGCATGGGTGATGCTTAGATGCGGGATAAGACCTCCAGAAGGGGAGAGACAACCCAGAGAGGCAGAACAGAGCTGGAAGTCACCCCAGACATCTAAGGAAAAAAGAAAGAAAAAAGAAGGTGCCTGATTTGTGTATTTGCTGCCAGAATAAACTCTGAGCACAGCTGTCTCGAAGCAGAAGGAGTCCTGACCCAGGAAACTCAGATGGACAGTTGAGCCAGAGCAGGAGAGAAATGACTCCAGATGACTTATATTCCTGGGGTGGGGAAATGCACCTTCTCAGAAGGTGAGCAGTCTACTAGCTTGCAATTCTTACCCTCTTCCTCCCTCTCCCTCACTCCCCTCCTGTCTCCCAAAGTCACCAGAGGCAGCTGGAATCAGTACTTACATACTCAGGCAAACAGGAATTTTAAATTCAAGTGCAAACAGTAGTTAGGAATGTCCAAACATTTAAGAAAACAAGCATCATTAACAAAGAAACAAAGTCAACAAATAAAAGAACTAATATCTATGGGAAGGGAGAATTAACCTTAAGAAAAGTGTAATCAGATATGAGGGGTCCATACACCATTGATTAAAAACAAGTGGTACGAAAAAGAATTAATTAGGTTTCCATGATCACTACCTATTTTTGAAAATTTAATAGATGTGCTGAAGAGCAGAATGGATACTGATAAAGAATTAATTCTTGAATTAGTAAAAAAATAAGAAAAAGGAGAGACCAGAGAGTATAGAAGAGAAGAAATAAAAAGACAACATAAGAACTGAAAAGACCGGGGCAGCCCGGGTGGCTCAGCAGTTTAGCGCCGCCTTCAGCCCGCGGTATGATCCTGGAGACCTAGGATCAAGTCCCACGTCGGGCTCCTTGCATTGAGTCTGCTTCTCCCTCTGCCTGTCTCTCTCTCTCTCTCTCTGTCTGTCACAAATAAATAAATAAAATCTTAAAAAAAAAAAAAAGAACTGAAAAAAACCCACAAGTATTCAGATGGGAAGGGCTCACAGAGAGACATGCAAAATGAATGACCAAAAACTTACAACTCGATAACTGGCGAAATTGTAGGATCTCAATAATAAAAGAAAATACTGGAAACATCTGGAGAGAAAAAGAAGAGTTTACCTATAAAGGAACAAGATTCGGTGGGCATTACTTTTCTCTGCTAATCTTGGAAGCTCAAAGTCAATGGTATCATCTCTTAGTTTCTAAGGGGAAATCATTTTGAAGTTACAGCTCTATGCTGTGCAGATGGCTGTGGTCACATTGTCTCCTGGCCTACCTCTAATTTCCCCCCAAGGCCGCAGTGGACATTTCTCTGCGAGCTTCCAGAAATATTTAAAGCTCAGACTCAACAAATAGATCAGGAGGGGCTTTGGGGCAACCATAAGGTTGCCCAGGCTGACCTCCTGCTAATAGCCTCCCTTCTCAAGCTCAAGTTGTGTGTTTTTCTTCTTTTTGCCCCGGGATCTTCTCTGATGGCCACCCTGATGCTCTGCCTCAAGAGTGAGGTAAGGTAATGCCCTTAGCGGCAGCCCTCTACCTCTCCATCAGTTGGTGATGGAAACTGGTAAAAAACTAACCAGTTCAGTGTTCTTCATGGGGGATAATTCTAGAAGGTAATTCTACACAGTTCTCAAATGGTCCTGGCAGAATGGAGCATCCAACTATGGATGGACCTTCCTGAATAACACATCCTTGTACTGACTTTCCTCCCTTTCCTGAGATCGTCCTACCCTCATTGCTCCTGCTGGGGATCACCTGGCAAGTAAACTACCTACACCTAAATCCTGATCTCAGGGTTGGCTTCTGGAGGAATGCACACATGCCACTTAGCTGTGTTTAAGTATAAGGGCAACATGAGGACATGTTCAGATGTGAAGGCTTGCAAGTTTTTTTCACACATATTCAGGTAGATCATCTCCTCTCCCCTATACCTACAGGTTGAGTTGGCCCTGCCCTCTCCATACTGGTACCATTTTGGAGATGAGAAGGGGAGGGGGAAGAAACATTAACGTGGAACAAGTACTCCCCAAACATAGTCAATCACAAGCAGAACAGACAGTGGGAAAACCTGTAAATTGGCTGATTTTGAGCTTCTCATCTCCCCCACAGCAACCCCATAGTGAGGAGAGCTTTGTGGGCGATTAGAGGGTACTTCTCTGAGAGAGTGTCGTCAGCCTTTCAGGCAAAGCCGCTCTTCCTTGTGCAGGACTATCCCAAGCACTGAGGGACATTTAGCGACCCTGCCCTACATGAAATGCTAGTAGTGCCTCTGGTCATTGTGACAACCAGAATATTCCCTACCCCCATTCTTAAATTGCCTCTTGGGAGATAGGACCTATCTCCCAGGAATAATAAATAATGATTTAAATAACTATTCAGATTATTAAGATAATACTAATTTGAATAATCAAAAGCAATAGCTGGGGTAACTGAGGACTGCACCCTCTCTTGAGAGAGGACTGGGAGTCAGAGGCTCATGCTGTGTTTGTGCACACAATCACAGAAGAGGCTCGGGTCCTGAGTGTACCACAGCTCTGCTTCTCGAGGAGAGTGTATGACAGGGCAGGGTTGTGTCGAGATGATGGCAGATATGACAGTCTTTCCTTCCCTCAAGGGACTAGGGGGAAGAGGTGAAGGGGTTTCTTGTTGTGAAAAGGGCAGGCATCAGTGTCTCTAGCTAGTTCATTTCTTGTCTTCCAGATTGTAATAAACATTTATCTATGCTTTCATTGAACAGATATTTTTGTTCTTACCTTGTACAATTATAGGTATTGTAAATTATTGTGACACACTGTATTCCTGAGAGTGTTGGCAATTGAGGCGTTCTGAGTAAGAAATTACTCTAGCTAACCGAAAGCTTAGCCTTGTGATGGGTCACAAATTGTTTGACTCTCTTCCCCTTGAAAAATGGATTCCATGTTCCCTTCCTCTTTAGTTGAGTTGCTTCAGCTTATGGAGTACAGTGGTAGATAAGCTGTGACTTCTGAGGCTAGCTCAAAAAGGGTCATGTTCTTTCTTCCCTTGCCACCACATTAGAAGTTGTACTACTTTGGAGTATCTTTTGGGATTGGCCATGTGTAGACCCTCAGGTCAGTAGTCCTGGTTGAACCCAACTTTCCATCCATCTATATCAAGGTGCCAGGGGATGTGAATAAACCCATCTTGGACCCTCTAGAACTTTCTCTAGCTGACACCACCCAGTGACCTATTGATGTCTTGTGCAACAGAAGGATCACCCAGCAAACCCTGCCCAGATCTCTAACCTTCAAAATCATTGGGTATAATAAAATACTGCTTGTTTCAAGCCACTAAGATTTGGGGCAATTTGTTATGCAGCAAGAGATAGTTGGAATAACTGTGGAAATAGACAGATTTTAGGTGTTTGCCTAGAAACTATTCTAAATCCCTGTTGGCCTTTCTTTGTAGGTTGTGGTTGTGGGGGTGCACCATTTGGATCTCCTTCAAGAGAACCTGCTGTAGGGGGAATATAGATGAGGTATGAACTCTGACCCTGTGAACAGATGAACTCTGCGCCTCTGAATGCAGAATTAGCAGACTAGAGGGGGTGGCCATCCTTCAGGATGCAATGTTGGGAGCTATGGTTCATCTCATTAACCTGCCTCTTCTGAATTTTATCTTCTAGAGAACCAGGAGGACCATAGAGTGGTGTAAGTCAGGAATTATGGTGGCCATGGGACATGCCATTCAGATTTCTTTCATGTGAACTTACTTCAGGGAATATAGTTGATTGACAGCTTCCAGCTGCTGCCCCATACTGTCTGTGCCTCTCCGCATTGGTCCTAGCCAATGAATGAGCATGGTAGTCTGATTCCTATCAAATGTGGAATTATGGAATTGTGCCAGTCCATTCTTGTCCAACATGGAATTCCTCTGATGGGCAGCTATGTATCATTTAAAGTTTTCTTGATGACTTAATGATATTGTCATTAACATCAAAGTCACAAACTTCAGTTCATCAGAGGCTTCCCATATTTCTAATGCCTTAATCCCTCCTCCATTCCAACCAATAAGATTTTCTTTTTTAAGAGACTGGGAATTTGTTGGTGGTTGTTTCTCGAACTGAAAGGTCATAGTATAAAAGGGTCTGGGGAGCCATTTGAGGGCATGTCATGATGGGTAGAAAGAACCACTTCGAATTCAGAAACAATAAAATAGAGCAGTAAGCAGCGAGAGGGATGAGGAGAGAGGGGCGTAGAAATCTCTGAGACTGACAGTTATATAGAGGATCAATTTCCTTTTGTTAGTAGGATATTTGCTCCTTTCTCCCCTTTTAAAAACTTTCAAACTTCTTGTCCTTATGTGTTGTGTGCCACTTGAAAACAGAGCTCATTAAAAAATCCACTTTGGTAATTTTTGCCCTTTAACTGAAAAAATGTAATCTGATTACATCTGCAGTCATTACTGATATATTGGGATTTATTTTTATATACCATTTATCTGATTTTTTTGGCATCATTGTTTCCCCTTTCTTTCCTTATTTAGTAATGAATGTTTTCATTCCTTCTCCCATGAAATTCAGGTTGTCTATTTCTGTACTTCTAGTGGTTACTCTTACATTTTAACATGCATTCTTGCCTTAGCAAAGCCTTATCATTAATCAGAATTGCTACCTTCTTCCTTAATACAAGGCTTATAGAATTCTTGGCTTGACATTCCTCCTGATTTTACATATTGTTCAGTACTTTGGTTCAACCTTATTTGTTTTTTAACCTCTCATATCACTTATTGCTTCATACTGTTAATGTGAGTTTTGATTTATAGCCATGCTCACCAATTCTTTTGCTCACTATTTTCTTATATCCCATTCCTTCTGGGTTCAATTTCCTACTTCCTGCAGTTATACCCTTTAGAATTACCTTCAGTGAGGGACTGTGAGTGTCAAATTCTCTAATTCATCCTTATTTATTTCACCCTCACTTATGAATGGAAGTTGAGAAAGGGAAAAAAAAAAAAAAAAAAGAAAAGAAAAGAAAAGAAAAGAAAAGCAGCTCCTGACATCTGGGACTGATCTAACTTCACAGTTAGGCCTCCATATTATTATAAACTGATCTGATGCTTACAGCTAAGCCTTGTTTTCTCTTGTTAGACATGAACAGTCTCACAGACTCTCCATTCAGACAAGGTCACTAAACACCAAACATCCCACTCTCTTGCTGAGGTAATTATTGAGATACACAATCATAAAATTGCTCCCATTTTCTGATAACACCCCATTCAGAATGAGTCCTCTGGGTCCTTAGACCCTCTCCAAAATTACTCAACCAAAGCCTAAATCTTGTAATAGATTATTTCTAGCACTCTCTTATTGAAACACACTACGATTCCCCCTCGGTGCAACAAGTAATAAATAAACCCAGTGTGTTCCACTGCAGATATGTTACCTGATGTCTTTGGCTAAAGGGCATTGACAAAGTTTAACATGGTCCAAAATTATTAGATTGATAGTTGTTTTTCCTCTAGAACTTTGAAGATAAAATTCTATTGTCTCTGACTTCTATTGTTGTTGGGAAATGTCAGAGTATTTTTGCTTGCTTCTATAAAATGACCTGTCTTTTCTTTCTGGTTGTCTTAAGATCTTTATTTCTTTTGTTCTGCATTTCCCCTTTGATGTGTCTGCCTGTAGAGTCATTTTTTTAAAACTTTGCTTGAGATAAATTATGCTTCCTGAATCTGAGGTTTAATGTGTTTTATCAGTTCTAGAACTTTTTAAGCCATGATCTTCTTGAGTATTGCCTTTCCTCATTCTCTCTCTTTCCAGGTATGCTACTCTTCTTAGAGCTATATTAGGTCTTCTTATTTTATCTCCATTTCTCTTAACTTTTGATATTCCACTTGTTAGTTCCTCTGTGCTGTTCTGGGTGATTTCTTTAGATTTATCTTCCAGCTAACTAATTCTCTCTGTGTCTCATTTGTTGTTTAACCCATTTAAAAATTGTTAGGCTAATGATATTTTTCATTTCAAAAAGTTCTTTTTAATTGTCTTAAAAATTTAGTATCTTGTTTTTATCTCTTCTTAAAAGTTCCATCTTTTATTGCTTTATTTTAGACATGCTTATTCTCTAAGTCTCTAGCCATAGTTCTTATATCTATATTCCTAGTTTGTCTAATTCTACTGTTTGTATTTCTTTTATTTCTTGCAAAAGGTGGCTTATTACCTTGTGTGGGCTCATGTTTGGCAGGACTTTGTATGTGGGACTTCAACATTGTTATGTGGGTTAACAAATGTGTTCTTTAAGAGAGGTTTGTTTATACTTTGCTTCTGCAGTTTAGAGTCATCCCCCTGCCGGCCCCTTCTGACTCTTGTAGAAGAAATCGCTTACAATTTCTTTTTAATTCAGGTTTCATAGCCATGATTCTCACTTTTGGCTTCATAGAAAACTTTCATATAAATTTTTGAAGGATATTTTCTCAAGGTTTAGAATTCTAGGTTGGCCATTGTTCATTTATTTTTCTTCTGGCATAATTGAAAATCAGTCTGTTGTTCTTCTTTTATCATTTCTTTTTTTTTTTTTTTTCTTTTATCATTTCTATTACAAAATCAGATGTCTCTCTCTTTGTGTCTCCTTTGAAGGTAATGTTTTTCTTTTTAGGCTATTCTTAAGATACTCTTTTTTTTTTTTAAGATTTTATTTATTTATTCATGAGAGACACAGAGAGAGGCAGAGACACAGGCAGAGGGAGGAGAAGCAGGCTCCATGCAGGAGCCCGATATGGGACTCCTTGATCCCGCATGTCCTGAGCTGAAGGCAGATGCTCAACCAACTAAGCCACCCAGGTATCCCCAAGATGCTCTTTTTCTTTCTATTTTCAACCACCTTACTAAGATGGGCCTCAGTGGGTTTTGTTTGTTTGTTTGTTTTGTTTTTTCTTTTTAAGGATTAATGGATTATTTAGAATCTGTGTGATTTGTCTCTCATCGCTTTGGAAAAATGTTGGTTATTATTTCTTCTTCTCATATTGCTCTGTCCCATTCCCATTATTTTTCACATTTCTCTAATGATCTTTTCCATATTTTCCCTTTATGTACTTACAGATTTTCTATTGACTTGTATTCCAGCTTCCTAAGCCGCTTTTTTTCACTAAGCTTTAGTTTTTATTTTCTACTGCTTTATCTTCTAGGTCAGTAGTACTCTCTTCTGCTGTGTTTAATCTCTGGTAAATCTATCTAATATTTTCTTCATTTCAAGATATTCTATTTTCTGATTTTAGAATTCATATATATTTAATTATTTGTAATAGATTGCAATATTCTGATGAATGTGTCTTGATGTTCTCTTTCTCTAGAGAGGACTTACCTTCCCTTCTAAGAGGAAATAAAGTGGTGGCTGATGGTGTTAATAAAATCAAGGACTGTCTTTAGTTGCAACTGAATTGCAAGTATTTTTTAATTAAAAGTAATAAACTTAAATGAATAATCACAAATTACTCACTTAAAATTTTTAATTATTAGAGAAAATGCTATTGTAAATAATATTAAAGAAATATGCTAAGTATTTAGGTATTTATTGATGTCTTTTTATCTAATCCTAAACTCATTCACTGTTTAGATAATTTGAAGTATTCTATGATCCTAAGTGATAATTGATTTATATTCACTCAGATAATTCAGTTATTCATTAATTCAGTCAGGTATATCTAGTATATATACCATACAATCCTCAAGACACTCAAAGTTTAGAGAACGAAATGACATATGCACAATTTCATTTCAGGGTAAAATTCAGTTTGTGCCAAAAGGCAGGTTTTCATCCTCTCTCCTTTCCCTTTTCTTACCATTGGCATATTACTTGGACACACATAAGGTAGACTGTAGCATATGGGTAGTTCTATGGTGTGGCTATCAGTCCACTATTGCTTTTGCGCTTAGGAGAATACACTGGACCACAAATGGTGCAGAGACCATTTGAGGATGCTGCTTATCTCACAATCATTATCTCTGTTCTGGGAATGGTCTGATAAAGAGGGGCCTCTGGGGGCCATGTCTGTGTAGTGTGGCTCTAGGTGCCCCCTCTCTGCTCTCTGGATGAAACCAGTCTGCAGGAAGAAAGAAGAAAGCCAAAGAATTCAGCATGCAGAAGGAAGCAGAGTCCTGGCAGTGTTTACTTCCTGTAGTTAAATAAAATAGCCCAGTGTGGTGGTTTAAAAACATGTCTACACATTATGTTGACATTCTTTCCACTGAAAAGTAGGGTTTATTTCCCCTCTCCTTGAATCTGAGTGGGCTTGTGACTTGCTTATAACCGACAAGAGTACAGCAGATGAAGCATTGTGTCTTGTAGCAGTAGGTCATGAAAGATG
Source organism: Canis lupus familiaris (assembly GCF_011100685.1). NCBI lineage: Eukaryota > Metazoa > Chordata > Mammalia > Carnivora > Canidae > Canis > Canis lupus. The sequence continues at coordinate 32,748,350 of NC_049244.1, read as the reverse complement.
ATACAACTTCAGCCTCATTATCTGGAAAATTGCACTTGAGCCTTGAGCCACCATGTGAAAAGTTCCATTACCATGAGACTGCTATGTTGTTAGGAAGCTCAGGCCATATGGAAGGACCATGTATAGATGCTCTGGTTGACAGACTTAGCTGAGATCCCAGATGACAGTTCACCTTGGCCACCCAGACATTTGGGTAAATATATCTTTAGTTAATTCTAGTCCCCAACTCTCCAGTCATCACCAGCCATTGAGTCCTCCTACCTGATGCCTCAGATGTCATGCAATAGAGCCATTCTCACATGCCCTCCAAATTCCTACCCACCTATTTCATGAACATGATGAAATGGTTGTTTTAAGTCACTTATATGGGGATAATATGTTACATGACAATACTATATTCAATATCCAATAACTTTCCAATAAATCTCCCTTTTGGCCTAAGCTGGTTTGAGTTAGATTTTTGTCTTTTCCAATCAAGAAGACCCAACTAATATAGCAAAGGAGTAAAATGATGTTACTGTGAAAATAACCACAATATTTTAAGAAAACACATACATTTAGTACTTTAATATGAGTAGCAAAATACTTTATACTCTCCAATAACTGACAGTACCTAATGACATATGATAACACAGGTTGAGAATCACTGCCTCAAGGAAGAGACAAAAAAAGTTTTGTGGGACAGTGGAGTATGGGGAGAGTGATTAAATCCTGTTGGCCTTGTGGGGAGGGCTATATATTCGTTGTCCAAGCAGTTAGAGCACCAAGTCCTTGCCACATGCCAGTTTGGCTTTGTGTTCATGCTCATGCTTTTGTCTTACCCTGCTGGTTCCAGCTCTACAAGGGGCCCAGTCTCCAGGAGGTGTAAGAGTCCTGCTTGTTGGCCCAGCACATGGAATACTTTTGCTTCCTGTGCTTCTCTTTAGACTACCTGTTCCCTGCATGTGACTTCCATTTCTTAGTTTCCAAATTGTTCTTTCACCTCTGATCCTTCCTTGTGCTGAAAAGAAGACACAATGGAGAAAAAGATCATGCTGTATTTCTTTTCCATACTGTGCAAAATGTCTCCAATCTGCTGATGATCTCCTCTAAAAAGGGGAGTTTTCTTATGGGAGCATGCATATAGGATCACTAGGCACTTCTGAATCCACCATTAACTGTTTGCATGGACCACTCAGGATGGCTAATGAAGTTAGCCATGGAACAGCTTAGGTTTCCCTGAAGTCAGAATCTTTTGCGGTGTTTTTATTCTGATTTCAGTAAAAACATTTTCTGTCCCCATGATCAGCTTTAAACCTAATAGTATGGCAGTTGGTGTCCAGGCTTCAGTGTGGCCCTGAGCTGTCCTGCAGTCTGTGAGGGTATGCCAGCTTGACTTCTCTTATTGAAACCCCCAACACACTGTGCTCCTCTGGTTGTGGTTTATTTCTCCATCTTTTTTTTTTTTTGTAGTAAGTTTCTCCAATTCTCATTTCCACTGTTGCTGTGATCCATGTTGTGTCAACCTATTTCTCTTCCATTTTGTCTATTTGCTTTTTTATTTTTCATTTCTAAAACTTTTTCTAGGCCCTTGTATCTTTAGTTTAGAAAATGACCTCAGTGACCTGGAATAGATTTCACTGGTCAAGGAGGTAAAGGCCTATGGAAGAGGTGCAGAGAAATGACTCTCCTCTTACCTGGAGGTTTCTCCAAGCTTGCAGACTCTCTCGGGTTCTGCACTATGGAAACAAATCACAACTTGGCACAAGCTCCCAGTTCCCCACAGACATGAGTGGTGACGGTGTCTTTGGGAAGACACCAGCTTCCTGTGCCCCAGATTGTAAGAGCTAAGGCTGCAAAATATGGGCACTAGGGGGACTCTAAGCTCACACACTGGGGGACTCAAGAGGTGGCATTGGAGACTTGGTTAGTTCTCTTTGAAGACCTCTGAGAGCAACAGAACTGGCAGGAAAAGGCAACAGGGCTCTGGCAGTGAGGAGCACTCACTAGGGAGGAGGCTTTTTGGAGGCTGTCTGCCACAAGAGTGGACCAAGGATGAGGAGGCAGAGAGAAGGGATCAGGCCATGGTAGGGAGAGAGGAGTTGGTCTAGAGCAGGAATTTGCAGAGAACTGCTTAGTAGTTTTTCACTGGGAGTCAAAAGGATAGCTCTTTGGAATTCCTGCTGCTCATAGAATTGTCCCTTTTTTCTCACTGAGGGCCTGCATATTTGCACTGGATATTCTCCCCACCCCTAACATAAGGCAAGGAGATAACCAGGGTGAAAGGAGATAGCCATGGCTCAAGTTCACATGTCAAGACATCTTGGAAGCCTCTAGGAAGGAAGGAGGGTGCAGGCAGTTATCCAACTCACAGGAGAGGAAGCAGAGGGCCAGGCAAGTGAGCAGGTGTGCCCTGTTTACACTGCTGTGGAAATAAGTTAGTTATGTCCCCCAAATCTTTGATTCAGCTCTGATTAAAATTAAGTTTCTGCTAGTGTACAGAATTGTTTAATAGGCACTTTGAGAGAGTTAGAAGGTCTTGATACAAGTGTTTTTGAAAATGCAAATCAATTGGTAAAACTACAACTCTTCATTCAGAAAGAAAGATAAGACGATTAGTGAATATTTATATACCAATTACCAAAAGTTTTAAAAGTTTTAAACTAATCTGTACTTACTCTAAATCTTGTCATAAAGTTGAGTTTTTCTTTTTTTAAAGATTTTATTTATTTATTCATGAAAGACACACAGAGAGAGAGGCAGAGACACAGGCAGAGGGAGAAGCAGACTCCATGCTGGGAGCCTGATGTGGAACTCTATGGGGTCTCCAGGATCATGCCCTGGGCTGAAGGTGGGGCTAAACCTCTGAGCCACCCAGGCTGCCCTAAGTTGAGTTCCTTAAAAGTATTTTTTGAAAGAGGCAAAGGCTAGCTTTCCTATCATATTAAAAGGTTTGTTCAATACTCTTAAGGCCTGTTCACTTGTAACTGGTAACCTTAAAAAGAAAAATTCATTTAGAAAGCAGAGCACTTACTGTAAAACACTGAATATATTTCTTTAGAGTTGTAATTTATGATTGCTATAGGAAGTGGATTTTATTCACCACCCTTGTGATAATTAACTTGTGACCATGACCTTATTGATTGAATTATAATGAACTCAACCAGTATAAAAGGTTTTCTTAGAATCAGGAATGCGCCTAAGGGCTTTTCTCTTTGAAAACATCTTACAAGTTAAAAAATAAGAATGTCTCTTAGGTTAATTTTCAAACACACTCAGAATGTTGATTTTCTGTAAGGCCTTGCTAGTCCCCACTGGGCCTGGGTGTTTGGTGTTTCCTCTGGTTCATTGTTACAGACCTTCAGTCTCACCCAGGGTTCCTCCAGAAAGTCCTCCCTGACCTCCCCTCAGGAGGCCTACTGCATTCCCACAGCACTCTGAGCTCACCTCTATTATTTAGCTTGTGAGATCAGATTGAGGTGGGTGGTTTACTTGAATATGTTTCCACCTCACTGTGAGACCCCAGCAGACTGTGACAGCATCCTGATATGTCCTCTCTATCCTGTGCACATCCTATGGCCAAAAGTATTTATTCAACTGCAGTGGAAGCAGTGTTGGGACACTCCCTGGGACAGTGCCCTTCCCATCCCTGCCCCATGCTGTCTCTTGAGTTTACCATCCCTGGGGCAGAAGTGTGTGTGTGGTAGAGGGTGTGAGGTAGAGATGTGTGTGTGTGACCCAGCTGTGAATGCTCAGATTAGATAGCTGAGCTGAACTGGGCCCCAATGGCCCTCAGTATTGGATGCAGTGGACTCTTCCAATCTTGCTACTCCTTTAACTGCAGGCAGGTCTCAACACCACTGCTGCTCACCATTTATTGAGAACCTACTGTGTTGTGGGCCATGCACTAAGCAGTTCACATGTATGTATATTGACTCCAAAGCTCCCCCTGCTAATCAGATGGACTAGGACAACAGGTAGAGCTTAATAAATGAAATCCACAAGCTGACTCAAACTTCATTCAAGCTGTTTGTTTCTACCTACTGTCCCATCCAGCCTCCTCCTAGTGACTAATATGCCCTTTCTTCTCCCTTCCCCAATTTGTCTCTTTGCGGAGCTACTAATGAGCAAGGAGAGGCCATAGGAAGCTCTTAAGGAGGCCTGGAAGAGGAAGAGGAGGAAATAGAGGAGGGGAGGGGCAGGCAGCCAGGGGCATGGGTATTCTACAAACCAGGTCATTTATCTTGCATGTCCCTGAGTGGGTGTCCCAATTACTTAAGGTATTTTAGGTTCAAAGACCTGTCAAGACACCTTTTTCTAAAGGACCCACCATATGCCCTATATCTGTCTTGTTTCTCAGCAGGAGATAATGATATATGGTGCATAAATCTTTACAGAGTGCCAATTAATGCCTGGTCTGCTTCTTTGAAGTGATGTGAGGACTGATTCCTCAGGCTGGGTTCTGTTTGAAAGCTGGGGAGGGCCCACTCCCTTGGTTAGGCAAGCTCCAGTCAGCTGAGAGAGATGGGCCTGGAAAAATGCTGCGTTTTCAGGGTGACTGGTCTGCAGAGTGAAATGCACTGTCAATAGCAGGGGAAGCCCTGCTGGGTTTTAGTTATAGTCATGGGGAAGGGCCCTATTAATCAAGAGCCTAATCAGCTGGTTCTGTGATATGGTGGTCAGGGTGGCCATATAATTTATTGTCCAATCTAGGACACTTTTGAGACCAAAATGAGAGTGCTATTAATAATTATGTTGAGAGAACAGGTGTAAATCGAGCCTGTCCCAGGCAAACCAGGACATATGGTTACCCTAAGGTAATATATTAACTTTATCAATTAATTCTTAAAAGCCTGTGGAATAGGCTCATTCCACATATCATGTTCTTCAGAGGAAAGCAGGTCTCATTTTAGTGTCACTCTCTTACATGTTTCTGGTCTGTGTGTTGAACACATATACAGTGTTTTGTGGGCTGATGCTTTGAAAGAACAGAGGTTTGGAAGCAGAATAGGCCTGTGTTTGCATTCCACATCTGCCACTTACTGTGTGACCTCAGAGGGTAACCAAACCATCTCGATTTGCCGGGGACTATTCCAATTTGAACACTGGAAATTTCATGACCCAGGAAGCCATATAAGGCATATAAGCTTAGGCAAACCAGGGAGAGCAGTTAGTCACCTTTATTTGGCAACCTCACTGAGCATAGAGTGTGGGCATAGAGAGCTCAAAGCAGTCCTAGCTGGGTTCCAGGCACTGTGGACCACCTGAAGAGAAGAGTGACATTCGACTGGAACTGTAGGTGTTAAGGTAGTGGGGATCCAGAGGTGGGTGGAGAGGGACCTATGGGAAGCTGCAGTGAAAAGGAAAGATGGCCTGGGGCTTTATTGGTCAAGTGAAGCATTGACAGTGCAGTGGGCAGATGCAGGAAGAATCAAAACAAAGAGGGGAGTGACACCAACAATAGCAAAGAAGGAGAGTTGGAGTAGTAGATGGAGTGGAGGGCAGGGAAATGCATAGACATCAGTGTAAATTATGAGAATCCCCCATCCCCACTTTGAAATCACCCTCAAAAGATGAAAGGGAGAACTGAGTTTCTGTTATTTGACAAAGGGTCTAATAAGCAAGTGGATCAGGGACCAACTACTAGAGTGACCACCAAGCAGTAGGCTTTGGGATGTATTTCAGGGTTCAGGAGCTTCCTTATAGCAAGGGATACCTTCTGCTCAGACCCTCTTGTTACATCTTTTTTTTTTGACATCAAAAGTAGGAATAAAAAGGGAAAGGAAAGATAGCTGGGGAACTTTGGTGAATCGCAAGTCTTGAAGTTTGATTTTGGGTCTTAGTTTTTGCATCTGCAAAATAAGGACTTACTAAGTTGCTCGTTCTTGTCTCTTTTATTTTATTGCTATAAATTCCTCCTTAAAATTAATAGGAAACTATGGACAGTTTCCCCAGAACAGTACAGAACTGTGTGTGTGTGTGTGTGTGTGTGTGTGTGTAGGTAGTTTTTGCCATAAGACTTTAGGAGACTCATGAACTTCTGGAAATCTATCCATGGATCTTATGTTTAAAACTCCAGCATTAGGTGATTTGGAAACTCCTTCCAAATTTCAGCTTCTCTGCTTCTTCTATAGAGAAGGGGTGGGAAGGTGGAGGGAGGGCTGGTAGCTGGTGACTGGTTGGGGTAGATCCACTTGATGATGGAAGCCAGGGTTTGTAGCCAGAACCCCAAGTGCTTGGCCCTGGCAGCAACACCACCTTGAAACGAGCTACTGGAATGTAAGAATGCAGATTGATGAGAGTGGTAAACCATTTTCAGATTCTTTAGGCATGGGGATGGCAGGTGTGAGAGCAGGCAGTGTTCTCTGCCAGTTTTGAAGGAGGAACACCTTGGAGACTGGGCATGCACCAGTGTTGGCTGCAGCTAAGCCAGTGGTGGGTGGGGAGACTGCCTACCTCCATTCAAAAATATCTGCTGCCAGCATCTGGGGGCTTGTGAGGTTCCTGCATGGTGTGCTCCACTGCAGGACTCCATGTGACCTTGCTTGGGCCGAACTACTGGAGTAGGAGTAGGAAGATACCCAGGATATATACAAGGCCATCATTGTCACGGTCATGTTCATATAGGGCACAGAGGGCTTGGTGGTTGAACATGGGGGCTGAGCATGGGTGATGTTAACCTCTCAAAAGCAGAATATTTCCCAGAGGTGCGTCCTTAGTAGCAGGACGCACCTGGGATATTCATGTCATGTCCCTGGGATATTCATCTTGCCCAAAGAGTCAAAGAAGGGTGGGTCAAGTTAGAATGGAGCCATATTGTTGTTAGTTGGTCTGGGACAACCTCAAAGGCTGTGCTCCCACATGAGATTGCCAGGGTGATACTCCAGCTCCTCTTTTTCCTTCTTCCAGAACTGTAGACAAAGAGCATGTTTCAATGCCTTCCCATGTAATGACAGTCTCTCCCAGGGCAGTGGTATGGTGCCCTGCTGAGCAGCTCAGCCTGGCTGACCCAGAGACACCCATCTCTCTGAGGATCCAGACCAGGAGTGACTAGATTGTGGGATAGAAGAGAAGTGCAGAGCAAAGCTGATGCTCAGCACAGACCAGGGTGTGTGTGAGGGAGGAAGCAAGGATCAATGTCAGGCCATCAAGGGCAGATGTGACATGGGACTTAAAGACAGGGACTTGAGCCAGACTCCATCAGAAAGCCCTGACACAGTTGCCATGGTGGGATAAGGCCCTGAGTAAATCACCTTACTTCTCTGAACTTGTTTCCTCATGTGCAAGATGGAACTAATAATTTCTGCCTGGCCAAAGTAGTTGTCAGGATGGAAATTGAGTGTAAATCACTCAACACATCCATAGCACAAAGAAGCAGCTCTAATTGACAGAAGCTCCTTATCACTATGTGCTGGCTACCAAGCAAGATCCTTGGATAGTTTGGGATGGGGTGGTTATACTCTTGATTCTCAATTTGCTTCCACAACTTCACAATTATCATACGAGTCAGACTGTGATGAGTGCTATAATAAATGAAACCACTGTTGCTAAATTTCTTCTGTGACCCCATAATTGCTCACTTGTGAAAAACCTCTCCAGTGACCGAAACCCTCCCAGACAAAGATATTACAGAATCATGCTTCCAATTAATGTCTCCTAACTTGGATTACAAATGTGAGCTAGAATATCTCAGGGTCACTGCTGACTGTTTTTCAGGTAGCAGGGACTACAGACTATGCACAATGACAATCTTTAAGGATGGTTTTAAAGCTGTAGGGGTATGTGTGTAGGAGGAACCTTTCTTCTGCGGGCTATTGAACCACATTGGGAAACACTGAGGACCACACAGCTAAAGAGCAATTAGATTTTCTCTCTCTCTCTCTTTTTTTCCCCAGAGAAATTCAAAGCTCCTACTCATTCACTTTCATAATTAGAGCAGGTCCCTCAGTAAGTTCAACAAATGAGAAAACAACACCCCTTTGTTTATACATAATCAGTTATTAATGGAAACAGATAAGGCAGGGAGGGATAGAGGGAAGCCAACTCAGGGAGGGCCAGAGATGGAAAAGTAAGGATTGACAGTGACACCCAGGGACTGAGAGATACACAGACCTAGACTAAAAGCAAAGTTAAATCATGGTACAGAGATGGGAGGACAGGAGGGTGTGTGTGTGTGTGTGTGTGTGTGTGTGAAAGAGAGAGGGAGGGAAAGAGAGAGATGGGTGGGAATGAGGGCAAGGGGGATATTCTAAGCCATGTTATCTATGCCAGGGGTCAATAAACTTTTTCTGTAAAGGGCCAGATGGTAGATATTTTAGGCTTAGTGGACCATTTAGTTTTTGTAGCACTTATTCAACACTGCTATTGTAGGGCAAGAGCAGCCACAGACAGTATGTAAAAGCAGACAATATGTAATAAAAACACTATTCCAATAAAACTTTATTTATAAAAACAAATGGCAGGCCAGATTTGGCCCAGTGGCCATAGTTTGTGAACCCTGCTCTAAGTAGTCTATAAACAGTGATGTCTCTTCTGAGTCTTCAAGGTATGTTTCTCTTAGGTACCTCTAAATAGCTCTGTAAGTCCTACAAGGATCATGGGTAGGTCATCATGGTTGATGGCTGCTGGGAAGTCCATCCATACCCTTAGGTCCTTTCCTCCAGATAACAAAAACTGACACCACCTCTAACAGAAAGAGGAGCCAAAGGGACTTTTTCAGTGTAGGTGGTGGGGTAAGGTGGGTGGTGAATGCACTCAGGCCACCCAGGCCCAGGCAGCCAACAAAGTGTAGGACTGCAGCCCATGCCCAGAGCTCACCTAGACTTCATAGTGCAAGTCTTTCCCTCCAGTCCCTGGCCCTGTCTTTTGTCCCAGCACATAACGATTGTGACCTCTGGCATTTCAAGAGTCTGCTATTTAAAAATGTGGTATTCAAAAAAAAAAAAAAAGAAAAAGAAAAAAAAAAAGTGGTACTCTAATCCATCTATTGTTGAAATACTGGAAAGAGAAATAAATAATGTGCGGCACATGGTGTATTCATCAAGTAAAGCCCTGAGAGAGAAGAGGCAGAAAGCAGAAGTGGAGAGGGGAAGAATGTTCTCAAGGAGTTATTTATCTCTTGGCTCTTCTTCCTGAGAGGGCCAGGGTGGGGGTGGGAGCCATGGGTAGCCTGCTCCTGAGGCTCTGAGACAGACCAGATGTGGGCTGACCTCATGGTTGTTTCTAGCTCCAGCTGTCTAGGATGTTTAACATTCCCGACATTTAGATTTATATAATGCTGTTCCCCTGCTGAGTTCAAGGCATTCGGTGTGATACATTGAAAAACGCTGCGTTAATTGTTGGGGGATCTGGGACATCATTCAGGTTATGCTGGGCATTAGAGGTGGGGCTAGGCCAGCATTTGTGAATGTGCTCTGAGAATCCTGTAAGGGAGTGAACTGTGTCCAGCGAGCTGGGGAAAAGCAGTGCTGAACCAAATGAAACAAGTTTCTTCACTGCAGAACTTCCCAGATTTTTTAAGATACAAATGTACTTGTGAATGACCAACAAGTCATAACCATCACAGTGCATCTGTGATGCCATCTCCCATCCCACCCTCATGTAGCTGTCTTCTTCCCAGTTCCAGGACACCACAGGATCCCATTTCCTCTCCTCTGAGACCACATTTTATATCTTCTTTGTCTCCCTTCACCCTCTATCAATGGGAGTGACTGAGGTCCTCTGCTCTTTTCTGTATGTATTCTGTGCGTTCATCATTCTTGAGGCTTAAATCATTTTTTAAAAAGATTTTATTTATTTATTCATGACACAGAGAGAGAGGCAGAGACACAGGCAGAGGGAGAAGCAGGCTCCATGCAGGGAGCCTGACGTGGAACTTGATCCCGGGACCCTGGGATCACGCCCTGGGCTGAAGGCAGCATTAAATCGCTGGGCCACTCGGGCTGCCCGAGGCTTAAATCATTTAGTTTACATCTCTAGCTTTGACTTCTTGCTGAGTCCTAGATTGCCAGGGGACATTTCCCTGTGTACATCCTTTTTTCAACAATGAAATGCACAAATCCATCAACAATGAGATCCCTAAACCTGACTTAGCTTCCACTCTCCTTCCTCACCATCCTCTCTTAGGACTCAGTCCCAAGCTCTGACTGCTTCATACCCCACATCTACCTCTCCTGAGGTGAGCACCTTAGCACTTCCTAGCACATGGCTACTACACTTACCTTATTGAAATTTCCTTTCTAACATTTCTTTAAAATATTCCATGTCTTCCTATTGACCATGGAACCAAGGATAAATTTCATGCTTGGCTTCTCCTGGTCTAGGACTCACATCATTTGAATCTTTATGTGGCTTCCAGCTAAGATCCCTCACTTCAGAGCCCATTGTAAATCCCTCTCCTTGAGGGGTTCATATTGGTGTTGCCCTTTCTCTGACAGGCATCACCAACAACATTCTGAACACAAGAAAGAGCTAGGCAATTACTGCCCTGTCCCTTTAGGAAGAGCACTGTATTAGGATATAAATATATTACGATATATTTATCATATATAAGGACATATCTATCTATTAAGGATCTATCTATCATCTATCTATCATCTATCTATCTATCTATCTATCTATCTATCTATCTATCTATCTATCATCTATCTATCTATCTATCTATCTATCTATCTATCTATCTATCAAGAGATCCTTATTTTAAGGAATTGACTTATGTAACTATGGGGACTGGCAAGTCTGAAATCTGTATGACAGGCCTGCAGACTAGAAATTCAGGCAAGAGTTGATGTTGCATTCTTGAGTTCAAATTCTGCGGGACAGCAGTCTGTAACTTCAGGCAGGGTTCCTTTGTTGCAGTTAGAGGAAAGTTTCTTTTCCAGGAAACCTCAGTCTTTGCTCTCAAGCTCTTCAATTGATTGGATGAGGACCACCCACATTATGGAGGCTAATCTGTTTTATTCACTGTCTACTGATTCACATGTTAATCACACTTAAAAAAAATACCTTCATGGTAACACATGGGCTGGTATTTGACCAAACAGAACCATAGCCTAATCAAGATGATGCATACAATTAACCATTGGAGGTACTTTTGGGAGTGCATGTGCTACTTGAAGCCATGTTTTATGGCTTCCTTTTGGCTCAGATGGAATTTTTCAACATTTTATGAGAGGGAGCCGACTAGGGTTCTAGGCCTACTGCTCGTCACCCTTCAGAGTAAGGCACTGGCCTGGACTATAACCCTGATGAACAGTGTGCCCCAATTTCTCTGCCCAGAAAGTATGATAACTAAGTTTCCTTTAGCCCTAATATTCCACTCTAAGGATCAAGTAATCCCTGTCTGTAAAATGGGAGTCGTAATACTAACACATAGCAGGAGTTGACTGTACACCAGCACAGCTGAACCTGCTTTACATGAAATAACTAATTTAATCATCCAACAATCCTATTAGATAGTAGCTATTTCTCTTCCCATTTTACAGATGAGGAAACTAAGATATGGAGAGATTAACTTTGCCCAAGGTCACACAGCTAGTCAGTGGCAGAGCCAGGCTTTGAATCTGTATAGTGTGTGTCCACCACATGATGCTATCTCTTCAGACCATCTTGCAGAGCTAGGGTGGAGAAAGAATGAGGTAATGGATCTGCAAACACTCTGTGTGCACTAAGGACCTATGGGATCATTACTATTTAATGGTTTGTTCCATGAGCAACCCCTCTAGGATGGAGTCTCATAACTGAATTCTGACTGCCGCTAGTCTATTGTCAAGTACACACCAAATGCAGTTGATGTGCAGTCAATAGCAGGGTGATGGAATGAATCAAGGATGTGCAAACAAACAGCTGCTTGATGAGATCTCAATTTTGAGTCCATTTCCTGGTGAATGTGGATGGAAGAAGTCAACCCTATGTCCCTCTTATCTCTGTGAAAAAATCAGAACATCTCCCAGCAGTTCATATTTACCTGTTATACTCCTTTGTCAATTTCTTGAAAAATAAAGCACTACTTGTGTTTTCTTTTCTCAATGCACAAACACTCAAGATAGTTCAGGAGGCATATCTCCCTAGTGATAGGAGGCCCAAGTGCTGTCTGAGCCACTGGGCATAAGAATATGAGGCTATATATTTGCTCCCACAGCAAGAGAGGAAGTGAGAGATCTAGGGTCCTTGAGAAGACCTCACAGTAGCCCTTCCAACTCCAAAGCTGCCAAGAGAAGCCCATTCCTGGACTGGCAGACCTTTGCTTCAGAACTTATTCTGGCTACATGAATGCTTTTGGTGCAAGGGTCTGAGGAGGTGAAGGGGCAGCTGAAGGTAATTTGAAGATCCTGTTTAATGATTCTCCTTTGGTTTCCCTGTCATTTTATTGTCATTCATGTCTTCCAAGGTGATACCCTTCCAGACCTGAAGCCCATCCCCAAGTATGCTCTCTAGGGAAAGAGGAAGCTCCTGGAGACATGGGCTATTGCCATGATATTCCACCTCAGTCAGAATCTTCACCAGCTCTGCTTTCTTTCTTTCACTAGGACAAGAAAGGCCTTTATCTGCTGATACAGCTGGGTAGGAGACACACTATAGATCTATATGCTAAGATGTATAGGTCTAAGTTTCCATAATGCAGAGTTTATATTACAGCCATTCTTTCCTCATTGCTCATTCCTTGCTCCTTGTAGGCACCTCACTAGAAGCCTACCTGTGCCTTGGCTGGCATATTCTGCTCTTTTTCATTTTTCTTGGCACTCTTCTTCTTCTTCTTCTTTTTTTTTTCTTTTTAGAGCAGGAAAGGCAGGGAGGGGCAGAGAGAAAGGGAAAGAGAGAATCTTCAGCAGGCTCCATGCCGAGTGTGGAGCCTGATGTGGGACTCAATCTCATGACCCTGAGATCATGACCTGAGCTGAAATCAAGAGTCTGACTCTTAATCAACTGAGCCACTTAGATGGATGCCCCTCTTGGCATTCTTGACTACCCACTCTGTGTCAGACACTGCTAGTCATCCATCCTCTTTTTTTTCCTTACCAACAGATCCATAGTTAGTGCAGGGCAGCAGTGTGTCTAATTAGACCTATCCTTTGTAGTTAGAGGAACCATGGGATCCAGTTCTAGTTAATGGGATGTAAGCAGAGCCTACTAACTGGGACTTTCAGGCAACTTAATTTATTCCTGATCAGTAGGGAAAACAATTCACCTTTCCCCTTTGCCCTTTCCCTTCTTCCTGCCTGGAACACAGAGGATGAGCTATTTCTTGTGACCATGAACATAAAAACCACAAACAGGAACTAGAGGACTAGGGAGCTGGAAGGAGCCTGAGTCCTTGAAAGCGTCCTCAAGCTGTCACAGTAGCATTGGATTGCCTACTTTTGGACTCCTTGTTGTGTGAGGGAGGGTTTCCATTGTGAGCAGCCAACTGTAATCCAGACTGATACAATTTCTTAAGAAAGAGAGTTTAAGAAAATCTCTCATCTTTCTTATTCATAATGATGAATTCCTGCCTGTCTGTCCTTGGCTAGCTCCTTTTCCTCCCGCTGCACTGACTTCCCACCAGCAATGAGTGGGCCAAGTTAAGGCATCCTTGATGTCCCAGCAGGCAGGCTGTCCCTTATTAGCATAGTCACATTTCCAGGCTTATATGTCTTGCCCTAATCTGGGGGGTGATTTGTGGTGGCTCAAGTATGTAGGAGATGACTGCATTCTGTGAAGAAAATAGCATCTCAGTCACATGGATACCAGGAACCTCTGCATAGTTTGGCTACCTTGATTTATCCAGTAATGGAAAAGCAGTCTTTTTAAAATTATCTAAACTTTGAGTTTTGAAGACACCTGTTCCATGTCACTCTCCAGTGGTTTGCATATTGGATTTGGTCATAAATCTCTGGCTGTCCTAGGACAAAAGTGGCAAATATCTGATTCTTTTGATACCATTCTTTCTTCTACCCCTTTGGTGGAAATTGTGACTTAGTTATGTTATTCTTTTGTTTGTTCATTTATTTTGAGTCCAAAGTGTTTCAGAATCTCGCTAAAAACCTTGCTTAAGAAAGCCATTCCTCTATCTCCAAGTCCACGTGGAAAAAGACACTTGAGTGCAGATTTTTGTGCTTCTTCCAAAAGGTCTTAGGGCTTCTTTAGGTCTGGAATGCAAGGATGTTATGCCTTTGGGATACTTCTTTTGGGCTAAGACCCAAAAGTTGCTAGGCAGACCAAGGAAATGAAGGGATAATGATATTCTCTTTTCCAACTGTCCCTTTTCATCTTTGTATCTAATCCTCCTAACTCCCCAAATTAAAGCATCTGTGTCCATCGTCCTGAGCTGAGGTGGGAAGATGAGCAGGACCAGAGCAGAGGGGGAGCTCATCAGAGACAGCACATTCTGAAGATTGGCAAAAAGGAAGTGTGACAGCCAACTTCTTGGAAGGGGACCGCAGAACTGTAATTAAATTTTCTGATCTTGTTAGCCAATTTCTTCACTCACTGCCCCTGAACCAGAGAACGGGGAGGGAGGAAGGACACTGTTGCATCAGTGGCGGCGGGGAGGGAAATGAGCTTTTCACGGATTATTGGGTTAGTTCCACTTCTTCCACTTTTTAATTTATTTGTCTGCATGTTCTCTAGAGCTGAAAAGGCTCCAAGTCCTTTTCCATTTTCTTTTAATTAGATCTGATTTTGGAGTCTGGAAACTTGGGAGGGGCTCAGGTCACAATAGCAGGATGACAACAGTTGGAAGGCCCTCTTCTTCCTGTTAGATCTTTCTGAACTCTTTTTTCAGAATTTAAGACTCTTAATGATGAGTTTCTTTTTTCTTTGAGTTTCTTTCTTTAATGGTACTGTTTGCATTGTTTAGTACCTTATCCCATTTTGCCATCTAATGGTTAAAAATAATGAACATTCCTCACAAATTTCAAAAAAAAGAGTATACATATATTTTTACAGACCATTCCTTCATATCACTTTTCTGTGTGATGGAACACAGGCGAGGGAAGTCTGTTGTGGTCCCCCTGGGTTTCCAGGAGGAGTAATGCCAACTCTACATTCTCTCTTCTTTGAAGCAGAAAGAAAGAAAGAAAGGAAAGAAAGAAAGAAAGAAAAAAACACCTGGCCAGAAAAAAGAGCCAAATGAGGCCATGGTGGATGACTTGGTTTATCACTTAAAATCACTTGTGACTATATCCTGGAGTTATGAGCATCTAAGGCCCTGGATAGGAAAACTGAATATAGAATATTTGGTGGCCTATAAAGTAGCAAGAACTCATTTCTTTGCTGCAGGCCTGGACATGCTGTATGGCAGCAGATTTTCTTCCAGGTGGACTGATGCCAAGATAATACCTATGTGATCTGCAGACACCTTCCGTGAGCCCTCTGCACTGAGGAGAACTCATTCACAATTTACCCAAGGCAAGAGGCGTGCTCTAAAGTTCTGCTTGGTGGCTTGGAATTTATGATGCTACAGGGCATGTTTGGGATGATTTGACCTAACATCTACTCTATAGAATATATGCAAACAGCTTTTTGTGAAGCCAGATTTGGACACTTCATATTGATGGGTAGTCATCCTCCAGAGAAGCTGAAATTGAGGTTCCAAAGAGGCCCCTGTGAGTGCTGACTAGGAGAAACAACACATATATGTCCAGCAATTGTGGATTCAAATGTGGGGCCAAATTAAAAGCCTCAAAGGCTGAAACTGAATTACAGGTTTTGTTTTAAAGTCAAGCTGCTTTGTATATGAAAATACAAAGGATTCTGCTCTAAGATTAGTGGAGCAGAGATTTAAATTTTTAAATTTTATTTTACAGATATTTCATGGACTCCTGAGAACCCTTTGTAGCCAGGCATGCAAATGCCTACATGTCACATGTGAGAACAGCATGCAGTTTAGCTCTGAATCCATCCAGTAACCCAGCATTGGGCCTAATATGTATTGAAGGAAGAGCTTTTCCCAGGGAGTCTGGAGAACTCACAGATGGTCTATGGATGACAAAGGATTGACTTGGATCTTGAGTGATGATCAAAGTTGAAACTTGAGGACATGGAGGAGAAGGAAGGGTGTTTTCAGTAGAAGAAACTCTGTAAATAACGGCATGGAAGGATGAAAATATGATAGATACATGAAGGACAGGAAGAGAGAAAGTTAGCTTCAGAAACATAAAGGTACATGATAGGATATAGTTGGGGAAAGGGCTGGAAAGGTGGGTCAGGGCTGAATCACAGAGAACCTCAAATGTGTGACTTGCATTTGTATTTTATTGCATTTGTAGGAAATGTGGATGTGGACGGTAGGAACAGTGCTTAAGGAAGGATAAACTCTGAATCTCAGTTTTTTTGTAAGATGAGGGAGCTGGTCAAATTTTTCTCTCAGATTCTTTTCTTCTAGCTCTACCTCAGTTGCTACAGAAAGAAAAATTCTAGCTACCTCTCTTTTAGACAACCTCTGTCTTTCTCACTTTCCTCAGAATGATGAGGTATTAGGGAGAGGGGAGCCAGGGAGAGAAAGAGAAGAGGAGGAGCGAGTGTAAAACAAAGGGGCTCTAGAATTCATAGCTTCATAGATTCATAAAGGTCAAAAAGGACAAAAACCTTAAAAAATTCTGTAGAAAACAAATTCTCAATTGTTATTGTTGGTATCACTTTTGTTCATAAAATGGATGCTGTTTCAGTGCTCTTGCTGAAAGAAAGCAGAAGGAATTCTGGTATGTCAAAGTAAACTTTTGGAGAGCTGTCAGAGTTAGAAAACAGATCCTTGGAAACCTCCATCCAGAGGAGCATCTGCTGTGGCTTGGTTAGGATGCACTCAGAGTAACAGGGTAAAGCACACACTGCGTGTGGAGCTCCCTCCTGCTCTTCTCCTTACTATAGACGGCCACTGCAGGCTCTGAGGGTGCCTGGGCCCCCAGCCAGCCCTCTCTTCCCTGAGAGGGAGTAATGACAAAAAAACCTCTTCATCTTCCCTTGAATCACAGAAGCACAGCATTTTAAGACTAAGAGGAAACTTAAAGAAAGCTTTCAGCTATTTTATAGATAACAAAATATTCCGATGAATTCAAACTATGCTAGGAAAACTGGGACAGTGAGACCCATATCTGTGGGTTATGTAAGCAGCATGTGAGGCAGGAGTAATGATGGGATATTTAAGGATGGGTAAACCTTCCCCAAAATGTTTTTCCATGGCATGCTAACCCTCACCCCTCCAGTACAGATGGGCTTTGGGACTTGGAAACTGAGTGGATGTGAGACTCCAGCATGAAGATACTGAAGGGGGAGGTCACATGATCTCTCAACACAGTCCAGCTCCTCCCTTAGGCCTGGACTACGGAGACAGCAGTGAATCTGAAGGAGAGCATCCCTCCTTCTTTCTCAGAACCTTCTCTTGGAGTGCCATGCTCCTCCAGGCAGGTGGCCTCATTGGCTTGACCTACTTAGCTCTACCTGCCCTCAGACCTTGGCTGCTACTAATAGACAAAGATCAGTGAGGAAAGGGCTAGCATCTCCTGCAGGATCAGACCTGGCCATGGAGAAATGGCTGAACAAAGACCCATGGCCTCCTGCCTATGGCTACAACTCTTCCCATCACCAGCCTAAGAATAGTAGAGAAAAACTCACTGAAACAAATGTGTGGTATTGCCTGTTGTGGATATCAGTCATTTATAATGGACATTAAGCTGAATGAGAGCACAAGTAAGGACAACAATGATTTCTGAACAAATATTAAATATGTAGTTTCTGATTTCAGATGATGTATTACAAAAGCAGGTCTCAGACACTCCAGAGTTAATAGAGACATATCAGGCTTTCATTAGACCAGATATGAGAATAGAAGTATAGCTCCACCACATTTTTATACAGTGAAATATAGTATGAGCAGTTCTTTCATTAGGGATGGGGAAATCAAATTTTAAAACCAGTGTCTGCTTAGAAGTTTTTCTACTGATCATCAATTCAGCACTCATTTCCAATATTAATAACTCAGCTAAGCACCTGGCAGGAGTCTTTTCTCTGCCGAGTTAATAAATTTTTCTGCGAGTCTTCATTTGATTGATTACATCATGGTAAGTGTGACCACATAAGAAATTGCCCTGGAATTTCTGAATTTCTGAAGCAACAGTTAAAGAGCAAGGAATTACCGAGGATGAACAAATTTTATTTTAGGATTGTTTATGATAGTTTTAAGGAAAACAAAGTAGGTACAGGAAAGTGGGGTTGTTGGCAGTGTTTAACAAAACACTGAACGTTTTTGGGTGCAAATTTCACATATATTTTGGGGGAAATATTTTGACCTTAAAAACTCCAATAGAAAAAAATAAATAAATAAAATAAAACTCCAATAGAGGGGATCCCTGGGTGGCTCAGCGGTTTAGCGCCTGCCTTCAGCCCAGTGCGTGATCCTAGAGTCCTGGGATCGAGTCCCACATTGGGCTTCCTGCATAGAGACTGCTTCTCCCTCTGCCTGTGTCTCTGCCTCTCTCTCTCTTTCTCTCTCTCATTTTGTGTGTGTCTCTCATGAATAAATAAATAAAATATTAAAAAAATAAAACTCCATTAGAATATTCTTATCTAGAAGGGAAAATAATTGTAATAAATATTAGCAGCAAAGTTGAAAGTAAGGCAGATGGACTTCTTAGTTCTCCTTTCAAACCTATGGGTTTAGGAGTCAGATGCTGAAAATGACTCCAGGGCTCAATGCCTAAGGGAGGCAGGTGGTGCCTAGCCAGGGATGTCCCCTGGAAGAAGCCTGCATTTGTTCTCAGGAAACCAGTGAAAACAACAGATTCTTGGAATGCCCTTGTTGGGAGGAAACTTAGCATTTATTACTCCTTGTTCTTCACTTCCCCATATTATAAACAGACCAGCTATATAATTTACAAGACTCCCAGAATGAAAGTGAAGGGCAGGACTCCTTAGTCACAAATTCTTATGAATTTCAAGAAGTCAATATAGAACATGAAACCAAGTGTGAGGGCTTTCTGAGCACAGAGCCAACTGCTCTGGTCACAAGCCCAAGAAGCCAGCCCTGACTATTAATGGAGAAGCAGAGACCATAGTGGCTCAAAGCTATCCTCTCACGGATCTCTCTACTCTTCTTACTGTTTATTATCAACTCTTAGGCACAGGGGAAAGGAGGAGAAAGCGCATGCAGCAATCACATCATGACCTGTGGCCCATCATGTCCTTAACCCTTCTTTGTTATCCCCTAACTACACATGCAGTGTAGTAGCCCCAGGATCCTTTATTTATTCACAGAATCTCAAACATCAATGTATACAGGGCCAGACACTGTGCCAGAGACCAAAGACACAGAAATGAACAATAGAGGTATTTGTCCTTGGGAAGCTCCATTTGGTAATGAGAGAACTTGAGAGATGGCAAAGCTGCATCTCATGTGAGGAAATCGGGGAATGTGACTTGTCATTTCCAGACAGAAGCAAATACCAGCTCAATTGGCATCAGTTTATAATTTTTTCAAGGAGCAAGATCATGTGGAAAGACACAGATTCTTTAACAAAAGAGCTGTCTTTATCGTGGTTTTGGATGGAAAGGGAAAAGTGAATCAATTTTAAAAAGTAAAGACCATAGAAGGAGAATCTTTTGGGGAATGGGCTCAGTATGATTTCCAGAACTTATTGGGGTAAGTACCTTGACTCCTAGCATTTTTTTATGATGCTACTTGTGATACAATGTCAAGTGGATTCCTTGAGGTAGCCTCTGCCTTAGGGCAGTTGTCTTGGCAAGGTGAGAAGGGTGTTGTGAGGAAGATGGTTTGGTGTACACAGGTCTGTATAGAGAAATGGCCCAGTAAACTTGATCTCACCATCTATATCTTATCAGACACATCTCAGAATAGAACATTAGTCTATTTAATACCTTTTAATCATGCCCTCAGTTCCTTTTATTTCAGGAAAGCTTTTCTGAGGACGGGATGTTTCTCCAAGTCCATGAGGAATGAACTCATGCTTGCTGGCTTCAGAACAGTGTGTTTTTTGCTTTGTATTTGATTGTGACAGACTTTTTCTTTCCCCTTCTGTGAATCTTAACTAGAGCACAACAGATTTCTTTTGGGTACAGTTGAAAACATTCTGATTTTCATCTTTTCTGTAAATATTTTGAAGGTGGGTAAAGGCAATCTTTAAATGCTTCTCTTAGAAATACTGTTTCTCAAACTGTTTACAACATATTAAAATAAACATTCTAAAGGCAAAGGTGTTGGTTTTTCTATTTGAATAATGTCAAATAAACAGAGGAGTTGTGGGTTGGAAAATAGCATATAAGGTTGGTTTGCTGCATGATTTGGACTCAGTGGGGGTTCTAGAAGCAAACTCATCCTCCCACCTACAGGGCATATCAACGCGACATGCAGATGTGTTCTCTTCTGATCTTAAATGGAACTTTGGGTAAATTCATAATCTTTTTTCAGTCAGTCTTAGGCAACAAAATGTCTCTTGACCAATTCCAGTTTCAAGAAAGTTCTCATTTCAATAAAATGTCCCATTCAGTGCTGTAACTGTATCATTCCACACTCTTACCAAGTTTAAAGCATTTCCCCTCTGTGAGCATTCACAGGCTGCTTTGAGCTTGGAAACCTGGCATGGAAAAGAGAATGTCAACTGCTTCTTCTCTCTTTGAATTATTGGATTGTTACTGTCACTATTTGGATTGGTTATTGATCACAGTTCTTTACTTCTTCCCTGTGGCATGTGCTATTTCAGTGGGATGTCCTTTGCTACCGCATTGATTTTGGACTTGGCCAATGGAAAGATAGTACTTATGACACAAACAGAGCTTGATGAGTGCCTGAGTGGTTTGGGTTTGTCTCTTGTACTCCAGTGATCATAGGGAGAAGGTCATGCCTCAGGTGGCCACTGTCCCTTCAGCCAGAATGCCGGCAGACCCCATTTAATGATACCTTAGTACATCCTACAAAAACACTGGATGCCATCCTTTGGAATATAGGAGTAACTGGCATTAAATGTTTTTCTTTTTCATCTTTGGGATCTTAGGTGTAGTTGAGATAAAAATAGTTCCATTTTTATATCCTGATACATAATATATATTTTCTACTGTGAAATTTTAAAAAAGCATAGACCCACACTGTGTTATAATTTATTTGAAGCACTTTACATGCAAGCACTTTGCCTGGCAAATGTTAAACACTTAATGGATAGAAACTTATTGGTTATTAGTATTATTATTCAACTTTTTTTTTCTGCAGGAACTGAAGTACCCAAGGACTTCAGAATTACTGTTTGTGAGTAAAGAGGATGCCTATGAGTTACCTAGCTTTGGAAATTATTCTGAGCAACTCAAATGCTGCTGATTGCATTTCTTACTAGATGTTAATCTAGGACTTAGGCCTGGAAAGAGGGAAGGTGTACAGCCTACCTGTGGTCAGTGCTACTACTCTAAGGGTTTATGTGTTATATCTTCATTTATTCCCAAAACATTCATTAAGTGCCTGAGCTGGTTATCTTCCATTTGCCTCTTTAAATTCACACTCCATCCTTTTTAGCCTTGCTCTGGGCCCAGGGAAGCTTACTGGAATTGGCTGCATAAACTAGGTGTCCTTGTCATTTGGCTGTCAATTGGATTCAGTAAGACAGATCACCAGTTGGGGATCAAAGACAGGAGGAAGAGGTATTTTCCTTGCTTTCTCCTTACTGAATTTGAGTTTACTTCATCATTCTATGAGAGACCACTGCCCCTGCCAGGCAGTTCTCTTGATAGAGCTACTTTCACTATGTTCCTGTAATCACCTGCTGTTGCTAGTCACAAGCTACTGCATTATGTCTTATGATTTCTCCAAACCAGTGCTTCTCAATTTTGATTGCACATTAGAATCATCTGGGGAGTTGTTAAAAAATTCCAGTCTGATGTCAAGCTATGCTCTGGACCTATACTGTCCATCAGAAATATAATTTGAGCCGCATATGTAATTTTAAATTGTCTAGTAGCTACATTATATTAAAAGTAAAAAAAAAAAAAAAACTTGACCAGACAAAATTAATTTCTATGATATATTTTATCTATCCCAGTGTTCAAATATTACCATTTTAATAAGATATCATTCTGAAATATGATGAATGAGATATTTTGCATTCTTGTTTTTGGTACTAAGCCTCCAAAATCTGCTACATGTCTTGCACTTAAAACATTTTGATTTGGGCCAGCCACATTGCAAATGCTCAATAGCCACATGTGGTCACCATGCTGAGCGGTGCAACTCTAGACTAATTCCGTCATATTCTCTGGGGATGAGATCCAGGAAGCAGTGATTTCTAAGACTCTCTAGGACATTTAATGTGTAGTAACATAGAGAGTCACCATCCTACACCTTGCCCACATCTTTATAAATAGCCCTTTATTAAACTCTCTTCAAATTGCCTACTTTGAGAATGCCATCTATTTGGTCCTTGTGCTCAGCCCTGGTTGGGAGTATGGACATGCTTTAAGTAGAATATCTGCGCTCTGGGAGCTTCCAGTGCTGAGCAGGAGACAAACAGGTCAGCAGGGCATTGCAGTGCAAGGAGCAAGGCTGGAGGGCCCAAGAGGTAGAACAGGTACACTGCTAGAAAAGCAGCAGATGGGGCCATCAACAAAGTGGAAAGGGAGGTTGTGAATTTTATTGAAATTCCTTACATTTTGTCTTTGGAATTATATATTATGTATATATATGTGCAGTAGGGGTAGAGAGGTGGATATCATAATCATTTTAGTGCCTGAATCCTCTGACAGCTGTCAGAACTCTGAAGGAGAGACACTTGTGGGAACTTGAAGGAGGGAAGGCACTTTATCTCCATTTTCTTATTCACACCAGTCACCAGCCCAGTTTGGTTTATGGACTTCTTTCAGTCCCATTTGATCTCTGTGCCTCATTTGCATCAAAATAGAACCCTCTGCTCATCCCCTAAATCTTGCTCTGTACCTTTGGACCTATCAATTTCTTAAAGACCAGATGTCCTTCTCATCTTTTAGATCAATTAATTTAAACCTGAATTTCTAGATCACTTCTAGGTATAGTTCTTGGTTACTGGGTACCAGGTATGTCTACACTACAGTGGGTTGTTAGAGTGATCAACTCATCCTGATTTGCCTGGGACTTTCCTGATTTTTAAGTCTGAAAGTCCTGTGTCCAGGGCATCTCATCAGTCCTAGATGAACTGGGACAGTTGGTTACCCTATGTGGATCCCACTTCCTGGCTGCAGTGTCCTGCTTCATCTGCTGCAGCCAGAGGGGCCTGACATCTTGGGGTGCTGTGGAGAGTGGGCAGAGAACAGAGGGGCTCTTCTGCAATAGGTCAAACTTGGATGGAGAAACATCCCAGGCTAAGAGCCATTGGACCAGAGCTGCTGTAGGCTCTGCTTAATGTTGACTCTGACCTCCCTGGCTGAGTCTGAAGCTGCTCTGCCCAGGGCTCCCTCACCTCATGCTTAGCCACAGTGGGCAGTGCTAAGCCCACTGTGCCTATTTTCCTCTGTGGCCCACACTGAACAGCGATTCCTGGAAGAAGACTGTGCAGTATCTCTTTCTCCTAGTTTTAAAGGATGTAGGAACAGGGAGGCCCTAGGGAATGTTCTCAGTCCTGGCTGCACATTTGAATTGCCTGGGATTTTTTTTTAAAAAGCTGTCAAAACAAGGGGGTGAAAGTTTGATAGACAGGATATTAACATAATCTTTAAGTGCCTCTCCATAAGATATTTAGGGTGGCAAATGGAAAAACAGAAACGTGTAGAAGCCTGACACACAGCACCTTAATGAGATGATCAAAGTTAACATCTTGGAATGAGACAAATTGATGTCATGGGTCTCTTGATTTGACACACTGAGCAGAACACACCATCACTGCTATGGTATCTCTGTCCAATATGTGTAACTTAGATGTGATTGAGGAACATCAGACCCTTAATTTGAGGGACATTCTGCAAAATAACTGGCCCATGAGCCTTAAAAATGTCATGGTCATAACAGACAAAAATAAAAATTGAGGATTAAAGTGTCTGGCTTCATCTGCATGAGTAGGAGCTTAAACCAGATGATTAATCCACAGTCCCCTGTCCAGGGCTGGGGGGGCTGGGGTATCTCTAAATGTATGGGAACAAAGAGCCAATGAGACCATCCCACCCCTGCCCGAGGGACTTCACGCTGGCTCTACTTTCTGTTTGGATTGCCCTTCTGTAGGCATCTGCACACCTTGCCGAGGCCCACGTTTGATCTATACTTTTCAGTGATATCTTCTTTGGCCACCATGTTTAAAATTGAGCCCCTACTCTGACATTTTCTGTTCTCCTTCTCTGCTCTATTTTTTCCTCTGACACTAGTCACCATCTGACATACTACAGTTCTTATTTATCTTGTTAGTCCATCCTCATCAGCATAGACAATATCATATTCTCCTCCCATAGTGATTGGCTTAGAGATGGCCATGTGTCCCATTCAGAGTCAGTAAGAAGAAACAAGATTTTGCTGGAATATTGAGAGACAAAACACACTTTCTTTTTCAATTGGTCTTGAGCCTGTGAGGATGTCAGTCTTCTAGATACTAGAATACTCTTGCTGAGTATTCTACTGCAGCTTGAGAATGGAACCTATGCAGCAGAAGACGGAGACAAAAGATGGAGAGGAGTAGCCTGAAGGCATTGTTTAAGCTCTTGGGTCAAGACAGGCCAACACCCAGACTTAAACAAATGTGTGAACTTGCTCTCTTTGCTTCAGTTGCTTGAGCTGATTTTTGTATCAGTGGCAACTGAAAACATCCTACCTGATACATAAAGCAGACTTCTGGTTCTGATTGGTCTTTCCATGTCTCTGCTTTTAGGGAAAGAATGCTGTGTAAATGAATTGATTCGCTCTTGGTTAGTAAGAACTGAGGCTTTTGTGAGTTGGGTGAGGTCAGCCAGGCCCAAGATTACCTATGTAGTGCTGACAAGATTGAGGTTTTGGTACCAGTAACAAGGTGCAGACTCTGTGATATGAGAATTAATTAAGCCCCATGGATGAATAACACAATGGGAGGCCTTGAGTGGCCTTCTCTGTAGGCATCTTGAGAGGACACCATTTATCCCTGGAATACACAGATGGTCTGTAGATTGATGCCAGGCTGCCTGCATTAGGCTCACCAGGGGACATATGCAGCAGATTGATTGCAGAAATGTTCTCAATTTTCATTCCTTCCAATGTCCATGCTTCTTGTTGTGGGCCTTTGCAGCCTCTCCCATGAAGACGGAGATCCCATTCCCTTTCTCTAATGAGTCTGGACTGGCCTTAGGACTTGCTTTGGCCGGTGGAATGAGATGAAAGTACAATGTGCCTGTTCCAAGCTTAGGCCTCAAGAAGTCTTACTTGCTTTAGCTCCTCAGAGCCCCTGTGAACAAGCCCAGGGTGACCTCCTGGAAGAGGAGAGATCATATGGATGGGGGCCCAGCAATCCCAACCAACCTCCTCATAGACTAGCCTTTAGCTAGTTGATTCTCCCCAAAGTGAAGTTGCCTGGCCTGGATCAGTAGAGCTACCTACCCAAACTACATTCACCATAGATGAATGAATGAGCCCAGCTGAGATCAGGAGAACTGCTCAGATGACCTGTAGATTCAAGAGAAATAATAAATGCTTACTGCTTTAAGCCATGCATTTTGGGGTGTATGTAGTAATAACCAACTAATATTACTTGTTAAAAACTCACATTCTCAGACCCTATCATCTGAGATTCTAAGTCCATTAGCCTAGGGTGGGACTTTTGAATCTGTGTTTTTAAAAAGTTTTAATTTTGTTGCTCACCCAGGCTCTAGAAGCAATTATGAACACAGCTCCTGCCCAGAAGTTCTGCAGATGTATTATATATGCAGGTCCCCAGATTTTCAGCCAGCCCTTCAATAACTCACCTTGGGCACCGGGCACTATTTTAGAACAATTGAGAAGTTGTGGCAGTGGCAGACCTCGCAGGTGAGGAGGTCCTGAGATGTGGGCGGGGTGGGGGCCCAGGGAATCCCTTCAGCTGCTGCAGAAGGCATTGAAGAAATAAAAAAGCATCAAGGTTTCTGGACACTCAATTTGAACTCTATTAAATGAAACACAGGCCCTTTGAGAGAGGTGTTTGTTCTGGATTCAGCTGTGCTGTGCTCAGAGAATGGCCTGTGGGGACAGATCTGTCACAGGCATGCAGGTGTCTGGTTTGAGACAGAGGACTCCCTCCAGCCTGTTTGTGAGCCAGCCAATTCTGTAATTGAAGATGAGCCCGACCTGAGCACCCCTGGGCTCTATGGAGAAGGCCGCTCAGCCTGGCTGCTGTGCGAGCTCATCAGTGACAGTCTGTCCACCCTCCTGCATTCAGGCAGCGCTTCTTCCATTTTGGCCCCGTGGAGGGCCATGGGATGATGTCAGGGTCCCCACATCATGTGCAGTGACAAACACGGAGCACAGTAAAACACAAGTTCACAGAGGCTCACTGCTTGTCTCTCCAAGTGGCCTGTTGCAACCTGAGACAGTTCCAACCATGCAAAAGTTCTTTATACATTTAGGGGTAAAACACTGCACAGATGATCCACGAAAGGTATGAGGGAAAAAAAAAAAAAGATCTGTTATTTTAGCATTGATCTAGAAGCAACAGCCAATGCAGTGGTAAGAAAAAAGAAAGAAATTCAATATTAGAGAGGAGAAAACAAAATTATCATTATATACAGTTGATACTTTCATATACAAACCAAGAGAATTGATGGAAAAAATATTAGAAACAATAAAAGAATGAAGTGGCTAGTTATAAAATCAATATATAAAAATCAATAGCTTTTTTATCTTTAACTTTTTATTGTGAAATGTATCACATACACAAACGTATAATTGTGCATGGACATATAATTAAAAAAAAATATATATACTATTTAAAATTGAGGGAGTAACCAATACTCTCTGATCACATCCCCTTCTTCCCTTCAGAAATAATAATAATCTCATTGCTTTATTTACTTTATAATTTAGCCACAATTGCATGTATCCCTAATTAATATATTGCTAGCTTTGATACTCTTAATTCATTCCTTTCACTTATCATTATGTTCCTGAATCATCTATGCTGCTGATGATATAGTTTATAATTTATTCATTTTCAGGATCCCTGGGTGGCGCAGCGGTTTAGCGCCTGCCTTTGGCCCAGGGCGTGATCCTGGAGACCCGGGATCGAATCCCACGTCGGGCTCCCAGTGCATGGAGCCTGCTTCTCCCTCTGCCTGTGTCTCTGCCTCTCTCTCTATCTCTCTGTGTGACTATCATAAATAAATAAAAAAAAATTTTTAAATAAAAAAAAATTTATTCATTTTCATTGTTCTGTAGTATTTTGTCAGTGAATATGTGTCATCCTTTCTTTGAAATTCTGAAAGTAAAAAAACTTGAACTGATGTTTACAGTATTTATTGATCAATTTAGTATAAAAACTCATGTTTTACTTCAGAAAATGTTACATGTTTGAATTTGAGGTGTTACATCATCTATATGTATTTACATGTATACATACATATATGTGTGTTTATTCTTTGTCTTTCTAAAATTAAAAAAAATCCCACTGAATATTTTGAATGAAAGATTATTGACGTGTCCTGTAATTTAGTTAGCCATTCCCAATCCAGTGGACATTTGCATGATATACCAACTGCTATGAATGTTCTTGTATATGTCGTTCAGTGCATGAGTGCGAGACTTTCTCCAGGGTATAGATCTAGGAGTGGAAGTGCTGGATCATGAGGTATGCATGTGTTTGGCTTTACAAAACGCCCAATTGTCAAAGATGGCTAAACAATTTTTATGTCAATTGACAATATATGAGAGTTCCCTTTGTGTCAGATCCTCATTTAGTGCTGTTAGATTTTAAAATGTCATATCATGTTGAATGGATATTTGAATATCCTTCTGGTTTAAAATTTTGTTTCTCTGTCACTAATGGGGTTGGGCATCATTCCACATGTTCATGTACTGTTCACATTTCATCCTTTGTGAAGTGATTGGTGCATCTTTTGCTCATTTTTCCATTAAGGTTTTAATTTTTTCTTATTTATTTGTGAGAGTATTTTATACACTGAATGTACAGATCCTTTATTGGTATATATACTGCAAATATCCTTTTCCATTTGTGGCTTACTGTTTTCTTTTTTGGAGGGCTATATTTTGATTAACAGTTTTAAATAAATATTTTAATTTAGTTATATTTATTTCACTTTGGTTTCTTTTCTTTTCTTTCTTTTAATAAATCCATTCCTACCCTTAGGTCATTAGAAAATTTTTCCACTGAAGTTTTATAGTTTTCACTTTTACAGTTGGGATTTTAATTTACCTAGAAATAAGTTCTGTATATGGTGTGAACTAGGTGTTAAATTTCTTTTGTTTTTTTTTTTTCTTATAAAGATAACCCAATGGTCAGCTCTATGTATCGAAGAATCTTTCCTTTACCTATTGATTACAGCATTGCCTCTGTCATAAAGTATACATAGTTACATAGTTAAATGGGTCTATTTCTAGGTTTCTGTACTGTTTCATTAGTCTGTCTTTTCCTGTATCAATATCATATTATTTTATCATCACAGTTCCATAATAAATCTTGACATTTGATTCTTCTTTAGGTGTGTCTTAGATATTCTTGGTAATTTGTACTTTTGTATACACTTAGAGTCATTTGTTGATATGCCTACACACACACATAATGTGGAGAACTGACATCTCTGTAATGAATCTTCCAAACTATGAGCAAAGTATCTGTCTTTATTTATTTAAATCTTATTTACTATCTTTCAGTAAAGTTTTATAATTTTTAACACAGGTCTTACAACATTTTGGTAAGTACCTGATTTTTTTTAATACTATTATAAGTGTTGGTGTCATTTAAAAATTTTAGTTTCTAATTGTTTATTACTGATGTGTAGAAATGCAATTGAGTTTATAATTTAATTATTTTTAAAACAACACAGTTCACAAGTTTGACTTAAAATAGATGTATTTGGAAACCTTTACCAATTAATCACAGAATGTGTATTTTTCCCAAGCACAATAGAGCATATTCAAATATTAACCATATTCTAGGTTGCAAAACAACTCTGAAATACCAAAGAATCTGTGTCATATATGCTCTACATTAATAGCTCTACATTAATAATTCAGAGGGTAAAAACAAGATGATAATAGTAGTGGCCCCTGATTTACGGTTTCTCTTACCATGCTTTCAGTTACCTGTGGTCAACCACAGTCTGGAAGCAGATGATCCTCCTTCTGAGGTAACTTCAGGTCATCAGGTTGGTAGCAGCCTAACACTCTGTCACAGTGTCAATGCCATTTCCCATCACTCCATCTCATCGGGGGGCATTTTCTCATCCTGAATCATCACAAAAATACTTAGACCACATTCATATAACCTTTAATACAGTATATTGTTATAATTGTTCTATTTTTATATGAGTTATTGTTGTTAATCTCTTACTGTGCCCAATTTATAAAATAAGCTTTCCCATGTGTGTATAGGAAAAAACAGAGCATAGATAAAGTTCAGAACTATCCATGGTTTCAGGCCTCCACTGGGGGTCTTGGAATGTATCCCCCATAGATAATGGTAGGGGGCTATTATAGTCTTAACAGATATAAAAAAATCATTTGATAGAATTCAAAATCCAGGGGTGCCTGGATGGCTCAGTTGGTTAAGCATCTGCCTTTGGCTCAGGTCACGATCTCAGGGTTGTGAGATCGAGCCCCATGTCAGGCTCCCTGCTTAGTGAGGAGTCTGCTTCTCCCTCTGCTCCTACCCCCTGCTCGTGCTCCCTCTCTCTCTCTCTTTCACTCTCTTAAATAAATAAACAAAATATCTAAAAAAAAAAAATTCAAAATCTATTTATCAAAACTAAATTAGGAATAGAGGGATGGTTTTCCTAGATATTGCAACTTGCATCTTTAATTTACAAAAGTCTAATATTAATTGATGTCCTTCCTTGTCCAAAATAGTGCCAGGACCTTAGCAAACTTTAATTTTTATTTACCCTCTCTGACTTACATGAATGTTTAAATTTAAATATACTTTAAGCCTATTGGGGCCTTAGGGCCTGGTTTTATAGTCAACATTCATACAGATTTATTCCCATTTTTGTTGCTCTTCATTCATCCCTACATTTTTAACCTTCCACTAGAGGTCATTCTTCTGCCTCTAGAGTACTCACAGTATTTTCATTAGTGAGTCTGCAGGTGATGAATCTCTCATTTTTTTTCTGTAAATCTTTCATTATTTTTTTAAACTTTTATTCTTGAAGGGTAGTTTCACTGAAATTCTAGGTTGACAGTTTTTTTCCTTACAGCACTTTTAAGAGAGCATTCGGCTGAATTTTGTTTGGCTTCCATTGTTTCTGTGGAGAAATTAACTTTCAGTTTTATTACTGCTCCTTAGAAGCTTATCTAATAGTTTTGTCCAACTGCTTTTAAGAGTGCTTATTGTTTCAGTTTGAGGTAGTTTTATGACCATGCATTTAGTGTTTTCTTTTTGCTTCCTTTTGTTTGTGGTTCATAGAACTTCTGGAACTTACTGATTGATGCTTTTCATATGTTTCACAAAGTTCTCAGCCATTTTGCTTCCAATATTATCATCTTTTGTAGTCTGTTTTGCCTCCTTCTGAGAATCCATATTAACATAAATTAGGCTTCACACCATCCTCAATATCTTTTATCTTCTTCTCTGACTTTTCCTCACCTCCTTTTGTCTCTCCATTCTTTTTTCTGGATATTTTCTTCTACCTTAACATCCAAGTCACAAATTCACTCTTCAGCTGTTTACAGTCTGTACTTAAATCCATCCAATGAGCAATTTATTATTTTTTGTTATATTACATTTTTTTGGTGTTAGGATTTCCATCTGCTTCCTTTTTATAGTTTCTAGTCCTTTTCTGAAATTCTCAAATTTGTCTTTTATTTCCTTTCCTTTTATTTCCAGTTATTTCAAAGTCATTGTCTGATTGATATAGGAAAGACATTAGGGTTTGGTGCAAAAAAGTGATCTTATTAAAGCAACAGGGAGAGGACCAGTGGGCAGAAAGAGCTGCACTGGGGTCATGAGGAGTGGCCCATTATATACTTTCAAGTTGTGAGGGGTTAGGGATAAGTAAGTCTCTAAGGAATTTTGGAAGCAAGGTTTCCAGGACCTTGAGGGTGCTAGCTATTGTTGGGAAAAGGTCATTTATCACCATCTAATAAAACCTTAGTCATGAGACCCTTCAGATGTATACTGATGGGTCATATGCTTGGGGAATGATTGCCAATATGTATCTTGGGGGGGGGGGTTCAGAGATAAAGGAAATTTCTCAAGGGATTTTTATATGTTAAAGTAGACTTACAAGATCCTGGGGGTTGGGCTAAAGTTGCCTTTTACCTTTAGCAAAGTATTAACATTGAGGCAGTTGAGCCCCTAGAGGAATAGCACTCTGCCTGTTATAGGACTTGTCAGTGGGCAGAAATAAATTTAATAATTTTTATTGTGCTTTTTTTCCCCCACATCATGATAACCCTCTATTTGAATTTCTTATTATGTTGTTAGGGAAAAATTAGTGCCCAGGCCCAGGGGTTCTACCCCAAATTCGAACTTGGTAATTCTTCATTATTTTGTTAGTTTTCTAGTTCTTTACAGCAGGTTTTATTCCAAAAAATAAAAAATAAATAAAATTGTGATCCAATTCTTATGGTGTCTTAGGGGATGATTGATCTGAGTTTCCTAGTCCACCATTTCAGAAGGTAAAAGTAAGTCAATTTTGACCATTCGTTTTGTTGTTTGTGCATTTACTACTTTTGTAATTTTAAAAAGTTCACATATTTAACATGAGGTAGACCTATATGCTCTGACATAGAATGCTTTCTAAGATAAGAAGTGCAAACTAAGCCACAGAACAATATTTATACAATAATAGTAATACCAATATCTAACATTTATTGAATGCTTATTACATTCCAGAAACTGTTCTAAGGGCATTGTATATATTGGTTAATTACTTTTTAGTAGATCCCTGAGGGCTATGAGTCATATTTTACAGATGAGGAAACTGAGAGGTTAATGAACTTAAGGTCACACATCTAGTATGAGGATTTGAATTCAGGCTATCTGACTCCAGAGCCCATTCTGTAAGCCACTGATGCATTTATATGACATTTAGCAGCCCCCCCACACACACTTGCCAAATTGTGCAAAGAATATACCCAACCATTAACAACGATTTCTTACCGGCTTTAGAGATGAATGTGAATTTACTTTTTTTTTTTCTGTATCTGTGCTACCCAGTATGGTAGCCACTAGCCACACGTGAGTGTTTAGATTCAAGTTAATTAAAATGAAAAAAAAAAAAGAAAATCAGTTCCTCAGTCTCAGTAGCTTCATTTCTGGTGTACTCAGTAGCCACAGGTGGCTAATGGCTACTTTATTGAACAGTGCAGATATAGAACATTTCCATCATCACAGAAAGTTCTATTGGACAGTGTGTTCTGTAGAGTTCAATAGTGTTTGAATTTTTTATAATGCGTATGTATTCATGATTTACTTTTTTAATTAAATAAGAAGGATCAATGATAGAAGAAGAGAACTGTTTATTCAAAGTGGAAATCTCCACCCCCCAACCCCTCATTATTTGACCATACTGTTTTTCCTTCTGCCCTCTGGAATTGCTCAGAATTTACTTCTCTTAACAGTTGTCTCTTTGGTTATTTAAAAGCAACACAATGTGTAAATCAGTGAAAAGCTCATTAGAATAGAACCATGATGGATTTACTGGAAATACAGTGGTGTCTACATAGGACTACATTCCTCCTGAGCATTTGGAAGCATTTAAAATGTGCATTGTTTTCAAAACATGTTAACCAAATCATATGCATTTTAAAAATGCTTTCTTGGAAGCATGTTGGCAAAATACTGATAATTTATTTTACTAAGGGTCAAACTCATTGATTGTGTGTTTCTCTGAATTTTAAAGTTGTAAAATGGGAAAATCTGTTTTAAAAATGCCATTTCGAACTGTGGAATATACAAGGAGTCATGGCACTTGTGGACTAGAAGGATTATCTTCATTTGTTGTAAGAAGTCAGAATAGCTTCAGTCTCATCTTCTAAGACTTCCTACAAAGTAAGAACTGGCAATGTTTAGCCTGGACATGATTAAACTTTTAATAACTCAAGTTCAGTCCTGTGGAATCCAGAGTGGATTGATCTGGGTGGCTATAGGTGGCAGGAGTAGAACCAGTAGGGGAGATTTACTGAAAACTATTTTAGCAACTTGAATTCCAGCAATGAAATGAACTGACACACAATCTGATGAGCTCCCTACCCTGACACCAAAGGAGTTCAGGCAAAATTTCAAAGGCCCAGGGTGTTGGGTAGAGGATTTCTCTGTTGGAGAGGAGGCTAATAGGATGATGTTCTAACTGATGTATTCTCAGATCCTATGGCTTTTCTTGCATTGCATACCCAGAGAATGTCACCGTCACAGCTGTGCCTGACTGTCATTCATTTTAGGTTAATTTACTTCCCCCAGATAAACAACCCTCTACTGGTGGTTTACAATAACACAGGCTTATTTCTCCATCCACATGGAGGTCAGTTCCATTGCAGGCTAGCTATAACTCTGCTCCACGTTGTCTTCTTTTCAAGAGACAGGAAGAAGAATCAGCTCCTATCTGGGACATCACTGATCCTGTGACAAAAAATAAATTAAAATATGGCTGAACAACACAACAGCTTTAGGGCTTCAGCTCTCACGTGTCATGTGTCCCTTCCACTCACATTTGAGTGGCCAAGGCAAGTCACATGGTCAAATCTGATATCAAGGGCATGGGAACTATAAACCTCCTGTAGGGATGGCAGCATATACTAGAGAGCAATTATAAAATGTGCCACACAAGTTAATGGAAAGGAGGAGTCAAATGTTAGCAGAAATGAGTTGTGATGAAAGTACAAAACAGATGAAATTGAATGCCAAGAGTAATCCCTCCCAATCTTCCTACCTTCCTCCTTCTCTTTCTCTTTCTGTCTTCCTTTCTTGCAAGT
Source organism: Canis lupus familiaris (assembly GCF_011100685.1). Taxonomy (NCBI): domain Eukaryota; kingdom Metazoa; phylum Chordata; class Mammalia; order Carnivora; family Canidae; genus Canis; species Canis lupus. The sequence goes on along the minus strand of NC_049244.1, from coordinate 32,714,359 downwards.
TTTCTCTCTCATTCTTTACTCCCCAAAAGAGTAAATTCTAGACACTGAGGTTGGTCTTGAGGATACAGAGAACAGAGATAATATGAATACTTGCCCTGGATACATTCATAGTCTAGTATAGGAAAAATAAGTAAACATATATTTATAACAAGCCGTGTCAAGTGCTATAAAAGGCTTAATTCACAGTTCTCTGAGAATACAAAGGAAAGGCATCTAATCCAGAATTTTGGAGAGGGATGAGTGGTTGATAAAAGGTTTCCTAGAAGAGACCCTCTTTCAAACTGAGAGCAAAAAAGATTACATTCCAGATGGAGGAAGAGCACATGTAAAACTACAGTAAAAGTGGGAGAGGACAGGACTTTCTCTGGAGACATATCACCAGACACGTGTGACTAGTGGCTATCATAGTGGGCAGCACAGGTACAAGGTCAGTGTGGATAGAGCCTGGACTGAAAAAAGGAAGATTGAAGAAAGGTGAAGACAGATGAAGCTTTAAATGATGACAGTGTGAGGAGACATCAGCCATTCCACAAATGTTCCTTAAATGTTCATTTGGGGCCAGCCTGCTATTTACTAAGTAGCTACTATGAGCATTGTATACAGAAAGTCTTGTAGGAAACAGCAATGATGTAGACAAAGAGAGGGTATTCATAAATTTTCTATTGACAGACTTATTTGAAAGCTGGCAGATTAAGCATAAGCATTTAGATTTAAAAAAATTTTTTTTATTTTTTTATCTGTACTGAAGCATCAGTTCAAAGACACAAAGGCAGGGAGGTTTGTACCTGGGTGGTGCAATGGCTAAGTGTCTGGTTCTTGGTTTCAGCTCAGGTCATGATCTCAGGGTCCTGAGACCAAGCCCTGCCTAAGTTTGCTCTGAGCTCAGTGGGGAGTCTGCTTAAGACTCTTTCTCTCCCTCTGCCCTTCCCTCTCAAATAAATAAAATCTTTTTAAAAAAAAGGGACCCCCAAAAGGTGAAAATATCCTTATAAGAACAAAGAGAACAGGAGAACTGCCTACAACAATATGGTAATTGGGAAGACTATGTTAGTGATAACTGATTTAGCAGCCAAGGCACAATAAAGATAAATCCTAAATCAGCAGTAGGGAAAGTCAAGAAATAATTCAACTTTTGTCCCAGAACCCTCAAAGTCTCTGTAACTGATGGTACCATGTACCCTTGGAAGTGAGGCTGAAGGTAAAGTAAAAAAAGAACTGGTTAAAAGTGTAGTTTAATAAGAAATTAGAAGCTGCACCCCTTGCCCTCTTCAAACCCTTTCACCATTGTACACAGCCAGACGATAGACTAGAAGGTTATGGATTTGCTCTCTGGAGAGACTAAAAACGCAAGGTCTCTGGACTGGATTAACACCTGGCACAGTTGACTGTGGAGGTACTGTTGTGAATGCAGGGTGATTAAGTGAATAGTTAGATATTGAATATTGAGATCCCAGCCTTCCTCCCACTGGCAGCTAGATTCATCCCTGCCCTCTCTGTTGATTCTGTTCATTCCGAGTGGGAGAACCAAAAGATAGGGACATCAGAGGTACCCCCAAGGAGTGATCCAGCCAGGCTGTCATGGCTGGCTGCACCCACCCAGAGTTTCCATTTGGTTTCTGAGTGTTCCACTTCTGTTGAAATTTTAGTTTTGCTTCCTATGCTTTTTCTTATCTCTGTGAGAATATTAATAATAATTTTCCCCAAGTTTTCATTTTCTCAAATATTCTGTTCCCTCCTAGTAGTTTTAGGCTTATGTGCTTTGGTCCCAGTCTGTCATGTTAGCTACTTCCTCAGTTGACTGGTGTTTCTTAGCTGTCCATTTATATTCATTTCCCAGAACATAGAGCAGAAACACAACAAGATGGAAAATAAGAAAGAAAAAAATAAGGTTAGAGGATAGTTCATGAGATAAACCACCCAGACAACTAGAGTTTCAGAAAGGAAGAATAGAGAATTGGCAGGAAGGAAATCATCGAAGGAATAATTTGAAAATTTCCCAGAATGGAAGGAGGTGAGTTTCCAGACAAAAGGGATCTACCTAGTGCCCTGCCTACGGGATAGAAATTGATCCAAGTCAAGGCACATTGTGAAATCTGAAAACACTAAGGAAAACGGAGATCATTTATTTTCCTGGGAGAAAAACATACAACCCCCCCACCAAATGATCAGGATTAAAAGTGGCATCAGACTTTTCAACAGTAAGACTATTAGAAGATAGTGGAAACTGACCTCAGACTTACAAAGTCAAATAATTTCCATCTATTAGTATTCCTAGTCTAACAATAAATTATTATCATGATAGAACAAAGCCATATTCTGACATGTGGAGCCTCCAAAAATGTACCAGTTCTATATTTTTTTTTCTTGGGATGTCAGTGGAGTACCTGTTCTTTTAAAATTAGAGTAAATCAGGAAAGTGTATGATCTAGATCCTGGAAATGGGGATCGAGTACAGGACCAGAGGCAAAGGCCTCCTCCTGCAGCAGCATGATGGCTGTGCAGCTGGCCTACAGAGTAACCAGTTCAGATTGGAGCAGGTCAGTAGGCTCTTTTTTATTTTTTAAGATTTATTTATTTATTCATGAGAGAGGCAGAGACATAGGCAGAGGGAGAAGCAGGCTCCTCGCAGGGAGCCTGATGTGGGACTTGATCCCAGATCCTGGGATCGTGCCCTGAGCTGAAGGCAGATGCTCAACCGCTGAGCCACCAGGTGTCCCAGATCTGTAGGCTTTTTTCTTTATTTATTTATTCATGAGAGACACAGAGAGAGAGGCAGAGACATAGGCATAGGGAGAAGCAGGCTTCATGCAGGGAGCCCATCAGTAGGCTTTTAAAACAATATCTCGAAGTGGATAAAATTAATACGTTAGTATGTTCAAATAGATTTACATTCCCGGTGAAGAGTTTGTTGAGTTTTTATAGTACGAAGAAATAGAAACAAACAAAAAAGCGAATTACAAATGCAAGTGAAGACAAAATGTACAAGAAAGAAAAAGTACTCATAGTATACTATGTGGGTCAGTTGAGCATGGCATTTAGATTGTGATAATAATGGATACCCTTGGGTATTGATCTATAACCAAAATCCAGTGGAACTGCATGGTGGAATGTGAAGACTGACACAAGTTTGCAAGCTTTTTTTGAAAAGAGACAGACAATGAATATTTTAGGCTTTGTGGGCCATATGGTCTCTGTCACAACTACTCACCTGTGCTATTATGGCACTGAAGCAGCTATGGCCAGTGCATAAATAAGTGACCGTGACTGTATTCCAGTAACACTTTATTTACAAAAGCAGGTGGTGGCCAAGGGATATTGTTGGTTACAAATTGGCCTAGAAGGATATGTGGGTAGAGGAGGAGGTGAAATGAAGGAGAACTAAGCCTTCATATTTTATACAGGAAAGCCAAGAGTTAATGCCTGAAATCGAAAATAAAAAACAAACCTCAAAGTCATAATCTAAGCATATTTTTTCTAGACAGGGAAATAAATACCAAATGAAAATGGGGATAGTGAAGGGGGGACAGCTGTTTATTGTATGAATGCAAGCTTTGTAGAACAGTTTGTCTCCTTAACCCATGTGTTTGTGTAATGGGTAAAAATAGCCAAATTAAAAAATAAAAATAATTGAAATTCATGCGGGCAGCAAACCGTAATCCACGTTTGCTTAGGTGATAAGGATGAGGTCACTGAGTATATTGGGAGGAGGGGACTTAGAATAGTGAAGCTCAGGCAGTTTTTACTGTCTGCAGCTGCCCTGAGCACCCTCAGCTGGCACCCTGAGGCACACGGACAGGACACATGTCTGCTCAGCAAAGGTGTGGCCTGGCAGCTAGAAAACATCATTGGCTGTTAAATTCCTAGAGGTAGGCTTGTGTCAGCAGCTTCCAAGTCTGTGACCTGTCCTGGTGTTGGGGTATCTTGCACAGACCTCAGGATGATTGTCACTTGTGGGTGGGGTGGGCATCTGTGATCGCTCAGGACCCTCACAAATGTCTGGCTTGGGTTACTCTTCTGTTGTTACACACAGGTAGGCCAGCTGCACAGTGGGGTGGGGAGGTTCCTGCAAGGCAGGGCTGGCTGACCCAGAGGCAGGATGTTGGGTGACTGCAAGGCATGGTTAGGTGGGAAGGCCGTGATGCAAGGGGATCTGGAGTGGCATGTTGGCCAGACTCAGGCAGGAGCAACAGAAATGCTGAGGAGATTTGTGGGTCTGAGGTACTCTTGAAGCTCTAAATCAAAGCAGAGAGCTCACAGCAAATTAATGAAGCTAATTTCTGACTGAAATCATCGTTTGTGAATCATCATGTCTGTGCTCATTAAATAAATTATCAGTGTCTTCCCAGGCATTATGGATGCATTGTAAATGAGGGCTCTTCATAAATAATTTGTTTTTGCTTATGTTTAAAGAGATCTGGGATAGAGAGGAAAAGGAAGGTGACCAATGAGGAGAGGAGCCTGGAGGCCAGAGCTGAGGTGGGAGGGAACAGGAGTGAAGGGTTAGGCCTGAGGAGAAGGGGTCTGCCTCTGGCCAGGCCCCCAGGGAGCAGCTCCTCCTCCTCATACCCCAGTACTGAACTCAGTACATGGTTTACATTAGGTCTTCTAGATCTCCTACCTGCCCCCAAATAGGCAAAGACCCCTCTCAAGCTTGGGCATAAGTCCCCACACCCACTTCTTTCTGATACCTCTCTCCCATGCCTTTGCTTCAGGGCCACTGGCATCTAGAACCTACGAGACGGTGATACCCCAGCTGACCTGAGAATCCTAGGGGGCTTGGAGAGGCTGCCAAAACACCAGAGGAGGGCTGAGGGAGGATGAGGCGGAGGGAATGAAGTGAGTCAAAGCAAGGAGGAAAAGAGAATGAAGAAGCAAAGTCTTCCAGATTGGTTCTGGTCACATGAAGGAAAATCCCTTCAAATGGGGCCATTACTACTGATCTGTGACAGGTGGCTCTGAAGGCAGGGGTGCTCCCTAGCACGGAGAGCTGGGTACTAGAGCATAGGTGCAGGTGCAAGATAACATTCCTCACTCTGTTTTGCAGTGTCCCCTCCGGCAGCCTCCTCCTCCTCCTGTTACTCCAGACCTTCCAACAGAGGGAGGATAATCATGAAAAGAGGAGGAAGAGGCAGGGGTTGGGTAGACACTCCCTAAACTATTATACTTCATAAGACAAGAGCCTGAAATGGAGGAAGGTCTGTAGGAAGGAAAAATGATTTATTCATACTCTTGAGGACAAAGACAAAATAAGAAAATAGAGAAAATAGAGGACATGAAGGATACTTAATGGGAGGGAAGGAGGAAAAAGCCCCATAGCACTTCCTCCTTTGAGATATGTTATTAACAGCTATGGCTAGAACATAGTAGCCCTCAGGTTGTCCTGTCGCTGGATTTATGTGTACCCAGATGACTTGTTCCCATAAAAATAATGTGGTAGGTAGAGGATGGGTTCCCACAGCACCCTGCAAAAGACAGTGGTCCCACCATGGTCCGGGTAGCTGGTCTTAAGGGGTCATAGAAATGTCCCCAGAGACCTAGAAATGGGGCCACCGAGGCTATCCTTGGAGAGATGTCGCAGGTCCACAGGGAAGACCTGTGTAGGAAACAGAGATGGCAAAGAAACTTCCTGGTCTTGATTGAATGTACTGAACCTGTGTGTGTATAGAAAATGGCCTAGTAGTTAGGCTGCCTCCTGGCTAACAGGACAGTCCCAAATGAAGAAGAGTGACAGAGGCCTCCCCAGTAGGGCCCATCCTGGCACTAAGCAGTGAGGGAGGGCTGGCACTCTGCCTCCCTGACAGTCCTCCCATCTGCCTCATGCATAGGGGTGCACATGTGTGGAAGGCCGACCTTGCATCCATACAACCTTATTTGACTTCCCTCTTAACAAACTTTTAGATCGATTGATTGATTGATTTCCTTATTCATGAGGGACACACAGAGAGAGGCAGAGACATAGGCAGAGGAGCCCGATGCGAGACTCAATCCCAGGACCCTGGGATCACAACCTGAGCCAAACACAGACGCTCAACCACTGAGACACCCAGGTGCCCCTCACTTAGCAAACTTTTAGTGATGTGACCTTCCACAGAAGGTTCTGCCCCAATCAGGGGTTCAGGAATATCTAATGGTTTAACAGATTGGCATCTGGCACCTTTATGAGTCTCTGGAGGAGATGGATGGCATCCTCAAATCAGACTTTTATGAGTCTCGGGAGGATGTAGTTGGCATCCTCAAATCAGACCCACTCTAGGACCTGCCATTGAGGGTTTCTAAGCCCTCAGGCCAGCTTGATTTCATGGGCCCTCTGTAAACTTCTTCACACTTGAATACCAAGGACATAGTACCAATGACAGGGCTATATCTTGGAAGGGAGTGGGGGACAGGCCACAGAGCGAGGGGTACAGGGTACAGGGTATAGGGCTGGTCTTGGTGAAGGTGGTGGATGGGGTACACCTCACCACTCAGTCACCTTCCTTCACACCTGCACCTGTGCCATAGTGTTTATCGAGCACTTACTGTGTGCTGGTACCACTCGAGGTGCTGACATCATCCCTGCTCTCATGGAGTTTATGTCTAGCGTGTGTCTGTGGATGGGTGTGTGCATGTGCGTGAGTGTGTGAAGATAAATAAGCAAATGGAAAGTCTGACGAGTTCAAAAAGTGATGCCTACAATGAAGAAAAGAAAGGCAAAGTGATAGAGTGACGGCTGGGCTTTGGTCAGCAGTGGCCTCTCCCAAAGGAGACATTTAAGCCTAGACTGGTGAGCCTGTTAGGGCAGAAGGAAGGGCAGAGATTTCTAGGCGGAGGGAACAGCGAGGATGGCAGGCAGGCAGAGGAGCCCCGGAGCCTGGCAGACAGGAGGCAGGCCTGGGAACTGGGGAGGAACTGGGGCGGAACTGGGGCTCAGGAGAACAGGAGTGGGATTTGGCGAGGCTGGGGGAGATTTTCCTGGGTCGTCTGGTCCAGGTCAGGAATCCAGATTTTATTCTACATGCAGTGGGAAGGGAATTCCATGACTTGATCTGCATTTTTTAAAAGCTCCTCTAAGGGCTAAGTGGAGACCAGACTGTAGGGGGTGAGAGAGGAGGCCCAGTTACAGGCCAGGGTTACTGCAGTGATCCTGGGGAGTCCCTGAACTATTTCCCCTTTCGCTCTCTCCTGCCTTTTCCAAATAAAACCTCCATTCTGTAGGCATCGTGCGTCTCAGGTAAAGGTTCGAATGGGGGGCAAAAAGCAATCTCCTTGAACAAATTCTCCTCGGGGCTGGGCCATTAACCCACTCAGAGGTATTTGCCTTTTCAAAGCCTTGTTAACCACAATGGATTTCTGATTGGTGGAACTTCAGGCGGGGAAGGGAAGGCTTTCTGGCTAACGGGAAGAGTTTGGCCTTGGCCGGGCTGACATTTGCAGCAGTGCTTCTCAAACTCGACTGAGTTCAGATGCTGCTGTGCCCAAGATTGCGAATCCGAGAAACCACCGAGGAGCCCACACCGATGCAAACACACGAGGGATGATTTACAAGCTCGAGCTTGGGTCCAAGTGTACCCGACACAGCAGAGCAGGGACTTGGACCCCGAGGTGGGTTTCAGCTTAGTTTTTATAGGCTGGTCTAGGGGATCTTCAGAAGGGCTGGAGGAATTTCTCAAGTTCTGTTTACATTTTGATATGGGGCTTTCAAGGGCACTGAGCTCTGTTCTTATTCTAATAGGGGCTTCCTGCCCTTGGCTTGGGCTCTGTTGTCTTTCTGATAGGGGATTACCTGCCGAGGACATTGAGGACATTCTGCAGTTTTTCCCATAAAGTTCAGCTCTTATTCACAGGGGCCTAGGATGGCTGTACTTGTGCTAATGCTAAACTTTAGGTGGGATGGCCTTAATTTTTCTCGGCCTCCACAATGCACGGTCCTCGTCAGCAGGCCTGTGAGGGGCCTGAGATTTTGCGTTTCTAACCCATTCCCTGGTGATGCCAGTGCTGTGGCCCATGGACCACACTTTGAGTCGTAAGGGTTAAGAGGATTTCATTGCACTTGTTAAAGAGAGCTCTGAGGGCAGCCGGGTGGCTCAGCGGTTTAGCGCTACCTTCGGCCCAGGGCGTGATACTGGAGACCCAGGATCAAGTCCCACGTCGGGCTCCCTGCATGGAGCCTGCTTCTCCCTCTGCCTGTGTCTGGGACTGTCTCTCTCTCTCTCTCTCTGTATGTGTGTCTTTCATGAATAAATAACAATCTTAAAAAAAAAAAAAAGGAGCTCTGAGTATTAAGGACAGCTTTCTGGATATTCGTCCCTTCGTTTGTTTGTTCTAAAGGGCATCAGAATGTCACCCCAAAATATGCCCCTTTGGCATAAGGATTATTTTGAGCCGGAGGCAACTGAATAGCTACGGGGAGATTGCCCTCCCCTGTGCTTCATTTACCCTGAGGAGGAGAGCGACCTTCAGGGCTGGAGATGGGGTGGGGGGGTAGTCCTGAGAGGAATCTGCATAAACAAATCCTGGCCCACCTCTGGTTTCCCCTGTGTGTTTCCTCCCTCAGCTCACCTCCCTCCCTTGAGAGCCCAAGGCCCTCCTTGGTCTTCTCACTCCTTCAGGGATATCATCCTTTGTTCAAATGGTGCATAAACCCCAGAGGCTGTTTCTTGGGGTTTTTCTTTTTTCTTTCTGTGAAGCCCCTGTGCATGTAAAAATATTGCTTCAAATAGAATGTGTCTGCTCTCCTTCTGTTAATGTGTCTTTCGTCATTTGCGTTCTCCAGTTACAGAAATGCAGAGGGTTCAGGAAAAGTGTTTCCTCCCCTACAGTTCATTCAAATGCTTGCTGGTTACTAGGGCCCATCATACACAGGGAAATGAAAGAGTTTGCTGAGGAGGTTGCCAAAACATATGTTTTTATTGAGCCTTTGGAAAGCCAGATTTCTGGATTCTGATATTCCTGATCTCCAGCCTGTGGCGTGCTAGTGAAAGCTGAAATACCATCTCTCCGAGAAAAAAAGGTCTTGATTTATAGCATTTATTGATTTCTGTGATGTAAATCTTTCACCAACGCTGACTTTCGGCTACCAACATGACATCACTATATATAAATAATAGCAGACGCAATGGATAACCTCAAGAACATAGATTTTAGTCAAATATGGTCAAATAATTAGGAGGTGTTGAGCTTTCAGTATTTTGTACTTTTGTTTTTGATATGATTTATATCACTGTAAGTTTTATAATTTAATTTTTAATAATTAAAAATTAATTCTGTGTTTGATAACCGGCTCCAAAATTTAACAGTTTCTCCCTCAGCCCATTCTTGTCCCCAAGTTCCAAATAAAACCCTGTGCTGTCAATGCTGCACCTCCGGTAGGGGTTTCTATGGGGAAGGAAGCAATCCTCTGGAACAAATTCTCCACCCCTGCCTCGGGCCCCGCCCATACCAGCCCTTCCTCCCATTCTTGCTCTCTGGGAATCTGATCTCACAACTCTGACCTCTTTCACATTCTTTGGTGGGTGCTGGTAAGTGATAGCAGAGATGACAGAGGGTAGAGAAGATGAGGATGATAATGACAGAGGGTGAAGAAAAGGAACTCTGAATTTGGGCTCTTGGCCATCTCAGTCAAGTCTGTTGTCCCCTGGAATGGATGAGCAATCCAGAGAGGAGATGGTATTTGGTTAAGGTCACACAGCTAGGAAGTCTTAGGACTCATACAAATCTAGGGATCTCTGACACCAAACCAGCATGTTTAACAAAAATTTTAGATATAGATATTTATATATGTACATAGATAAATATCTATGCAGACCTAGATATGTATCTGTACCTACAGTTTAAATAGAAAATGAATTCTAAAGGCTTATAATGAAAAAGAGCAGGGCAGTTCCCTGTCCCTTCCCACCCCATTGCCCAGCATGGGAAAGGGGACTTGGGCTCTGATTCAGCACACCTGCTGCCACTTAATTTCCTCTGTTTTTATTGTGGCACCCCAGCCCTCAGCTTTTCTAGTCTCGCAGTGCAGAAGTGCTCAGGTGACCCTCCACAGAGAATAAACATCTCATTTTCTGCTGTGGTGGAGGTAGGGATGTGGGCGTGCCAAAATGCTTCTTATAAATGTACTTAGCACATCTTACTTTTTTCTGTTCTACTCACACCCCCATTTTCAGAGGGAGCTGATGCCTCCAATTCCTGAGGCTTTCTGTGATTCTGCAGTGAAATCAGCTGCTGCTCCCCTTTCTTTGCCACTGGATACATTCCAGCCTTCTCCATCACCACTCACCTGCCTCTCCCCCACCTTTCCAGCTCTGAAAGAACAAGTGAACTTCAGAGGCCCTGAAGAAGTGTCTCTGTCCAGGTCCAGTGGTCCTGAAGATTATCCTCATCTCTGGGCTCCTGAGGCTTGGTTATTCTAGAAGCTCCCCAGAATCATCCATAAATTCACCTTTTTTTGGTGGGGGGTGTCTTAAGCTGGTTTAGAGTTACGTTTCTGTCACTACTTGAAGAGCCCTAACACAGAGCTAGTGGGACTGACCACTTGATTAAACAGACAATCTGATACCACATTGATCTCCTTTAGAGTGAGTATTGCAAGACTGTATTAGAAGCTGTCCCCAGAACTGCATGTGGAGGGCCCTAGGTCGACCTCCTAGGGCGTGGAGGACGACAGAGCCTCCCTGACCAGTCTACATGAAACCCTCGTGGCTTCTGTTCTCAGTCCCTCCTTCCTCTTCCCACTTCCTTGGCATTTAGCTGGCTCTGCAGTGCCATGCCATTGCTACAGTATTAAATTCTTAATATGAGAGCATCTCCTCCCCCCAGTTATTCCTCCTGAGTCCAGCACAGTGCTGCAAATGTACATGGCTGGTTCCAAATAAAAGAATGAATGAAGCCATTTATTTTGTTTGTGGATTTCTACCTTGGAAAAATGTGGAAGAGTTACTCTAAATTCTTGCTCTTACTATATTTCTCACATCTAAATCACTTTTACAGTAAAAAAAAGAAATGCTACTACTTAATGAGTTAGTATATCAGATCCTTGATCTTTTCACCTAAGCTCTCCAACAATACTCTGGGGTAGGCAATGTTATTATTTGCATTTTATAGATGAGGATAGGAAGCTCAGAGGGGTTATCCCATGCCAAGGTCATACCCCTCAGTGGGTGGCAGAGTCAGGATTTGATCCCGGGCTGGTCAGACTCTAAAGCCTGAGCTTTTCACCTCTACTTTATACAGTCTCAGGTTTTCAGTTGACCTTATGCCTGCTGCAGTTTAACCCTTTGATTTCTGATTGCTTTTACCACAAAGCAAAGCTTTTTGAGACTGTATCTATTTCGTGTATATTTTGATCAAGCACGTAGCAAATTTCAAGCCTATCAATTAGCCTCTCTCCAAAATAAGAAAGGATTACAAACTACACAATGACAAAGCTGCTACAGCCAAGTGCCTCAGAGAGAGAACACAGCAAGAGCTATTGGAGTCATTTTAGATGGTACAAGGAGCAGCTTATGAAATGGAGAAATTAGGATGGATCTTGGGTACACTTCCAAAGAATGAGATCCATTAGAATGGTTTCTTCTGGGGAGTTCTGTGATAGAAAGCTCATTGCTGGAGTTATTTAAAAATGAACCATCAAAACTCTTCAGGGACCAATCCTATGCTGATAGGGGGTGGACAAGACACCTTAATAGGTCATTTTAGTCTCTGATTTTTGTAAAAACTACTGTTCTTATGGTACATTGAGATTTTCGATGACTTTCAATTTCTGCCTAAGTACCCAAGAAGTTTCACAGGCTGAGCTGAAAGTGAACGATGTGCCAGGCTCTGGAAAAACAGGGAGAGGCTTCTCTCCTCGTGGATGTGTTCTTGTATGCTCTTCCTTGGGGTTCCATCAATCCTCGGCCTCAAGGAGCCTGAGTCCTGACCGTGGTACCTTCTGGGCCTGCGGTGCCACGAAAGCAGCTTCAGCCCCACCTGACTCTGAATGCTGTTACTGGAGTACAGAAGCCTGTGGTCCCCAGCCAAGGCCCCGAGGCAGTTGGGAACAGAGACATACGCTAAATGGTCTGGTTCCCAAAGAGCTGGAGCAGGCCTGCTGAGAGGCCCATAAAATCCCTGCCTGCAATTCCCTGTCTCCATATGCTCCAAGAGCCGTTTGTTCAGCTTAGGGCTGGTGGGTGCACAGGGAGCTCTGCTAATGGTATTGTTTGCTGAGTTAATTGTTCTGTTTGATCTGAGGCTCTTCAAGGATGCAGAGGGAATGGAGGTGTTTGGTCAGGGTTTTCCTCAAGCAAAGTTTACCTTACAAGTTGGACAGGGGAAGAAAGGAAAAGGAACTGATGGAAGGGAAGAGAGGAAGTCAGTGAAAGCTTCACTAGGCCCTATGCGGGGGCTGAGGGCTCACCCATCCTGAACAAATTAGCTAAGGCAGGAGGGAGGGTGTGGAACCACGTTAAAGTGCAGGTCTTCTCTGGCTGGAGAATATCACAGAAATAAAGCATCATTTACCTCCATTTATTTATAATGTTTACATTATTTATCTCCTAAGAAGATTTTTATAGGTTATAGCAAAGAGTTCTGAAACAAGAGTACTTAAAAGATCAAAGGATGGGGGGAAGAGAATCATGTCAACACCCTAACCTAATTTGGCTACATAAAACTCAGTGCTAAATTAGTCCTGGAGATTTGAAAACTAAGCTAAGGCATAAATGGAAATACCTAGGAGATCTGATTTTCATTGTCTAATAAAGGATGCATATCAGATCGGGAGGAAAGAGAAATGATTTCCCAGTCCTAAATACTGAAGGGACATATTGAGGGGATAATTTTCCTATTATCCCAACCTCATGGTGTTGTTGTAAAATAAATAAAACTTCTCAGGAAAAGAAGAATTTCTCAAACATAGCACAATGGCTACATGTATGCTGATTTGTTATTGTTGTTGGTAGTGCCTTCAGCCACAATTTACTTTTGGACTGGCGTCCACAGGTAAATGAGGCAGGCTGAGCAATGCTGGGAGCATCTATACCACCCACTGGATTCCATCAGGAATCTGATTTTGTTTGTGGGGAGCTGAAGCTTTTTGTAAAGGTGCTGAGATCAAAGAACATGTCTCTGCAAGAACATACAGAGGGAGTTCCATGAAGGAAGGAGGAAGTGAAGATTGCGACAGGCAGCCCCTAACTCTAATGACAAATGAACGTTCCAACCAAATGCTGTGCCTTTATTCATAGCTATCAAGCTGTTATCACTTTTCTTTGCTTCTCATCCTTTGTCCAGAATAAATGGAAGCCCAAGAGTCCCTTATAAATTTTGCAAATAAGATATGTGCCTTGGTCCTCTTGTCAATTTTACCTCTGTGTGTATGTGTGTATCTATAAGCCCACCAGTGATTCTGATGTACAGATAGTTTGAGGATCACCACACTGGCTCCACTGTGTGCGTGCAAGTATAGAGCTGAGGGACAATGATGCTAAACAGGATGTTAGAGACTGGAGTTAAATAGAGATATAGTTATAGTCTGTGTTCACGTGCCATGACATCCGTATTCTTTTTCAGGACCATAGGAGAACCCAGAACCAGTGGAACTTGCTACTTAACTACTCTAAGTTGTGAGCTGCCAACTATTACCAAGGCCACCTGTTTGCATGAATTGTGTTCATAAAGTCAAACATGTTGAAGAAGATAGGAGGGAAATATTCTTGCTCTGGACTTCATTGTTTGTGCCATCTGTTATCTTAACTTCCTCCTGAGGATCCATTGTCAACTCTACCCTCCATCCATATGCAGTAGGGGGAGAGGAGTCATCTCTTGGTCCCAGGAGTGAACTATTGACTCATCTTGGGCACTCAAAGCATCATATTCCTTGATTTAGGGGTGAACATGTGATTCCATCAGAGCCAATAATGTACAATATCTGGGACTGCTGGGGTAGAGGTATGTTTCTCGTTAATTACTCCAGGCAGAAAGGATGATGTGAACCTGTAGCTGTAGGAGCCATTCCCTGAACCCCTAGGACAGAGGTTCTGAAGCCACCATGGAAGACAGAAGTGAGTAATGGAAAGAAACTAGGTTCTCACAATGTTAAGTCCCTGGATCAAGCCATTCCCAAAGCTATATCTTCCTTTGGATTTTTCTGTTTTGTAAATGTGAACCTTTCTGATACGTGATTCCTTTATGTATAAAAGAGCAATGCTCATAGTTACTTCATCAGGCAACTGAGAGGGTTGAATGAGAAAATCTTAAAAAAAAAAAAAAAGAATGAGAAAATCTAGTCCACAGTACATGGTACATAGTAGATACTCAATAATTGGTAGTCACCCCTCAATCTTCTCCTCCCTTGCCAACTGATAAGAACTTTAAACACTTCATGATTTTATAGGTAGAGACAGACCAATGACATTCAGTTCAATTTAATCAAGCAGGTGTTCTCTGCACTGAGCCATGAGGTGCTTCTCCCCTCCTTCCTGCTCCTCTGGCACCCTGATCACATCTCTGTCAGTGTTCCCCTCACATGATGTCCCATTTCCTTGTAGTTGATCATCTATCTCCCCTGTGGGACTATGCCCCCAGGGCAGGGGTGATATCTTCTTCAGCTTTCCTCCTCCACTCGGGACAGCACTGAGTTCAGGATTTCTCAAGCACCTACCATGTGTCAGAGACCATGCGGGGCATAAATACAAGTCATTGCATTCTACTCTCACAATGATGCAGAATGACTTAGTTTGAGTTGAGGATGCTTGAGCTTTAATCCCAAGATGATGCTCTTCCTTGGTGTAAAACTCAGAATGCTTTTTGTGCAGAGTGTCAGAAATGCAGTCAAACTGTCTTAACCAAAGGGAGAATTTACTGGCTCATGTAGCTAAAAGTTCAGTGGTGGAGCTGGTGTTAAGTATGGCTCAGTACTGGTTGTCCCCTAAATCAGAAATTTGCGTCTCTCTTTTGACTTTGCTTTACTCTTGGTTGGGCTCCTGATATGTGGAAGCACAAGCCACCAGCCACTCCTGGCTTCTCACCCTGCTCCATAATCCCAGCAGAAAGAGAACTTTCCCCTAATTTCTGCAAGAGACAGGCTTTGATGCTCATTGTTCTAGGATGGGCCATGTACTTCTTTCTGTGCCAGTCACTGTAGCCAGGGGGTGTGAAACCCTTAACCTGGTTAATCCTGGGTTGGGGCCAGCTTTGGACTATTCAAACCATGTAGGTGGAGGTGAGAAAGTACTATAACAGGAATGGGGGAAGAGCACTCAAGTGCATGCAGGCAGACACTCTCTTCTCTAGTCTAGCACCCCCTCCGCTCCCCTCTGCCAACCTGGAGTCTTCCCCAGACTCCCTGCAGGCTGGTGGGCTCTACAAATGTCCACTCACCGCCTCAGTACCTACAGCAGCTCCTGGGCCTGCCATTTAGCTTTCCATGGCAGTGCTTTATTTATCTTCTCAACCTTGCAGGGGCTCTTGGTGGAGGGATTTGTACAGTGACACCTTCCAGGACTTGTAGTGCAGCATAAAACTTCTGGTAGTTCATAGAAATACCAAGGCTGGGTCAGCCACTTACCCTTCTGGGCTCACTGCCCTCATGTGTACATGAAGCAATCGGGGTGGCAAATAGAGCTTTTGGGCTACTTCTCTTTCCTGAGCTCTTGCTCAGATGAAACAGCTCAGAATCCTTCCTCCCCAAGGATTCCAGGTAGCTGTGTTACCAGCACAAGACTGGGTACTTAAGAGTGACTCTTGCCATCATCCCTGAAACCTTTCATAAGAACATTCTATGTCTCAACAAGATTTCTTTAGTAAAGAATCTACTGTCCGGACACTTCATATAAGATGTTCCAGAAATCTCCAGTTTGAATGAAAACCAGTTCTTCCTTTATCCACAATGTGAAGTTATCAAGAATCCAGTTGGAAAACTCTAGGGAGACAAGTTACAGAGCTTTGATTACCCAGCAAATGAATCTGAATGCAAAGCTTGTTAGAACCCACACCTTCCTCAGCCCCAGGGAAGGAGCCAGGGATCCCTACTGGTTCAGGGATTCAAACTAATGTTATCTGATGGGTCAATTCCAGCTCTTCCCCCAGGGATGCGAGCTGAAAGGCTTGGCCATGGAACTGCATCACGCTCGGGCAGCTTTAGGCAAGTTTACCTGTACACGTTATCTGAAAGCTTTGACACAGGTCAGATCTGCAAAGGGGAGAGGATTGCCTTTACTCCCTGCAATTTTATCTTTCTTTCTTTCCTAATATGCAAACCTGGAACATATGGGGTGTTATGGAGGACTGTGAGACCAACGTGATGGGAGCAGAGCTTCTGATGGAGCAGTATCCCATCCACTGAGTGTAAGCAGGGGGCCGATATTATTCAGTGAGAGGCAAAGTCTCCACTCGTGTTTCAGGGTGGAGAATTCTACGGCTCTCTCTTGGCTGTCCTTTGCAGTTTCAGTTAATCTTAGTGGTCTATGTAATGGAGGACAGTAGGAAGAAAGGCAGGCAGGGGCAAGGGGCCCCCATCCTAAGAGGAAACTACCCTTTAAAGGAAAAAGACCGGGATCCCTGGGTGGCGCAGTGGTTTGGCGCCTGCCTTTGGCCCAGGGCGCGATCCTGGAGACCCGGGATCGAATCCCACGTCGGGCTCCCGGTGCATGGAGCCTGCTTCTCCCTCTGCCTGTGTGTCTGCCTCTCTCTCTCACTGTGTGCCTATCATGAATAAATAAAAATTAAAAAAAATAAAAATAAAAAAATAAAGGAAAAAGACCCCATCCTGTTATTCTAGGCGTCACTCCATGCCTCAGCTATAAGTCTTCCTACAGGGGAACTTACAACTTATATATGACAGAAAGGAAGGGAAGGGTCTTGGGTATCCCAACCCAGGCTTGGGGCCAGCTCAACAGCCAGTGGGACGTTTAAGCAAAGAGCTTGATCTGGTGGCCTGTGGCTGGGTGGCATGTTTTAGGGCCGTGGCAGCTGCTGCCTTCTTGATCCCCGAGGCTATGAAACACCACCCTGGACGGAGCCATCCACTCTTTCCTATGTGAACTACTTCCTGATAGGTAGATGAGCTCGTGGACAAAAGTCCTGATCGGTGACAGGCTTATGGAGAGTGAATCAGATTAAAAGAGCCCGCCAACAATCTCATAAAAGCCCCCAAACTTAGAAATTCCCCTGACAACCCTCTTGGGTCCCTTCCCTCTTTGGGAGCTTTGTACTACGTACGGCTCAATAAACTTTGCTTTGCTGCCTACCTACCACTCAATCTGGTCTCCCTCTTCATTCTTCGAAGCGGCATGACCAATAACTGCAGGCACTAAAGGAAAAGAAATCTTGAAACATATGGTTGCTCAGAAAGCCTCTGATGTTCTTTCTCTGGTGCCCTGGCCCCCATCAACGCCCACCTCACATGCACCCATGCCTGCCACCCCTGGCTGTCCTGCAGCGCCTGCCCAAGCCAGTTCTGGGGCCTGAGTGAGCTGCAGATGTGGGAGAGAATGCAGTCCCTCAAGCATTCTTTTGATATGTGCCCTCATCTATCTCCAATCACAGAGGCTCACAGGAGACCTGTGATCACAGGCAAGTGTCCCGCCACATGCCATCTGCTTCCCACTGTTCTGTCCCCTAGCTGGGCCTTTATAGAAAGTGTGGTCCTTAGGGCACAGGCATTTGGTGAGATGAGCAGCTGCCAGTGTCTGAGCTTAGTGATGGCAGGAAACATTAATGCCAGGCCCAGGGGTCCCTCTGTCAACATATTTGGTGTCCCTTGGGATGGAGGGCAGGCTGCTCAGGAGTGAGAATGAGGCTGGCACTGGCCGTGCTGTTTGTTCATGAGCTGACGAGGAAGTCAGGGACCCTACCCTGACACTCCCTGTAGGGTTGTAGTCTGTCCCGTCTGTTAGCACCAGCAGGCTCTGACACTGGAGTGGGTTCTTCCTCCCCAACAGTTTCCTTTCACTAGGTTGGATTTTTTTAAAAATATTTTTCCAGTTATCACTGCAATGGCCTGTAGCATTTCATATTATTGACCACCTTATTCCCTCTAACATTCTTTTCCTATGGCTTTTGTCTTTTATTTCTGTACCCTTTCGCCTAGGCGTCTGGGCTGGGTGACCCCAAGACCTGTCCTTGGACTCAATCTCTGCATTCTCACCACTGCTTTTGTGATCCCTTTCTTGAGGCAGCATCTTTAATCCTCAGGATAAACTCTTGATCCCAACAGCCTGTAGACCATCTCTGTCCCCAGATGCAGAGGTTCAAAGCCAGACTGTCACCTCTCACCCAGGATCTGCCCCTAACCCCCCATTGCTCATGTCTCAAGCTCGAGACCTGGGAGTCATGGCAGCCCTTCCCTTTCCTCTCTCTTTCCAGCTCCTGGCCGCTCTATCTTCTGGAGTTGACCTCAGCCATGTTGTTAGCAGCCACCTGCCCACCCCGCTTCAGGCTGCACTTCCCCATCTAGGCTACTGCCTGTTACAGACCCTCAGACTGGTTTCTCTTTCTTCAATCTCCTCCCTCTTAATTCTTTCTTCATCTTGCCACCAGATTTATTTTTCTAATACACAGCTTTGAGCATGTTTCACTCCAACATCCCCGTGCCAACAGAATAAGGTTGAAAATTCTGTGGAATGACCTTGTAGATTCCCATGAGGCGACTGAATGACCTCGTCTCAAGCCAGTTTTCCTGTGTCCTATGCACTTGCCTGGAGTTCTCTAAGTGTGGTCCCTAACTGCCAACATCCTCATTCATTACCTGGGAACTTGCCCGAAATATAAACTCTCAGGCCCCACCCAGTGGGACTTCCTGAGTGTGTGTGTGTGTGTTTGGGAGGGGGGTGGAATGCCAGGGATGGCACTCAGTGATAGGTAGGTTAACAAGCTTTCCAGGTGATTCTGATGCAGCTAAGGTTAGCTAGCCTGGAGGTCTTTAAACCTAGCTGCACATTAATTTCACCTGGGGACTGTGAAAAATCAGGTTTCACCAAAGACCAATGATTCAGAATCTGTCAGAGTGGGACGTGGGTGGTTGTATTTCGATAAGCTCCCCCAGCATTCTGTTCCGTGTTATGGATGGAGAACTCCCAACCCCACAGTGAGGTTCCCAGCACATGTCCTGTAGGCAGGACCCCTCCATCCCTCATTTACACGGGTCTGTCTGCCTTCCACCGATCAGTCCAAATCTTACGCCTTTTTCAAGGTGCAGGGTAAGTGTCACCTTCTCCATTAAGTTCTCTGGGTTGAAAGTGATCACTTGCTTTGGGCTCCCTTACCACTTCCAGAAAATAAGCATGTGAATGCTCCGTAAACTCTCAAGTATTAGTTACTATACTCATATGTAGCATAATCTAACAAAAGCAATTTCGAAGAATATGAGTATTATGGACTGAATGTCTGTGTTCCCCCCAAATCCATGTATTGAAATCCAAACTCTCCCGTGTGATAATATTTAGATATGGGGCCACCAAGAGGTGATCAGGTCATGAGGGTGGAGCCCTCAGGAGTGGGACCAATAGTCTTATAAAAGAGACCCCAGAGAGCTCTCTGCTCTCTGCCAAGTGAAGATACGATGAGAAAATGGCCATCTGCAATGCAGGAGACAGCTCTTACCAGAACCTAGCCATGCTGGCACCCTGACCTTAGAGTCCCAGCATCCAGAACCGAGAGAGATGAATTTTTATTTATGAGCCACACAGTCTCTGGTACTCAGTTATAGCAGCCCAAACTAAGACAATAATATATTGATCTTTTGAATCTTATAGTAGTCCTAGCTGGCATTTATGGAATGCTGACTTTCTATGCCTGGCACTGAATGTTTAAGTGGATTAGCTTATTTACTTTTCCCAAAATGCCATGGATGAAGAAACTAAGGCGTAAAGAAGTTCTTTCACTTGGCCGATATTGCACAGCTAGTAAGTAGCAAAGCTAGGCTTTGAACCCCAGCCCACTTGGCTCTAGAACTCATGTTTCAACCTTTGAGTGTTAACATCTCTCTACATAATATAACAGGTAATAATAATGGCGATGCGAGTCTCTCAAGTGTACACACAATGGCACTTTCTAGTTTACAAAGCACTTTTTCCCTGTGAGCAGCATCTCACTTTTCTTACCAACAACCCTGTGAAGTGGGAGCTATTATTGTTGCCTCCATGTTCTGGATGATGAGGCCCAGGCTTAGAAAGGTTCTGTAACTCGCCTGGAGCACTCACCAAGAGGGGTTGGCACTGGAGTTTGAGCCCAAGTAGCTGGTTCCAAGTCCAAGTGGGCTTGGCTGGGCACCTCTCTGAGGACTTGCTGTACCATCACTCTGGGCTTTTTTCACTCTGGCCAGGCCTTTCTCCAGCGATACTGAGCAGCAGAGGAGGGGGGTGGGGAGAACAGAGTCTCAGTCTGTGGCTGAGCAAGGCTGCAGACAGCTTGGATTGGGCAGGGCACGTGGTGGGTACATATCTATTCAGAGCTCGTCCTAGCTGGGCCATCTGGGCAGCTAACGAGATGCCAGTGGGTTGCCGAGTTGTTAAGGTAGAGGTGCCCCCAGGAGTGAGCAAGCACCCAGATGGGGAGGAACAGAAGGGTCCGGGCACTGACTACAGCCTGCCAAGGGGTGCTGTGGGGCTGTGTCCATGACAGGCCTGGTCAGCCTGTGGGTGGCCCTTTGGGGCCTCACAGTCTTTGAGGGCATGTCAAGTCCAGCACACAGTTGTCCGTCTTCACAGGGGGGCCTCGGTGATAGTATTGTCTAGTCAGAGAATATTGTGCACAGTTCTGTTTCTTGGGCCTATGTATCACAGCACGGTGGAATGTCCTTGTACCTTGCTTAGCATAGGAACTGCTTAAAAAAATATTCTCTGTTCTTAAGGAAATGGGGGAGGAAAGAAGAAGAGAGGAAGGAAGGAAAGAAGGAGTCTTCCTGGGAATGAGCTAGGCAGTCAAAGTAGTTGACATTTGAGCGGGGTTTTGCAGCATGAAGAGGAGTTTGCTGCAGGCTAAGGAGGGGAGGAATGGACTGGTGTTCCAGGTACATCACACAAAAATGCTCTGTAAACTCTCCAGTATTTCTCACTGTGATCATTTGGGAAGAGCATGGAGTCCACCTCTTTCTACTTTATCGTGATGATTTGCCTACATGCCACATTCTCTGCATTAGACTATAAGCCCCTTGAATGACACCCTGTCTTTCTCATCCCAGCCAGTTTGTCTAGTACCTTGCACATAGTAAATACTCAATAAATATTTGTTGAAGTAATAAATTACTTTCTTCGAAAGATAACATCCTTGGCTGAGGGACATGCTGCACATAAGATAGATCGTATAGATGACTTCTCATCATAAATACTGAGTGGGGGCTCAGCTTTCTCCTAGGAAAGATAGTGATGCTGTTGCTTTATTGTTTTCTGTAACCCATTATATGCCTTTCTGCCATTTTAAGTCACAGGTGTCACTGCCAAGGAAGTCCTAGCTGTACCAAGTGCTACCATGGAAGGGGCGAGCTGTCCACTGCAGGATGTGGACCTTGAGTGATTTTTTTTTTCCTGGTAATGATGATGGCTTGTAGCATTGAAGTCAGAGGAGATGAGTTTGCATGGGGGCTTTCCATATCACCAGCTGCATTACCATTAGCCTCTCTGGTATCCCATGTCTCCATCTATACATTGAGGGAATTGTCTTTCTTGGGTTCCTGAGAGAGCTGTGACTCCATGGTCCCGTGTTCTGCTTGCTGGTGTCTGTGTATGGGGGTTAGTTCCTTTTACCTCATGTTCCTGCCCTCTTTTAAGTTTAGCCCTTGATAGTGAGGCAGCTAACTATAGAGATTTGGCACCCTAACCCTGGGATCAGATAAACTACCTGGATTTGAATCATGGTCCTCCCACTAAGGAGCTATATGACCTCAGGCAAGTTACTTGACCTCTCTGTGCTTTCGTATCTTCATCCATAAAATGGAGATAATGGTAGTATTTGTCTCAGAGTTACTATGGGCTTAAATGAGTCTTAACAATGCTTAAAACAGTGCCTGAGATGTGGTAAGTAGTATATAATCCTTAGCTATTTCTCTTTTATTGATCACCTGAGGATGGGGCCATTGTTGGGAAGATAGAAGCTCCTAGAAGAACACTACACCACCCACATGGAGGTGGGAGAGAACTTCATCTGTATCTCAGCTTGCCTGATCATCTGGGGAGACTCTGGGAGCCGTATTGCTCCACAGCCAGGACATGGTTTGCCTGAGGCAGTGACTGAAATGGAGAAAGAGTTCCTTCCTTTGTGGCGGGGAGGGAGGTGAGAAGTAAATTTCTGTAGCAGGGATGCAAAGATGCATTAAAAGGAGACATGTGGTGGGATGACATTTCAAAACTTAACCGGGGGCGTTCCCTGGCTCTCCCATGTGTCCCCGGTCCCCATGACCTCTTCCCAGTCAAGCTAGGCTATGCCGAGTTTATTTTCTAAGGAGAAAGTTTTCATCATGTAAAAAAAAAGAAAACAAGATCCACTTCTGGTTTTTAGGTTTGAAAAGTATAGTCCTCAGTGGGGGCCCAGAAAGAACTCCAGGAGGCTGGAGGTGTTATAGCAAGCTTCTCCAACTCTGGGCAAGGTGGGGACTGAGGGACAGTCTGCAGGTGTGAGGTTCCCCCATGGAGCCACAGAGGTGTGACTCTGGGCTCTCCCTTCTGCTAAGAACCTGCTGATCAGCTGGAAGGAGTGCAGTCAGCCGGGAGGCAAGCTGCAGCACCCTTCAGACTCACCACAGCATTCAAGCTGAGTCTACACTCTTCCTGGGTGGCTCCAGCAAACCATGATGAGTTGGGGACCAAGGCTTGGTTATTTGTGCCCATTTTGAGCAGTCTTTGCTCTGGAGCTCTGGTGTGTGGGTAGGGACTGTAGGTCTTCATGGCAGTGGAAGCTCTCCTGCCCCATCCTGCTTCCTCCCCATTTATCTCTCATAAGTGTTCAGACCCCATCCCCAACAAACCTCTCAGACTCCTAATTTCACCTCAGGGTCTGCATCTCAGGAGGACCAACTGACACAGCACCTGAAAGAGATGTGGCCCAAAGAAGGAATGATAACGCTGCAGAGAGGTTTGGGGAATTCAAAGCAGAGGGAACTTGTCCCCTCTGCCTTGTCAGAAGCCTCCTGAGGCAGCCAGACCCCAGAGGAGAAATGGCTTCCTGGTGTACCATGACACTTGGGGACTTGGCTGCGTGAAGCATCTCTCAGCCTTGTGTGGTCTGGGATAGAAGGGCCATGGCAGTAGTTGAGATAGATAGCTGGACTTGAAGAGGTCTCAGGGAGAGATGAGGGGTCACCTGGAGAACCCTGCATGAACAAATGACCAAAGATGGGATGACAGGAGGACAGCTTCGCAGGATACAGATTTGTCCCATCATTACCTTGGCATTGTGGAAGGAAACCCCACAACCCTGCTCAGGAGGGGCTCCATTATAACTAAGATTGTCTTTGTTCCCCAGGGGCCTGGAGGCTTGAAATAGTAGTGAAATTCTGTTTTAGAAAAATAAAGGAGATGAAGAGATTGCATACATATCTTGCCTACTTGAGCATGTGGCCGGAGACTCTCAGTTCAAGTAACATCATCTGAGGGATGGGAGACAGAACTTGAAGAACCAGGAGGACTTCTAAGGCCAAGGATTTTCTCATCTCTTCTCACTTGCCCATTTAGGGCACATGGCACCCCACCCTGGGTCCTTCCCAAGCAGCATCGCCTCCCCCGTGTGCCCCTTCCCTCTGCCCCCATCAGCTGGCCCTGGAGAGGTCCTCCCCTCTGCTGAGCTGTGGGGCCTGCAGTGGAAGCGGCTGCTGCCTGGAGGCTGGTTTATGCCATGGCAGATTGTGAGCAGGCAAGCCAAAACCCAGGTCGGTGGGAGGCTCAAGGACGCAGGATGTAGTGGTGTGACTTTCTCCAGGAATCTGAGGGAGCGGCAGGCGGCCAGGAGCAGAGATGGGAGGGTGGAATGTGGGCTGGGTGGGAAGCAGCTTCAGCAGGCCTTGTCTGTTGGCCAGACGACAGCAGAGATGAACTAGCCCCTGGTGGGAAGGCGGTGAGGCCCTGGCCAGCTCCAGGCTTTCATGGGGTCTGCCGTTCCTACTACCATCAGCAGAAAACATCTGGATGCAGAAGGGATGGATACTTCTCTCTTCCTCACCCCTGCACCACACCAGCTTGGGAGCCCTCAACTCCTCTGAGTTCATATGACAGGTGTACACATGAACAAGTTCCCTTTCAGCTTATCCTTCTGGTTACCTCATGGGTAGTCTCCCTAAACCTCTCCTTCCATTATGTCACACCCCTGTTTGACCATTCCCAGTGCTGCCTTTTATTTCAAAGATAGAAGTCCAGGATTCATCAGCCTGGCACTCAAGGACTTCCAGAATTTCCCTTTCTCCTTTCCTCCCATGACTATTCAACTTCTGTCAAAAACGATCTCTGAGTCAGTCCTCAGAGGGGCCTGGCCCATTCCCAACCCTGTGTTCTCAGTCAAGGCATCCTCCAACTGCTGTCTTCCTCCATCTCCACCAGACCAGTTGTCTCCACTGTTCATGATCAGCCGGGGTTTCCTCTCCTCCACAAAGCTCAGTGCCTCCGGCTAGCTGCCTTCTCACTCCCTCCTCAAGCCACCTCCTCCTCTACCTCGGGACATAAGTGAGCAAGGCACTTCTCTTCACTGACCCTGACAGGACACGAAAGTAATTGTTCTCATACCTCCTTGCACCTCCTTGGGTTTTGCCCTCCATTAATAACAACGTAATAACCACCAAATAGCAATTTTTGACCACCACTGAAAAAATTTAAAATGTAAAATTTTAAGTTTTTTTTTTTTTTTTTAATAGAAGTTCTAACCATGGGGATAAGGAAGACTTCATCGGGAATTAGTGTACATTTGGCCATTTTTCCTGATCTCATTTGCAAATACTTGCTCTCATGTGGGGAGAGGAGGTGTTCTTTGCAGTTATGCTGTACTGGCTGGCCATTTGTAACATCTGCAAAGACATCTGGATAATTTCATTTTCATAAGCATTGAGATGTTTGTGGCTCTTTAGACATATTCAAGATGAGGGAGGAAAGTGTATCACCATGAGTTCATATAAAAACAGTTCGTATGAGTAGTAGGGGATTGATATTTTTTTTTTTTTTTTTTTTGGATAGGGGATTGATTTTGATGATGTTCTTTGGGTCCTGAGGCCAGGGCTGGGCAGGGATGACCAGGCTGAGTGAGGGGCAGGGTACAGAGTCTGGGGTTGGGAGGTGCTGATTTGAAGGATGAGGCGTTTGCTCTGGACCTGTTGTGCTGGATATAAGAAGCCTCCGTCCACATGTTGTAGGTGTGGCACCAAGTTGGAAGGGCAGGGGTCTGCAGGAGACCATTGCTCCTGACAGGTAGGTGACAGCGCACTGGGGCTTTGCTTATACAGAAACCCTTTAGCTTCTGGAAAGGATGCTGCTTGGTGGAGTAGAAAATGTGTGGAGTTTGGAGCTGGACAGACCTGAGTTCAAAATAGATTTTGCTCTGCCAGTGGTATGGTTTGGGGTACGTCACTTCATCTTTTAGAGTATCAGCGCAGTTTTGACTCTGTCAAAATGATGAGAATATGATGAGAATAATGAGAATAATGATGTTCCCACTATGCCTCACACAAGTACCTGACCCTTAGTGGAAACTCAGTGAAAGACCTGCCTTTGGCAGCAGGACTGGATCACAACATGGGTTTTCTTCTGGGATCCCCTGCCCATGCCCAGCACAGTGCACGGCACATAGACTGTTAGTGAAGGGAAAGCTGACTTGAGAGGAGCTAGGAAACCATGAGAGTCCATCTAAGCAGGGGGATGTTGGGCCTCTGGCTCTGACAAAACTTTGTTATTTGGAAACCAGAACCTTCCTGCCATTTTGCCAAGAGACATGCTGGGTTCCTAGATAGAGTTGTCTAGTTCCTTGCCTATTAGTGTGTTGTTTGTCAGCATGGGGCCGAGGTAGCAGGATCCAGCGACAGCTTTCACCTCCCGAGTGCCAGGAAAGGCAGCCACTTCACCTGCATGTGCTCTGTAGCCAGATCGGAGGCAACCTGCTCACGTTCGCCACAAGAGACATTGGAATCTTTACCAAGAATCCACAGGCCAAGACATTTCCCAGTGTTGGTCAGTAAGAGCTAGTTATATTTCATCCAGGTGAGAAGAAAAAATTACCATGCAACATGTTTATAGACCTGTAGTCGAAGTCTCTAAGTGGGCATGCTTTTATGACACAACTTTGATCCAGAAAAGTGAAATCTGAAAAATCTGTATTTTAAATTAAAAATGTTGATTCCTTTTTTAATTATAAAACTGGAATAGTTCCTCTTGGGGAAATGACCCCAAGGCATATTAAAAATATGTGAAAAATGTAGTAAACCTAGAGAAATTAATCTAATTAAAATCAAAGGTTTCAGTCTCCAATAAAATATCAGTGAAATTATTCAGTGTTGCTGGAATTAGTGTTGCTAAATATGGATTCTGGTGCATCAGATTGTTTCGTGTGTGGTGCAAATGACTGCCTTCTCTGGCCCTGAGTACGACTTGCTCATCTGACTTTCAATGAAGCCTGAAAACAAACTATGGACTCATGCTGGTATTACAGCCCCCTTCTCCCCTTTCACCTCCCCAGGACTCTCCTCCCCTGGACCCCACACATTCTAAATTTAGATTAAATCTCTTTCCAGTTAAGAACTTTGGGCTCCTTGGCTGATCCCTGCCCCAATTTTCTGGAGCTTTTGTTCTTCCAAACTTGGAGTTTGGCCCGTATATTCCCAGTGAGACTTAGTTCATTGCTAGGCTTCCTGATTGCTTGAGCAGGCACTAGAGAAGCTCCCGCCATCTGTGCTGCCCTTTGGAACTCAACTCTCACCCCGATGATGCACTTAAATATCTGCATTAAGAGAAAACCCCATTGAACAAGTCGGGGCTTCTTGGTCACTATGTCTGGTATCAGTGTCTGGTATCACTGGATGACAAGGGACAGGGGTCAGGAAAAGGCTAGAAGGTGCTAAGGGCCTAGGGAGGGACAGTAACTGGCAGGGATGGATGGCTTCAGTATGAGAAGCCAGGACCATTATTGGGCAGACAGGCAGACAGCAGGGTACCAGCAGGTCTGTGAGTCTGGGAGAGCTATGGCCCCAGGCTCAGGGGAGTGGCCAGGGCCAGGCAGCCAGTACACTTGGAAGAGATGGGGAACAGCAGGGCCTAAGGAGGTGAGAGTGGACCTGTGAAATAGCCTTTGGCCTCCTGCTTTTGGCCCTCCTAGGACTGGTCTCTAGGCAGAGAATAGTTTTAGAAAGCTAGTTTAGGAACAGCCTGCATGGTCTGGGAAGGGGAACCTGCGTCACAGGTTAAGAGTTGCTTTTGGTGACACCTAACTCCGTATGAACCTAACAAAAGCAAATAGACAAGCTTTGAATGCTAATTAAGTATGCATTACCATTGTGGGCAAAAGATGGGAAACTATGATTTTTTTCTAACACTTTCCGGTCTAAAATACAATCCTAAAAGCCCATATTATGCCAAGCCTCTCAGAATCCTATCTGAAAACATATTTTTTTAAAAAGAAATTATTTATTTGAGAGACAGTGAGAGAGAGAAAGAAGGAGCAGGGGGGAAGCAGACTTTCAGCTGAGCAGGGAGCCCAACATGGGTGGGTCTTGATCCCAGAACTCCAGGATCATGACCTGAGCCAAAGGCAGACCCTTAACCCACTGAGCTACCCAGGTGCCCCCAAAATATACTTTTATTTTAAAAACAAACTTCATGAGTTTATGCTGATATAATACATACAGAATTTCTTATAGTCTGAAATAAATTACTATAGAAGAGGGAAAAAACTTGGGACTGGGTGTTAAGAAATGATCTCATTGTCTCAGGGCCTCATCTCATTCAGTTCTGACTCCTCAAATTCTATTTATCATTCCTTGAAAGGCTCTGAGGGTAAATGCAAGTCAGATACGCAAACGCTGTGTGGCAGGGTTTAGAGCAATATTTTTGTAGGTAAGCGTGGGCTTGACTTTCAGACGCTGGTAGGATTTCTTGAAAATCATTTTATTTCTATGAAAAGAAATAAAATTATTCTCAAATACTCTCCAGGTAACCTATAAAAATCACACTGGCTGTTCTGGTTTGGGGTCAAAAACCACAAGGGGGAAACATTCTAAATGTATCCCCGCTCTGGAGCCGACATCATGATGTCATAAAAGTGCCCTGCACAGTTCCCTGAGTCCTTGTGTTCTCAGGGAGAGCCGGCCCTGGGAGGGGAGAGGCCATGTGGCCGCAGTCCTTCCCCACAAAAGGAAGAGTTATCAAAGGAATGGGGAGGTTGCTCTGCTGCTGGGGCCTCGACATTGTTAGGAAGGAAGCGAGAAGCCATTAACTTCAAATGTGTCCAATTCCATTTTATTGCGTATCGAGTGGCCAGAAAAAGGCCCAGTCAGTTTAAGATTTAGCAGCAACTAATAAATTCTAGTATTTAAAGTAACAGAAGGTAGAGAAGAAGCAAAACAGAATTGATGTGCATTCGCTAATTTGCCAACGTGGTTTCCAGAGGGAGAAGATAAAGCCAGAGGAGTGGCTCTGATGGGCACAAATACGCTGCCTGGGAAGAAACCACCACGGGGGATTCCACGCTGGAGGCGCACTAAGTGTGCCTTATTTCCTCCTGCCAGCAGAAATGGAGTAAATGGATCATGTAAGAGAGTAAATGTAAAACCCTTCCCACAAAGAAGACCGCTCTAATGAGGTGGGGCCTCCAACTGACCTTGCCTCTGGCCCACTGGAGCCCCAGAGTTAGCTTCAGTTTGCTGAGGTGGTCGCCTCCTTCTGAAAAGACCGCAGAATGTGCTCTTGAGGCAAAATGCAGAGGGCAGGGTAGGCTTTTATGATACCAGAGGAAGGCAAGGGGGCTACCTAGGCATCTGAAGCCATCAATCCTGCAAGCCACCCTTGCCGGCCCCCCGTAACATGGCCTCTGACTTTGACAGGTGGGCTGGATTTTTTGGACTTGGAATAGTTTTCTTCCCCCCCGCCCCCCTTCATGCTTCCTGCTTTTATCTCCAGCTTAAACCAGGGATGCCACTGCACTTAGCAGGAGGGCCTCACCCCCAGCTTACCAGGGTGAACCCAGGGGAAGAATTTGATGATTATATTTTCCACCTGTTTCTTTGAGCTCATAATTTAAGGCCACTGAGATATTTTTGAATCTTAATTCTATAATCCAATTATCAGTAAGCCCTCTTAGCTTTGTGTCATCCCCAAATGTGATACATATGCCTACTCCTGCTTCATATGAATCCTCTGGTACTGAATTGATACCAAACATATCGAAGATCCTTATGGTGGCATCCGTGGAGGCCTTCCTCCATATGAAATGGATCTATCTTGGGGATGATTTTACCCGGCTGCTATTATCTAAGCTTCATTTCTCCTTATTTACAAGAGTCTTTTTAGAGTTCTTGAAGGAAACAATGTACATTGAGTACATTATTTGTTGAACTTTGCCCAATTTTGTTGCTCCCGGGGAGCTAGTGACCTCTGCCTTGATCATTCGTACTAGGGATGATCAGGCTCTGTTTCTTTCTCCTTAGAGAATGGCGACCATGTAGTTCCATAGGCTCTGGGTATTGCTTTCTGGTGGTTGCTTATTGAGCACCAGCTACATTTTAGACAATTTCCATACTTTATCTCTAATCCCCTTATCAGCTCTGAAGGAAAAATACTAAGTCCCCCTCTTCCCCTACCTCTACCCCTGCATTTAACTTTTCATTCTAGGAATTGAGACTCAAATGAGTGCTTAAATGACTTTCCTTAAACCGCACAACTGACCAGTGGCTGTACCATGATTTGAACCTAGGACTCTCAGATTCCAAGTCTAACCATAGTGCCTTTCCATTTTCCAAGTCCATAGAAACTGGAGGACGGCTTCATGATCTCGTTTGCATATTCTTTCAGGGCCTTTGAGTATGATTCATCTGCTCCTGATCATCTGCACTCACCTGATAGAGCTGCTACCTGAGCAGTTCTTTTCTCTTTGTGACTTCAAGCCCCTCTTGCCCCGGTAAGCACATGCTATGGCGCTTAGGCAGGCCAGGACTGCTGAATGCATGCTGCTCTGGGGCAGGTGATGCCCATGAGGCCGGTGTCTACAGAACCTGTGGTAGGATTGCAGCAGAGGCAGCAGGGGCTGTGGCCACCCAGGAGCCTGCCCTACTCTATCCAGCTAAGTGTGCTGGACTTCAGGAACTTCCCATCCTTCCTTCTCCCTGGCACACTCTTCTTTCTTTTTCCACGGGAAGGCTCACATCAAGAGCCACTGCAGCTTGTTTGTAGCCTCACGAAGACTTTTCTTCTGAGTCAATGACTGAAATTATCACAGTTCTCCTCTAAGTGGGTGAAACCCAGTTTCAAATTTCTTAGCTGTTTCCAGAATCCTAGCATATTTTACTGCTGGGAGGACAGATGCCTGCTCAAGTGTCTGATGAAAACACTTAAGTTTTATTGTTATTTGACATTCATTAGGGAACCATCTTCCGTAGGCAAAATACAAGACATTTCTTTAGACAGAAGACATAAAAGGACTAATGGTGGGTCATAGGCCAGATGGTATGGAAACAAGATGAACTGAGCCCTCAAGCCACACCAGCTCAGTCCTGCACTGCCTTTGAGAACTAAGATGGATGTGGAGAAGAAAGAAACAGATAATTCCAGGGTACCAGTGAAAATGCCATTGCACAAACACAGAGCCCCATGCAATTGCAGGAACAGAGACCATATTACCCAATATCCTTTCCCAGCCAAGATCCTGAAGAAGTGTGTGTTGAATTAATGGTGTTTACTGGAGACTAATAACATGTTGGGTTATCCCAGTAAACCCTAATATGAAGGTTTCTGGTTCCAGCTTTCAGGGCAGGAAGGTGAGGCTGAGAGGAACAAACTTTACAAAGGATACACTCTCATCAATGATGTTGTTGTGATTTGAACCCAAGTCTATCAGGGTCTTGTGTCTACATTCATTTCTCTCCAATTATAGAATTCTGAGTCCAAATACTCATTTTACCTCCAAGCAAGGAGCAGAATGTGGAAAGAACAGGGAGTGAAAAGGATACAAGCATCCATAACTACAGGGTCGGGAAAGAGGGCCTAAAGGCATCCTCTCTTTGCTGGAATCCCAAGATTCCTCTCTTCTTGTTTCCTAACTGACTCTTGAGGTATTGGTGGGGGACAACTGAGAATGTGAGAAGACAGAGAGAGGGACACAAAGTACCTGCAAGCATTGGCTCAGCGTCCAGGGGAGCAGTCATTCCTTCACTTCAGCTGCCACTAAGTTGAAGGCAAGAGGAAATGAGATTGACTGGCCACAGGGTGTTTTTACGTTTAATATATGGACAGAGGACTTTACAGTGAAGATTCCTTTCCGATTAAATGTCGTTGGTCCCTTTAATCACATCTCCTTGGAAAGTTTCTCTTGCTTTTCCCCCAATTTGAGATAATAGACTTTTGCAACAGGACAATACCTATTAATCAGCCTAATGTAACTTTGGGGCTATTTGGCTTAAAGGTGGGATCCTCTTGGCAAGATTTCCCCAGACGTGCCCCTGCAGAGATGCCAACATCTTTTACACTGACCCAAGTGTTTTCTGACCATTTTTGCTTAGTTCTTACTGCCTGCTTATTCTTTATACCTGAACCTTCTTTTCCTTTCCCAGTCCCAGACCCCCATCCCTTCTTTCCTCTTGCTGTACTCCTGCTCTTTTGCGAAAGGAATCTCCTTCGTGTTCATAAATTCATTTCAAATTGCTGGGGCCATGCTACTTCCTTCATTGGGAAGAAGTGAAGGAAAACGCCCTCTCTGGTACCCTTCCAGAGAGGAGGCTGCTGTATTCTAAGACTCATTAAACTCCATCTGGTAGGTATGTCTTGATGAATTTTTCCTACAGGAGAGTTTTACCTTGATGCCTATTGAAGATTTCCTATGTTTTTGGGGCACAGGCCTCATATTATAAAACATGGGGATCACCTGCTGCTCTCTGTCCATAAAACCATGCTGTCAAATTAAGGAAATAAGCCAAGCAGATGTGAGTGAACCCACAACCTCAGCGTGGTTTCATTTTAATGCTAACTGTCCTATTTGGAGCAAGAGTAATTAGAAAATCAGCAGCAAGTTAGGGGAAAAAAATTGCTGAGCTTTATAATTAGTTGGGGTGGAGAGAGAATCTGGGATCCATTTACTGAAGGTCTCATTAACTTCCCCATTATGAGAGTCAAGCTGCAGCAGCCAGAGCCGCGAAAGAAGGGAAGGAGGCAGCTGTGAAGGAAGGAAGCTGGGGATGGGACCCATGGTCACCTTCACTTTGCCACAGGAAGCCTGAGGCTCTTTGTGCTTTTCCCATGTCCTGCTAACATGGTCACTTCTGTGCTGTGTTTGGCCAGAGCCTGAGGGGGAGTTTGCAGGTAGATGTTCTCATCTAGCCTCTCCATGTCTGTCCCTTGCCCTTCTTTCCTCATTGGTTCTTTCTCCATCGTCCTCACGAATGCACTCTGCCTTATTTCCCTCCTCTCCTACTCCTCCCGGGCTGTGGTGGGGTTCATGTATATGTATCTTGGGTTTGGACATCTGTGTCTCTCATTTAGTCCTTAGGGACAGAATGCCCTTCACACATGCATCCTGTTGCAGGTTGACTTGTATCCTCCAGAAAGGGATGTTGAAGTCCTAACCTCCAGTACCTCAGAATGTGACCCTTTGGGAAATAGACTCATTGCAGATATAATGTTAAGATGGCATCATCCTCCATTAAGGTGACTGGTATTCTTATAAGCAGAGACAAAGAGGCACCAACATATGAGGGGAGAAAGCCACATGATGACAGAGGCAGAGAGTGAAGTGCTGCAGCTGCAAGCCAAGGAACACTAAGAATTGCTGGCCACCACCAGAAGGCAGGGGCAAGGAAGGACCCCCCTGTAAGTCTCAGAGGGAGGGAGCATGGCTCTGCTGACACCTTGACTTTTGACTTCCAGCCTCCAGAACTGTGGGACAATTACTTTCTGTTGTTTTAGATCACCCCATTTGTGGTACTTGGTTACAGCAGTCCTAGGACTTTAAGACACAAATACATACCCTTTCAACGAAACACCCAACAGAGGACTTATATGGGAAAGGCTTTGGGTTAGACTAGCCACTGAGAAGATTAGCCAGGTAAGGCTCCTGCCCTTATAGCAACTCCTAGTTTCAAGGGGGGAGGGGGAGACTGATAATCATAATTCATACTCACCCATGGAAGGTATAAACACACATTGTAACAGAAGGATAGATAGACTGAGTGGCGGTCTAGGAAGGTTTTGGGGAGAAGTTAGGATTTGAGCTAGACTTTTTTTTTTTTTTTTTTTGAGCTAGACTTTAAAGATACATGGGATTTATTAGAAAAATCAGGACAGAAAAATGATGTTAGGAAGTAGAATAGTTTGTGGGAAGGACTAGAATCTGGGAGGAACAGAACATGTACAGAATGGCAAGTGGACTGCTGTGGTGAGTGAGTGGGGTAAATGGTGTAGATTTAAGCAGGAGAAATGAATAAGACAAGGGCAGTAAAGGCCTGGAGTACCTTTACTCCATGCTGAGGGATCTGGGGGAGCCATTCATGGCTCTAAGGATCTCCGTGGTCACCTTTCCAGAGAGAAAGAAGTACAGAACATCTAGGTACTGTCCAGATCCCTGGGGTCAAGTTGAGCAGGATCTGGGGATCTGGGCCATTGTATCTCCACTTCTCATCTCTTGGCCCACTCCCAGGAAGGAAGATCCTCACCATAATCTGTAAATCTCTCTCCACCCAGGTTCTCTCTCAAAGCTTGATTTCACACTAGGTGTGAGCATAGGTCAGAAGTCACAGTGTTCTGCTATTGTTCTCTACCTAGGCACCACCCCATCCCTGCAGAGAGAAGCCTGGGTTCTTGCCTTTCTGATGAGTCTCTCCTACCCTTCTAACCCTGTCTTGTATCCACTTTCTGGCTGACAATTAAGCTGTGGTCTTGACTGTTCCACAGCTTCCTGTCACTTTGGAATTCCTTGTTAAGTATTCTCATCTTTCATTGCTCTGTAGCTGTGTTGCCCAGCTCTTTTGTCCAGAGGGCTGTCCTATTCATCCTTAGCCCTGGGTCCTGTATTTCTCTTCAAGGATCAGTCAAGGACCAATCAATCAATGACCATTTATTGATTATCTCATCCAATCTGAGCACCTATTATGATGTACATACTATGACAAGTATGGTATACTTAATGACATATACACTATATATATTTACTATTATACAGTGATAAGCACAGCAGTGGTCCTGGTCCAGTGTGGATACAGAAGAGTCAATTGCCACCTGCATAATTAAGAATTTTGGTAAATGCTGAGAAGGGAAAGAACAAGCAACTATGAGAAGAGATGATGAGGAGGGTCAACTTAGAGTGAAGCCTTGGAACAGAAAATGAAGCATAGGAAGGAGCTTGTCGCTAAGAAATGGAAGAAAGATATTCCAAAAAGAGGGAGTGACAGCATGTGCAAAGGCCTTAATAAGGGAAAGACTTTGTTAGGTTCAAGGACCTGAAGCCTAATGAGTAGGGCGGAGAGTTATGTGAAAAAGCAAGTGGATGTAGGTAATATAGACGTTTGGGCTGTAAAAAAAATTAAGAATATGCTCTCAAAACAATGGGAAGCCATTTAAAAGTTTTAATAACTATATAGAGAATTGCCTGATAGGGTCAGAGAGGAAGCCAGGAACCAGTCAGGGTCAGTAGCCCAGGCCAGGTGTGAAAAGATGGCTGTAGAGAGGGAGATACTCAGGTGGAAGTAGATTTTGGATTTGGAGTCTATAGGACTTGTAGATGAATTGGTGGGGCAGGGTGCTGATGCTGAAGGAGGAACACAGGATTATAACTTGAACAACAACTTAGAGACTACTATGGGAGAAATGGGTGTAGGGATGGAAGTTTAGAGTACAGAGTTGGGCATGGGGATTTTAGAATTCTTGAGAGATTTCTGAGTACAGAAGTCAAACATGTGGTTGAATTTGAGTCTGGAGCTCTAAGGAGAGATCTGGGTTGATTTCAGATGTTGTGTAAAGTCAGGTGATGGATAAGATCTTCAGAGAGAGGAGGGGAGGGCAGAGAGAAAGCAAGGAGTAGAGACAGGCTCTGAGGGTAGAAGAGAAGCATGAGTAGAAGAGGAGTTGGCAAAGGAGATTGAGAAGCAGCTGCCAGAGAAGTAGAAGGTTAAGCAGAAGTGTGTTGTGCTGTGGAGTTAGAGGGAAGAGTGTGTTTTGAAAAGGAGGGAGCATTAAGAATGATAAATATTGCTGAAAAGCCAAGTAAGATGAAGACTTCAAATGTCCTTGGGCCTGGCAATATGGCAACGTGGGTTGACTTTCACAAGAGCAGCCTCCTGTGCCACATGACCTCCCAAGGTCACAGCAGAACAGGGGCAAGAACCAGGCTCCCTGTTCTAGACCTCTCCTAGCTAATAGATGGTCAAAGCCCCAGCTCCAACTGTATTTTAATACATGCATCCTTAGTTAGGGCCCAATCTATGTTATTTCTCCAACATGTGCAACCCCTTTGCATATGGGTACATCACAAAAATGGACAGACCTTTAGTTTTGTCTAGTTGGGACCTGAATTCCTATTCTACCTTAGCTGACTGAGCCCTCAGATGCCTTCTCCCACTGTTTTGGGTCTCATCTGTAAGTTGTAATCACTCCTTCCAGCTGGCCTGCCTCCCACCTCCCTCATTTTCTGACTTAGACTGTTCCTCATTATAACTCATGTTTGCTTAAGATCATCCTTAAATTCTTTTTATCTCTGCTGTGAACTCCTTGAAAAAAAATCTTCCTAGAACTTTGATTGGTTGTTGTTTGATGCTTTTTTTCAAAGGCAGCTTTAGTAAGTCTTTTCTAAGCTTTTTTGGTCCCGTTCAATTAGAGCTAAAGATTCAGCCAGCCATCTCATTTCTGATTTGAGGTCACTCAATGTGTACATTTAGACTCTTAACTCATATATTTCTTTACTCTTGGTTTATTAAGTCTACTTGCCTCGGAAATCTAGCGTTCACTTTTTTCAGCAGAAAAATATATCTTTAATGTCATTATGGGTGAGCATTTAAGACTCACAATGACAAATTTGAGGCAGCCCAGGTGCCTATGACATTTTGACTCGCTCCAAGGTCACCTGGGCCCCCTAGGGAGGTGGGGGTGGGGTCAGGGTCCTTTGTGTGGATAGCTTTTGTGACCTCACTCTTTGCACCTCTCTTCCTTGATTTCTTCTGCTCTTTCTCTTTTCTCCTTTTGGATTCTCACTCCCTTCCTGTTTGCCCCAAAGTTCAACCACACTCCTTTAGCCTTCCTCCTCCCCTTGATCTTTTCTACAATCACCCAAATGAGGTGACGTGGAGGTGGAGTGCACTCAGTGTTAGTGTGGCTGTTTCCCTGGCAGGGAAATTGGGGTGGGGCTAGGGGGGTTGGTAAGGACTGAAAGTCGGGGCTAGATCTAGTTCCTTGTTATACCTCCCACTTCATAACTAAGACTAAATGGATACTGCCAGTGTGAGGATTCATTTCTTTCTGAAACCTTACCCTGACCTTCTTGGGTCTACAAAAGAAATTCATATTCTGCACATTAGCCCAAATTTGATTCTACTTCTTGACAACTAATACTATGGCCTTCTTATGCTAATAATGTCTGCCCCTTCCTTACCTGGATTATGTCACAAAGAATTCTGCTTTAATTTGACAAGAAACAGCTTAGGGTTCAAATTTGTTTCTCCCTAATTCTCCGATGAGGGTATGGGGAGTGCATAATAAAGTTTTATTTTATCATGCCATATAATCAAATGAAGTTGGCATAAATGCAATAAAATTAACTCAAGAACACATTGTGAGGGTGCCAGGCCCATGCTAGATAGTGAGGACCTAGAGGGAAAAGAGATTCAATCCTTGTGTCAAGAAGCTCAGAATTTATTAAAAACAAAGCCCCAAACCAAAAATTGGAGTCCCATCAGGATCAGCACTGAGGTTCAGGTATGCCACTTTTGGAGTTAGGGGAGCCTTTTACAATCAAGCCCTCTCCTCTGATTTACAGGTAGCCCAGAAACAAAGAACTTGAATCTGAATTATTGTTCAGACACCTGTACACATTTGTTTGGGCCCCAGGGGATGCCAAGTGTGGACAATAAGCCCCCTGAGAAGGGGACTGACCAGCACAGGTATTGGGCCCAGAAGTAGAGCCTGAGTATGGCAGGGGGCAAATTGCTTAGGTACTCTTGAAGCTATATCTGAACCCATCCCAATCTACTTTCTACATGGGAGGGGAGGAATAGGCATCAAAACTGAAAACTGGGTTGTGCTTTCATCACAGAATTAGATAATGTGTTATATGAATCATGCATAAACTAAAAGTTAAGACACACACACACACACACACACACACACACTTATATACACCCACATAAGGGGTTGGTGATAGGTAATTTTAGCAAGGCAAGGGAGGCAAAATAGATCAGTATTAAAAAAAGTGATCCAGTGCCTAATTTGAGTGCCAGATATATATATATATATATTGTTTCCAAAGAAACCTTATGGGGGTTTCCAGTTTAGCAAATGAAGCTAATGTAAAAAAGTCCACTAAAAAAGCAAATATTTTGATTGGCATGGACATATAATGGAGTACATATATTTGTACCTCCTAAATTCAACACTACAGTTGACCAACTTGGGTTCACAGGAGAAAAACTGGCATCAGGGAATTGTGATCAACTTTTATTCAGCATGAGAGGGAGAGAGAGGAAAAAATATTTGTCCAACACCACAGAACTATTGAAAGGCTATGTATATTTAAAAATGGGCAAATGACTGCATACTTCACTTCTTATCTATTGTGCAAACATATTAAATTAATAAGAAAAGTCTCTTTAGAGAGAGAAAAAAGAAAAAGAAACCCTGGACTTAGGGGCAAAGCAGGTTTCCCCCCTTGCCCTGGTACCCTTTTCCTTCAAAAGCAGTGCTTGGGTCTCCAGAAGAGCATGCATTTTCTCTAGTGGAAAGGTATGAGACCAGAAAATCATGAAACTAGTAATGGAGTTTCAGAGGTAGAGCTTCTTGAGTCTTGGAGATCAAGGGAAGGGTGTCCAAGTGGATGGTGGGCAGACTGTGGGAGGCAACTTGGCCAGAACATCAGGGAGCTAAGAAGGGGTAAACCACAGAGGAGGAGGCAGCAGCCTGAACTCTGCATGAGACACCTTCTTCCCAATCCACCAGAGCCTTCCCCAGAGATACAGGAAATGGAGGGGGGGGTGGTACTGGGGAAGCCTAACATTTAATGAGTAGAACCCATTGATTTGGCAGAGCAGGACCACGGTATTAAAGTGACCCTGGCCAGGATCTGTAAGTGGTGGGCCCAGGGGACACTGAGGTTATATATAAATATGTGAGAAAAATGATAGCCTCATCATAATAGATTAATAATAATCGTTTAAGATATGAAAGAGGTCTATGCTAGCTCATGAGTAAATGTCCAATGTGTAGTTCATAAAATAAATATTGAGAGGAGGGAGAAGTCCTTTGGGCTGGCCTGATAAGGTTTGACAGAGAGGTTGGATGGGGAGGGCTTATGGGTTGGGAGACTGGTGAGGTGAGCAGATGAGGAAAGGCAGTTTCTTGATGACAAGAGAGGGTATTTCCAGTTTCAGCCCTGACATTTAAAGAGCTTAGAAGTCATCAGTCCTATCCTCATGGAACAAGAAACAGCTAGACAAACAGAAAGTAAATTTTCTTGGACTCACTAAGAACTGTGGTTGTTAAGGTAAACCAGCACTCTAAAATCTAGAGAGCTGGGAACATCCACAGAGAGAGTGTAAACAGCCACGGTTTGCTTATCAGAGAAAGAACTACTGGAGTCACACACCTAGTAGGAACATTTAGATGATAATTTTGGTCATTTGCTGGAGGCTGAGTGTGTACTAGTGTGACAGTGACAGACTCCTGTGGGTCACTATCTTAGGTGGCCCTCCACACTTTTATAGACTTTCATCCCAATAACCCCAACATATTTTCACAGTGAGGATGGTAGAAAGATCTCCCATGGTTCTAGCAGGGGTGAGGAGCACTCCTGGTGAACCCTGCCCAGAATATTCTCCACAGCAAAAGCCATTCTGCATGAAAAAGGAATTTGCTGGAGCACAATACTAGAACATTATCCCAGCTGAGGGGAAGGAATTTTCCTCTAGCTTTCCTGTCTCACCTGAGGGAGAGAAAGCCACAGTCTACAGTATACAGAACCTTAAGGACATAGATCTGCAGTGCTTACCAGAGAAGGGTGTTGGGGAAAAGATGCTGACCTGAGCAACTTTGGAAATGACTTTAGTCACTATTTAAGACTAAAGTCAAAGGATTCAAGACTAAAGACAAAAGGAACTGTGTACACACACAGTACTGTAGCTGGCAAGGTCCTTTCCTATGGTGGTATAGGTGAGCAGTTCTGAAGCTGCTATATACTCACTGGTGGAGTGGTAGGTGATAAACAAGGGGAGGAGCTGACCCATGTGGCTGGTGCTGGGTTAGAATAGGAGATATTGATTTATGATCTAGTTTAGCTTACTACAGATACAAATGAATATATAGAGAAATATTTTTGGATATGTGTATATAAATGGGTTATGTACACACGTATATTTATTCCATCAACTTGAGGAAGGCTAAGACACAAGAATGCTGCAGGAGCAATGAGCATACCCAGAGTCTAATCTTGGTTTCTAGTGCCATTCTCTGATAAAAGGAACCAGGCTTTGGAGCAATGGTTTATTCTAGGGCTAGGGCAGGAAATACACAGGATGAGCCTGGAGAATTATGTAGTATCAGAAAGGAAAAAGTATTAAAAAAACACACAATGGTGGGGTATGTCCTATGGGGACATAGGAGCCAGCTGAAAGAGTTCCCAGGGGCCAAAGCAGGAACAAATTGGCCAAAAAAATAAATAAAGTAATATTAAATTATAACCCCAAATATAAAAATAAATATTCATGATACCGTACTCATATAAATAATGATTGAGTAAATAAATAAATGGTGGAGAATAGACAAATCTGCTACGGAGAAGAATTCCAAATAATTAATGTGGAGATCCATATTCAAGGAGGTGAAACATAACTCCATACCCCCCAGGTGTAGACTGTGCCTAGTGATTTCTTTCCAAAGAACATCATGTGGAAAAAGGGAAAAAGGTGTCGCTTGACAGTGGAGAAATCTGATAATGCTGCCCCAAGGTGGTCGAGGTCAGTTTAGGCAGTGATAAGTCACTTGTACTCTTGATCTGATGTGGCAAGAGTGGGACCTTACCTCTGCAAAGATCTTCCTTTCCCAAATATCAGAACCTCAGCCTAATCATGAGAAAACTATCAGCTGAACCTAAACTGCAGGACATTCTACAAAATATCTCAAGTTTTAAGATCATCAGAAACAACAGAAGTCTGAGAAACTGTCACTGTCTAGAGGAGCCTAAGGAGACATGGAAACTAAATGTAAAGTTGTATCCTGAATGATAACCTGGAACAGAAAATTGTCATTAGATAAAAAAATCAGGACGTCTGAATCAACTATGGTCTTTAGTTAAAAATCATGCATTACTATTGGTTTTGTAGTTGTGACAAGTGTACCTTATTGATGTAAGAAGTGAATAATGGAAACAGTGAGAACTCTGTCCTATCTGTGCCACTTTTCTGTAAATTTAAAACTATTCTAAAATAAAAAGTTAATGACTAAGGGAAACAGTTTTTTGAAGGACAAGGGAGGGAAAGGAAGGATTGGAGATTAAGGGAGGGTGCTCTGCCCTAGAGGAGAAGCTGGCTAGAGACCAAAGCACAGAGAGGCACAGAGAGGCAGAGATCCAGCTGTCAGGAACAGGCCACTAGCAAGGAATCTCTGTAACCTAGGGTCTGAGTCTGCAGGCCCAGTCCTGGGAAGCAGCTGGGTGGGCTTCAGCAAGATTTTTATACTTCATACATTACTTAGTACCAGGCACTTTACAAATGTCTCATCTCCTCTCTCAACAACACCCTTAAGTATTCTTCTCTTTTTTGTGTGGACAAGGACATTGAGATTCAGAGAGGCTGTGTGTCTTGGTGGCTTGAGCAGATAGCGTGGCTAGAATTTGATGCCTACAAACCACCAACCAGGTCCTGTGACAAGTGCTTTAAATGCATCATCACCTAAAATTCTCAGTTTGGGAAGTAGGTTCCATCATTATCCCAATTTTACAGATGAAGGAACAACCTTAGAGGGTTTAACAGGAAAATTTCAATCCCACAGATGGGACATAGTGGTGCAGATATTCAAACACAGGTCCTTGAGTTTCTGGAGGCCAGATGTTAAGCCACTA
This sequence comes from Canis lupus familiaris, assembly GCF_011100685.1. NCBI lineage: Eukaryota > Metazoa > Chordata > Mammalia > Carnivora > Canidae > Canis > Canis lupus. The sequence goes on along the minus strand of NC_049244.1, from coordinate 32,672,983 downwards.
GCTCCTATCATTTTCCACGATAAGGACTGGAGTAGTTTTCACGGCATGGCATAAGACCTAGAAGAACTCTCCCTCCCCTAGTTCCCCTAAATGTGGGACTAGTTGGAATGATCAAATGACCATGGAGGCTTGAGGTTCACCATCCTCATCTCTCATTGCCCAGAGATCTACACTTCACACAGGAAGGCCAACCTACTAAGTGTGTTGCTACATTTGACGCCAAGGCAGTTTCCTGTCTTAGCTTAGGAGAAGAGTGGCAATTTCTTCTACTGCCAGCTGCAGACCTCTATAATGGACCCCATGACAAAGGTTTCTAGCACTACCTCAACTCAATTAAACTGCATGTTTCACTGTGGCCTCAGGTGCTCAGAGTGTGGCCTGCAGTGCAAGTAAGGTCTATGACACACAGAGTAAAAGCTACTAGTGATGACCTCTGATAAATAGCTGAGCTGCTAGCTGCACAAACTGGAGGCCATTTGTATATGCTAACAATCCTTGGGTGCAGAGTCCCCAGAGCTTGCATTGTTTGGCAATGCAAGATGTGGGGAGCAGGTTTAGCAGTAGAAGGCATATATCAAGAGAGCCAAAGACTCAAAGGCCATGAGAACAACGTTCAAGATCTTCTGTGTCCACGTATATTATTAGGCTTCAGGAGACAGGTAGGGCTTGCATTCTGGATAGAGGGCCCAGGCAAGATGTTTCTAGAAACACCATCATCCTCCACATGGCCAGACCATCAGGGAACAGTTACTCTGGCAATGGCCTGCCAGGATGCTTTTCACTGACTTTGTTTGAAGAATCAATGGGCCACCCCCAGGATTGTGATGAGCGGAGTTTGTCCTATGTTGTGATCCTGCAGTGTGGTAATGACAATATAATTGTAGGTTGCAACAGATGTATTAGTACTTGAGAAATACTACTGCATAAGAGTTTGGGGGATTAAATTATGAGCTGTGGCAGTAACCGCATCTAATATGGGGATTTTCTTGTATTTTTACCATTTTGTGGGGCAGAACTGGTGAAGTAGTATTCTTATGTATCCCCTGTTAATCTCCTAGATTTTTTTCTCATGTTTTTATTTAAATTCCAGTTAGTTAACATACAGTGTAGTATTAGCTTTAGGTGTAGAATTTAGTGATTCAGCACTTCCATACAGTACTTGTTTCTTATCTCAACAAGTGCCTTCCTTAATCCCCATCATCTATTCACCCACCTATTCAACCCATTACCCCACCAGACACATGATAAGAAGTTCAACCTTGATCTCCTAGATTTTTGAGGAAATGGAACACATGAAAGACTGAGTAGGAAGGTGAAAAAAAGTGTATCCTCACCTCTGGGGGAAGGTGCAGCAGATCACGGCTGCTGAAGAAGGAACCCAGAGATGGTTCTGTCTGAGTGTGACCCCTCTGGCTTGGGTGAGCCAAAAGGAAAACAAGTGGTTGAAGAAAGGTTTTTGCATATATCTTAAAAATTTACCAATGGCAACAGGGGATAGGAAATTGATTTCCTTACAATTTGGATTTTTCTGCATCAACCAGGGATGGACTTGGAAGAAAGAGAAGGAAAACAATGTTAAATTTTATGGGCCAGTTTGGGGCATTTTATTTTGCAAGCATTGTGTTCTTTGGACTATGTAGTTATCATCTGCTGCATATTGTTTAACACTGTCTGGCAGGCTTGGTTGGATGACATAGCTGGACATTATTTAAGATGGGAAATAGGATAGCAGTGACTCCTTGGACTACTGCCTGATGGTGTAGTTGAGGTTCCTTGGCATGACTGGCAAATTGGAGGGGTTTTCCTGCCAGATAGCTGTGTGTAATGGAGACTGATGAGCCTCCTGTGGGAAGTCACCCTAGTGGGAGAAGGAGCCAGGCACAGTTCATGCATCCAGAATAAAAGCCTTAGTGGTTGGCAGAGTATTCATATTTTCTCCTAGCCCAGTTACCATTGGACTCATCCATTCATTCAAAACACTTTTATTGAGGCATTAATATGTACTCGTCACTGTGTTATGTGTGGAATTGCAGCAGTGAACAGTGTAGAGACAATGGATGTTCATATCCTGTGGACATTAGGATGGCTGAGAGTAAATTTTGAAGGAGCCGGTGCTCTAAACCGTCTGGCAGACACTGAAGCATAAGCAATTCACTTTCTCTACAACCAGGTGTCAAATGGAGAATGGCCTCCCCATAATTTGGACCTGACCACTATGGCACTTTGGCACCATGAGGGCTCGGAGATTTTGGTGGTATTTTCCAGGGAGGCAAGAAGGAGAGATTATATCCAACAAAGCAGAAATCTGTGGTCCCAGAAGAGTGGGAATGAGACCACAGTTCTTACTGGGTCAGTGACGGAGACCATGATGCTCAGCAGAGATGCAGATGAAAACACGGGCCCAGCAGAGCAATGATGGAGAAGAAGCAGGGTCTGCAATGCCCTGAGGAGTAGTGATGAAGGACCAAGATGAATAGAAGAAGAACGGTGTTAATTGTAGAATACTTTGTGAGTGCATTCCTGAAATTCCCTGAGCCACCCAGAGATACTGGAGAGCTCCTAAGGACAGAAATCTGATTTTTGCTACTAATATGACCTCATAGATACTCATAAGCTGTTGAGTTCTGGGGAAAGTTTATTATAATAGGCATAATAAGAACATCAACACCACCACCACCACTCTCTACCACCATCACCACCACCATAATTACGGCCATTATTGAATGTTTACAAGAGTCCAGGAACTGGGCTATGAACCTCAAATATACTACTGCTAATTTTTAGAAGTATTACAAAGGACTTCCACTTTGGGCCAAGGGAGTAACAGGGACCAGAATTACCCTGCTGTCTGAAATAACAACAAAAAAATGTATGAAAGGGTGGTTTTTGCAACATGCATATCAGGCAATAGAGGACAATGATTCCTGAAAGATAAGTGAACATGGTGAGTCTATGACTGCCCCAGCTTACCAACTATTGTGTATGGAGGGGGTATATCCAGCAGACTCCCTGAGTTAAGGAGGCTGAGATCCCAGAGAGTCCAAGGCAGCTAGAGTTCGTAGGACATAGTGCCAACAAGGAGAGAGCTGAACAGAGAAGTCCCAAGATCTGCAGAGGTCTCTTTCTCAAATACTGATCAGTGCCTGAAATGTAAGGAAAATAACCACAGCTAGGAAAAGAATCACTCAAAAGGGTTAGAGTTAATAGTGCCCAGTGCTCATACAGAGTGTGAATATGCCTGTTCCCAAAGGTCAGAATGAAAAATATCATGATGCACAGGTTTTTTTTTTTTTTTTTTTTTTTTTTATGATAGTCACACAGAGAGAAGAGAAAGAAGCAGAGACACAGGCAGAGGGAGAAGCAGGCTCCATGCACCGGGAGCCCGACACGGGACTCGATCCCGGGTTTCTAGGATCACGCCCTGGGCCAAAGGCAGGCGCCAAACCGCTGTGCTACCCAGGGATCCCGATGCACAGGTATTGAATAGAGATTTCAGAAGGATCTTTCCTCAATAGTAAGAATAGTTAGTCCTTGATAGCCTTGTCCCACTTAACAAATCTTTAAAATAAAATGTGAAAGGATCAAACATTTTGTAAGTAATTGATCCTAGAACAAATTCTCAAGAATAATTTATAAGAATACAAAAATATCCAACACCCAACAAGGTAATCACTATGTCTGGCATTGAAAAAAATACCAGATATACAAAGAAGCTGGAAAATATGAAAGATAATAAGAAGAAAAGCTTATCAACTGAAATCAATTCAGAACTAACATAGTCAAGGACAAAAAAGTTTAGTGGAGACATAGAAAATATTAAAAAGATTGAAATTGAACTGAAGATAAAAACTATAATGTGTGAGATGGAAAATTCACTGATGGAATTAGGGACAGATTGGACATTGCAGAAGAAAGATCAGTGAACTTGAACACTAAAAATGATCTAAAATGAAATACAGAGACTACTGAAGCCTGGCACTATTGACACACTAGTGTGATGGAGCTCAAAATAATTACACTGAACGAAAGAAATATCACACACACACACACACACACACACACACACACACACACACAAGTAAACACTGCATGATTCTGTTTACATAAAATTCTGAAAATGTATAATAATCTATAGAAAGCAGATCACCAATTGCCTGGGGAGGGGGAGGGCAGAAAGAGGTGGAGCAAAAGAAGGATAAGAAATCTGTGGGAGTAGGTGTATGTTTATTACCTTGATGATAGCTTTACGGGTGTGTGTGTGTGTATATATATGTATATATACATATATATTCATCAAATTCATCAAAATTCATCAAATTTTGAATTCATCAAAATTCATCAAATTGTGTATGTTATAAGCTTATATTTGAAGCCTATTGTATGATAATTATATCTCAATAAGGCTGTCAAAAAACGAGAGGGCATCACCATACCAATTTTAAAGATGAGAGAACTGATATCCAGGGAAGTTAGGTGACTTGCCTAAGACATAAGAGAGTGACCCAGGTTTCTTAATTCTGTGTGCCTTTTAGCGGCAACAGATGGCAACATCAAAGCAATATTCCTTAAACATGGTTTCTGGGGTGGGGGGTGCTGGGTGGATCAGTCGATTAAGCATCTGCTCTTGATTTCAATTCAGGTCATGATCTCAGGGTCATGGGATCGAGCCCAGTATCAGGCTTTGCACAGTCTGCTTATCCCTCTCTCTCTGCTCCTCTTCCTCTCTCTCAAATAAATAAATAAACAAATAAAATATTTTTAAAAATTTAAAAGCATGCTTTTTGAAGGGGTTGTTTTTTACAAAATTTCTACAATAGTGAGCATTTGTTGGTGGACCCTCTGTAATATATACTGTGCTTACTGCCTCCTTACACATTATAAATATATTAGTTTAGTTGTAAAATGTCAAGTCTTCCCACACCTGCCTGGCCAATATAAAGTAAGCTCTTGGTCTATGGTCATTTGGAGGTCATTTGTTTTATACACTATTTGTATTGAATATTTCTTATATGGCTACTTTATCTCTTCTAGTTGCTACTTTGGTAACCAAATATGTGTGAGCTCCCCTGGATTTTACAGAGACGTAACCTGTTAGTGTCCTGCATCTGATGCTTCATGCTCCAGGATTTTACTTTTGGTGATGCTGCAAGATCCCCACTCAAGTAGCGTATGCCACTTGGATGTACATGTTTTATTCATGAGATGAACCTTTTCTAATGGGAGCTGGGATCTAGTGGGTCAGTTCTGCCTCCTTTCCCTCCTGGTGTATGGCACTTGCACTGCTTCTCAGGGATGATCCCGCAGGAACAAGCATCAAGAGTCAATAGTGCTGGCTAGTCTGATGCTCCTTCACGCACTCCTCCTCTTTCCCAGTTTTACTTTCTTTAACCCTCATTCCCACCTCCTTAGATCAGATTCTCTAGTTAAGTAAAACACGAAAGCCCCCTGCCTCAAGCTCTGTTTCCTGCCTTAAGATATGGTACTAGCAGCAGTTCCAGAAAGCAAACCCCTGACTGGCATTTTGGAGCTGTGCTGTTCACTAGTCGGATGGGAATAAGAACCTCTACGCCAGCAATAAGGGGAGTAGAAATAACTCTGTGGAGACCATGGCATTATATAATGAAGAATGTTTTCTCCTAGGTTTACTTGGGATGAAGCACAGGTAGAAAGTGAGGTGTTGTGATATGTGGTGACTATGGCTATTGAATAGTATAGGGACAATGATTATAGGGGTTGTAGAGTGGGTTGGCTTTTAAAAACCTCATTAAAGCCACTAAAGTCTGCCCAGTGATTCAGATGCCCACTAAAGTTTGAGAACCAGTTGGGTGTAATGAGGTGGGGAAGGCAGAATTTCTTTGGCACAGTATTTAGGGAAGGGGCCAAGGGGCTCAGAGAGATGGACATGTTAGAATGGATTTATTATGTAAGATGAATTCCACTCTGAGTATGGTCATTTGGAGGGCCCTGAGGGTACCCCTTTACTAAGGTAGTAAAGAGGGCACAGATGATGGGAACACTGGCATCTTTAAGAAACTTGGTGATGGCTACCTTCTGAAGGTTGGGGCTAACTATGGGGGATGTTGCTATGAACTGGGCTCCCTAATATCAATGGGGTAATGAGATTCTAGAATGTTAGAGGTCAGGAGGTTGCACTTAGGGTCAGAAGTGAGTGGTGGTGTCATTACTGTCATATGCAGTAAGGCTAAGGTGGTACAGCAATGGGGTACATTAACTTACAGGAGCGGCTAAAGAGATCAGGGCTGTGATGGAGGGGTCGGGGTGGCAATAGATACATGCTTGATTAGAATGTTGCTCCGCTTGTAAAATAACACAAAAGGCTCATCTCAGCTGCCACAGTAGAAAACCATAGTCTCTCATCCAGCTGTAGTTCATTCTGGGTCCACCCTTTGAATAGAAGGCTATACTCCCTCAGGAAGGACCTTCTGGTATAATTGCACATAGGTATAGTGAGTATTCCACAGAGCTTTCCCCATAGTGGTCCTGAGCCATTTGTCAGGTTAACTGTGTTCTGGGGAAACAGGAATACCTAGTTAGCTCTGTGGGCTGATATACCATCATGGTCTTTGAACCCAGAAAATATTTGCCACATCAGCCTCTATCCCTAATAACTTTTGACTTCCTTATAGTTATATCTTCCCTCATTTCCTGGCTCATATTCCCAAGACTGTCAGAAAAAAAGGAAAGCACAGTGTCTACTAGATTGTTCCTTCCTTTTACCTGGTCAAAAGAAAGTCTAAAATGATGACTGAGTCACCTGCTTTATCTTACTTGGAGAGACAGAATTCAGTAATGTTAGAAATCAAAGTTTCCCATTGACAAGTTTGGGGTGGTCAGCACAAAGTTGTCTTAATCTCAATATTTAACATAAGTCTGCCCTCAGATTCTCTTTTTCCAAATGTATGAAATCATAACTGTCTGTGCTCTGTTCTTTCTCTCTGGGCAGATTGCAGAGATTAGGGCAAGGAGAGTCATCCAAGCAATAGGCTGCCTGGGTGGTCTGGTTCTGCTCCCACAGCTCTGGGACTGTGGGACTGACTCTCACTTTTGCCAGTCCATGGTTTCTTGCATGCAGCGATATGGATTGGTTGGCAGAAAGTCAAAGTGGGTATGGCTATGCCCATGATTACTACCAACACTGATCTCACCAGGATTAGCAGGTAAAGTGGCAGGTCTGGTGAACCCCAATAACATCCAATTGTGCAATTGTGAGAAACCCAAACCCTTCCCTCCAGATCTCCTTCCTGGCCCTGCTCAGCTTTTCTGTCATCACTCGGGGATGAGTGCTTGATGCCCTTAGTCTCCTGACATGCATATGCCTTCTGTAGTGATGGGCTGGGCCGTCTTTCTTGGAGTTGTGTGCAGACCATTGATGGACTTCTGTGATTAGAAAGTCCCCCTCATTCAGTTGATATTAAACCAATCTGATGTTTTCCACTCTCCACTCTCTTTCTACTTTTCATTTTGTGGCAGAAGTCTGTTTTTCTTGGCTTATCTCCGCTTATAGCCACGCTTCTTTTAGACAGACTTTTATATTTCCTTTTATTCTCCATCAGTAAAGGAAAAGCCCTAGACATAGACTCTGCTGTACATTTCTTTATCTTCCAAGTTTGGATGACCATAGAATTCTTTTTTTTTGAATATTTTATTTATTCATTTGAGAGAGAGAGAGAGCGAGCGAGAGAGAGAGTGAGAGAGCACGAGCCAGGGGAAGAGGCAGAGGGAGAAGCAGACTCCCTGCTGAGTAGTGAGCCTGTTGCAGGGCTCAATCCCAGGACCCCAGGATCATGACCTGAGCTGAAGGCAGACACTTCATGGACTGAGCCACGCAGGTACCTCCACAGGTAGAATTCTAAGAGAGCTCCTATTTGTAGGTGAAATGGAGAATTTATAAGCCACATAAAGGATCAGTATAGACAATTGACTGCCAGACTTCTTTGACCAGTTTTCCTGGTTAAGTGAAGAAGTATAAGCATTGATGGAGCATCTCTTGGGTATCGTGGGCAGCAAGGCAAAGGGTATGAATCTAGCCCTCAAAGATCCCATATTCCAGTTATGGAGGGATTAAGGGATACACAAAAATAGAAAAACAATGGCACCCGATGGGAAGCAAATGAAGACCTTACTGAAGACCTCACTGAGGCAGTGATGCTGAGGCCAAGCTTTGAAGACAGATAAAGTGGAAAGCAAATTGCTAGCAACATGAACGAGATATGACAGCCACAGGAAACAACGTTCTATCTGCTAGAAAAAAACAGGGAGATGGTTCTGCTGGAGTTTAAACTGTTGGCAAGAGGAGTGAAAGAAATTGAAATTGGAGAAACAGGTGGGGCTGAATACATTGTCTTGTATTCCTAGACGTGTAGACTCCATTTTCTAGGCCAGCGCTTTTCTAAGTGTGGGCCTTGAACCAGCTGCACCTGCACCACTGGAGAACTGGTTAGAAATGTAGATTTTCAAGCCCTGGCCACCAAATGAGGAATTCAGCGGGTGTGGCTGGCAATCTTAACTTTGAGAAGCTCTCCAGATGATTCTGATATGCACAGAAGTTTAGAATCTCTGCTTTTGGGGATGAGGAGACAAAGCAGATTTCTGGGCATTGAAAAGTTGGGACTTTATTTTTTAAAAGATTTTATTTATTTATTTATTTATTTATTTATTTATTTATTTATTTGAGAGAGAGAGAGAGAGAGAGGCGCAGAGACACAGGCAGAGGGAGAAGCAGGCTCCATGCAGGGAGCGCGATGTGGGACTTGATCCCAGGACTCCAGGATCATGCCCTGGGCTAAAGGCAGGCGCCAAACCGCTGAGCCACCCAGAGATCCTGAAAAGTTGAGACTTTAAAAAGACCCTCTTATAGCAGTGCAGAAGGAGCATTGGAAAGGATGAGCTTCATGGCAGTCACCAGATGAGAGACTGTTCCAACCATCCAGATGAGAAATGAAGATGACAATAGGGACCTATGTGCTACAAAAATGGAGGAACTACAGAGAAGAGACCCAGGAGAGAGGTGGAAAAGGTGGGCTTTGAGATGTATGTGAGAGATGAGGGAAAGTATCTGGGCCCAGGGACTTTTGCTGCCGTGACTGAAGTTGATGAGGATGGCCTATGATGTTCATGCTAGCTGATGTGTGTGTGTGGGGGGATACATCCTCCAGCACATCCCAGCATTCACAGAGATGCTTATTGGCTGCTTCTTTCTGGACCTTCATGGTGGGTGAAGAAGCAAGAGCTCTTTCTGAGCCATCAGAGCTATTGGCATGAAGATGCCCAATTAGTCTATATTAAAAAAAACCCTCGGGATCCCTGGGTGGCGCAGCGGTTTGGCGCCTGCCTTTGGCCCAGGGCGCGATCCTGGAGACCCGGGATCGAATCCCGCATCGGGCTCCCGGTGCATGGAGCCTGCTTCTCCCTCTGCCTGTGTCTCTGCCTCTCTCTCTCTCTCTGTGACTATCATAAATAAATAAAATAAAATAAAATAAAAATAAATAAAAAAAACCCTCAAAAACCAGGTTTGCTTAAAAAAAATGTGTAAAGTGTGTATACACACACACATTTTAGAGAATTCTATGGTACAATATTTCTCTTTTGACTTCTGATGATTTTGTATCTTCTGGGTGCACGTGTTTGTATGTAGTAGGAGATGGGGTGAGGTGAGTTTCTTATCTATTAGTACTTCACTAGGTCTATGTCGATATTGTCTCAGCATCTGTGCATTTGGACTCCGGCAAATAATACACACGGGAATGTCTAAGAATTTTTCTGGGGTGGGGAGAGGGGGAATCACTTCCAGACTTAAGTATCTTGTAAGAATGTTCTAAAATTCAGGCTATAAGCCACAGAGTGTGATTGTGCTGCTTTATTGTCCCAGACAGGGCACCCAAGAGTCACCTTAACAGATTGTTTTATTTCCACCAAATACCATATTATGGGTTGAATTGTGTCCCCCTAAAAGATATGTTTAAGTCCTAGCCTCAGTACTGTGAATGTCACCTAACTTGGAAACAGGGTCTTTGCAGATACAATCAAGTTAAGATGAAGTGCTACTTATTTAGGGTCAGCCCTAATCCAAAAACTGTTGTCTTTATAAGAAGAGGGGAATTTGAACACAGACACAGACACACGAAGAATGTCATGTGACTGTGGAGGCAGAAACTGTAGTGGTACACCTATATAAGCCAAGGAACACCACCAGAAGCTAGGACGAGGTAAGAAAAGATCCCCACTTAGAGACTTCAGAGAGAGCACCTTGATTTCCAAAGTCTAGACTCTAGAACTAGAGACAATAAATTTCTGTTGTTTTAAGCCATGTAAGTTTGTGGTAATTTCTTATGGCAACCCAAGAAACTAATACATGCTCCAAACCTTTAGCAGATATAAGATCTGCAGTTCCAATGGAAAAATGGAAGATTAAAATTAAAACAGTGACAACAAAACAACCCAAATCAACAAAAAACAAATAATCAGAGAAAATTAGAAACTTAGGCAAGACGGACTTTGTAATCAGGGGAGTTAGGGAGATGGAAGAGGAACCTTCTGTGTAAAGAAAATGGATAGTGCACATTGTATCAAACTGAAAGGTCAATGGAGTACCTTCTAGGAAGGAAAAATTCTTCATAATTTTCAGAGAAAATAAAGACAGCCAGATAACCTCCCTGCTCTGTGACAGCTGATCACCAAATGAGAGGTGAAGAATAATAGGAAAGACAGAGATGACATAAAACGGGCCCCAACACGGAGCATTGCTGGATTAACTCCAGCAGCATTTGTGTACGTTGTCATGTCAATAAAATTACTGAAATTGAAACTTGAAATTGAACAGAGTGCGAAAGAAAGAAGATATTACTCAAGGGACCCAGGCAGTAAATATTCACATTACGGAGAGGTTATATGATGGAAAGTTTCTATGGTTTGTGATGCTACCAAAGTCCAAACAAAGGGGGTGTCATTTCCTTGTTTCCCTCTGTGGTGTTTCTACAGATTTGAGCACTTGGTTATAATGAAATTTGGCTCCTGAGAAGTGAAATCAAAGTTCAGAGATGTGTCAGTAGGTTGGAGTGCAGATTCATTTATTGGCATGCCTTGTGGGGCTGCTTTCTCTCAATTAGGAACTGTGAGCTTGCTTTATTCACCAGCAAGAATTTGTTAGGAAGACTAAGTTGTAGGCTTCCCATTCTTGAACAAAAGAGTAAGCTGAGACTAAATATAGCTGCGGTCAGCGTGGTGGTGTAGCTGGAAATTTACCTCTTAATTTCCTTGCTTTCCTCGCTTAATTGTGGAACAAGTCCTTTTACCCCCTTCACAATACATGGATCCCTTACTACATGCTCCCTACACACTTCTGCCAGCTGAGGCAAAGGTCAGGATTTGCCATCCTCTTGGCTGAGCCTGAGAACTGCCAGAGATCAATTTGCTCCCTTTCTTTGGCCAAGAAAGCCCTTCTGCCAGCTGTTTTCATCTCTAGCAGTCTGAGTGCCCAACATGAAGTCTGACATCCCCATACTCCATGTGGCAGGGCCTTGGGAATTCTGCTGATGATCTATACACAGAGTAAGCTCTTGACTCAAAATATGCAGACAGGTTTTTCCTGACGCCCAAACAATTGCCAGTATTTCCCCTTGGAGATTATTTTCTACTGACAGCGTTTGTAGCCTGCTTTAAGTTCTCATGCTCTTATAAAAACAAATCAAAATGAAATAAGACACAGCATCTGAGTCATTACTGGATACACCTAAAAAAGGCTCAAAGTTGTCAGACTGGTGAGAAAGACCCGTTTTATCTTTCCTGGAGATATTACTAATATGCTGAGCTCAAGATAATTGACTCAATTTTTATAAAGCAGTAGAAGGTTGGTATTATTATCCTTATTTTATAAATGAAAACAGAGCCTTAGAGATGTTAGAAACCTTGACCAAATTTGTAGAGTTGGGGTTGGGACCTGGGCGTACATGTTTTCCTAACCATGATCTTGACCATTGTACTACACTGCCACCCATGAACAGCAGTTTTCAGGGAAGCAGGGAAGAATGTCAGAGTTGGGTGACCTTAACAGTTATCCAAACAACCCTCCAGCCTACTGGTAAATCCCTTCAATAGCACTGCTGAAAAATGTGTGTCTAGGTGCTACCCACACAATTTTAGTGTTGGGGAACTCACCACCTGTCCAGATAGCCTATACTCTATTTTGAGTCAGATTTAAGGATTAAAAAACATTTTTTAAATTTACTTTTATTTTTATTTTTTAAAGATTTTATTTATTTATTCATGAGAGACACACAGAGAGAATGAGGTAGAGACACAGGCAGTGGGAGAAGCAGGCTCCATGCAGGGAGCCCGACGTGGGACTTGATCCCAGGTCTCCAGGATCACACCCTGGGCTAAAGGCAGTGCTAAACTGCTGAGCCACCCAGGCTGCCCTAAAAAACATTTTTAAAGTTGCTGTTGTGATTTGGGGTTTTTCCATGTATAACTTCTACCCATTCATTCTAGCCCTTTCCTCTGGGACCCCTCAAAATAATCCCAATGCTTTGCCAATCCATGGAACATATAAGGACAGGCAAACCTCTCTCTAAATCTTTGCTTTTATTTTTTCTTTAGATTATTTATTTATTTATTCATGAGAGACATAGAGAGAAAGAGGCAGATACACAGGCAGAGGGAGAAGCAGGCTCCATCCAGGGAGCCCGATGTGGGACTCAATCCTGGGACTCCAGGATCATGCCCTGGGCTGAAGGTGGTGGCTGAGTCACCCAGGAGTCCCTAAATCTTTGCTTTTAATTCAGTCTTCTAAGAAAACCTCATCCCTGATGGATTTCAGAAATTTTGTTTTCCTTAGAACATGCCATCATTTGATTAAAGTCCCTTTGTAATTGTGGGGAATAAAATTTGGCCACAATATTCCAGGTGTAGCCAGAAAAAAACGAGGTGAGACCTTTTTTTATCTATCTTTTTTGCCATTTTTGGGTCTTGAGAAGCAGCCTGATACTAAGTTTCACACAAGAGTAACTTGGGCTCTGCTCTGAGTTACAATTTGAGATGAGCCAGGTGTACTTTTATACTATCAATGAAGAGAGCAATTTTAGGAACACAGGCCATAGTGAAAATGCTCAGCCCTTAGTTTATTACATTGACCAACTTTTGTAAAGATATAAACATAGTTCTCGGTCCAAATTGAACTCATTAAATCTCACGTCTCAATTGATGTTATAAATGTTGCAGTCTAGATACCTCTTCCATGGCTATTCGCCAAGGACCTTCATATAAATCTATAGATGAGACAATCTTATCAGTTCCAATACATTGGTTAGGGCAGACATTCTAGGTATAGTATATACATTTTGGACACAGCCTGTGGTTTTCTGTAAATCATCCAGTTTAGGAGCAAGAACAATCAAGAAGCCCAAAAACTTACAAGAAATGTGTTACGTCTCTGTCTTAGTCTACTTGGGCTGCTATACCACTTCCTGGAGAAAGCTGAGAAACCAAGGCTCAGTGAGGTGTAATGACTTGGCCAAGGCAAGAAACTGGCAGACAGTCTTCAAACTCCTGTAAGCTCATTCTAAGTCTAGCTCATCTGCTACCAGCCCCCCACCCCCACCCCCAGCTTTACTGTTCCAAATTATGGTCTTCCCAGGCAATTTGAAAGCATGATGACTTTCTTCTCAAAGTCAGGGTTTCCTCACAGAATTATCCTATTGTGATATCAATGAACTAATTCCAGATTCATCTTAAAGTTAACTAAAGAGGACAAATACAAAGTTACTCATCCTATTGCAATCATTTTGTCTAAATGAGGGAGGCTACTTTGAGTTGACTTTTCTCACCAGATCAAATAAATGATTTTTAAGAATCCAAATGTATTTTTCACTTAGAAAACAAGAGAAAGTAAAGCAAAAGATTTTATTGAGTTACAGGAAGATATGTTCATCAGACAATTCATATTACTGCCAATCTTTCAGATTTAAGATTTAAAAGTAGAGACAGATTGGGTGAAAGGGTGGGTACTGAGTTTGATCAAACTGCAAACTAGCAGCATCCAAAGGCTTTGTGGTGGATGATATTTTCAAATGTTACAGAATAAGGAAAATATCTAGATTTTTGAGCTGGAATTCCTTCAGTATTGAGGATTTGGGTTGTGGGTTATCAGGCTCCCAGGGCCAGGCATGAAATGTCAGTGTATAGGATTATAGGGGTGCATGGTGCACACTTTGACCAAAAGCATTGAAAACAAAACAAAACAAAACAAAACAAAACAAAACAAAACTAGACAGTCCACTAGCCAAACATACAATGCTCCAGGTCAGAGTTGGTTTCTGGGGTTCTAATTAATGATGCCTAGGCCATTAATGACCCATTCTTTTTGCTACTTTACATGGTACAGAATCCAACTCCTCTTGTTGGTCCTGGTTTCAGATTCTTTGGTCAGCTCTGGAGGGCTGAGGGGACTGCTCTGTGTGTGGAAACATACTACAGGAGGCAATACCTGTACTTGGGAAAGGAGAAGAGATCTGGTCACACTATAATCCATGGAGGAAGATGATAAAAATGAAGAGATACCCTTACTTTAGTTGCCTAGAACTTTCAAGTCCTACAACTTTTGGGGGCAACCTCACTGATGACTTTTTAAATGGTTCAAATATTTCTCTTATGCCCAATGGAACCAGCATCCTCTTCTCTTTCTTCAAGAATTTTTATTAGGGGAAAATTTCAAAAGTACAAAAAGAGAGAGAGAGAATAGTTCAATGAACCCCTACATATTCTCACTCAGCTTCAATAATTGTAAGTTCACAGTCAATTTTGCTTCCTCTATTTCCCACTTACTGACTTTCCCTCTCCAATCCTCCCTCCCCCATTTTTTGAAGCAAATTTCAACCATTGGGTCAATTTATCTACAAATAATTCAGCATGTATCTCAAAAACTTAGGTATTCTTTCTTGGAATCCCTAACCATAACCACAACACATAACATTACATAACCATACATTACTACAGAAAAAAACTCCTTAATGTAATCAAATATTCAATCAGTGTTCACATTTCCTTGATTGTCTCATTTTTATATTTTATAGTTTGGTTCAATCCAAATTCAAATAGGGTCCATGCTTTGCAGTTGTTGATATCTATTACAAGTCTCTTTTAACTTAAATGTTCCTCTTCCATCTCATTTTCACTCTCTTTCTCTTTGTAATTTAGTTGTTGAAGAAACTGAATTGTCTGTCCTAAAGGGTTTTCCACTGTCTGGAATTCACTAATTGGATCCCATGGTGTCATGTAATGAGTTGCTCTGTTCCTCTAAATTGCTAGTTAGATCTAGGGGCTTGATTAGAGTCAGGTTTTATTTTATTTATTTATTTATTTATTTATTTATTTATTTATTTATTTATTTATAAGACTACTTAGTTGGTAGTGTTCTGTACTTTCATCAGGAGATCTACAATGTTCAAGTATCTCTCGTGACATGAGCAGCATTGATGATCATTATCTAGGTCCATCAATTCCTTTGTAACTACCAGATATTTATTTCCTAATTCCATCATTTTTTCTTCACTTCGTATGTGGAACACCTTTTCTTTTAAAGAAAAACTTCCCCTCATCATTAATTAGGTACAGATCTTTATAAGACAGGAAAGATAATTCCTTGATTCTTTCTTTGTATCCGTTTTCAGAATAATGGTTTCCTAATTTTCCATCAGTTACTACTGAGTTTCCTTTTGGCTGCTATTTTTTTTTAAACAACATTTGGGCTTATGGACTCAAACATACTTGATATTATAGTAAAACACTGATATTTATTCTTATCAGTGGCCATATTGTCCCAATTTCAGAGAGTGGGAGACTTTTCAATTTGGATTCTGAATCTTTTTGACAAAATCCTAGTCCCCCTTAATTACCTCCTTCCTTTTTAGTAAAATAAGATATTTCAGCCTCACCTTGTTTCTTAACCCAGAACTAGAACCAGCCATTTCTTCAAGGAGAATCCTTTAGGGGGAAATAGTTAGAAACCATAGTCTGGATACTAAGAGTGCTGATTGCTCTTGGGTTGGTTATTGTTTCTAGACTTTTCAGCAGATAGAGCTGGGAAATACATTTTCAAAAGAAAAAATTCATCATGACATTATTCTGGTATTTCCAATTCAAATTCAGGATTATGGGGTTTTTACTTCCTTGTTCTTATGCCTGTAACCTTTTCTCCTGTACTGAAAATCCCAGTTATCAAAAATGTCAACATAAGCATTCATTAATTTTATCCCACAATACACATAAAACAATCTGAGAATAATAGTCAACAATGCAAATAATAATATGATAACTAGATACACATAACTTACAATATTTTTGCAGTTACTTTATTTTAGAATTTGTCCTATTTAAGATGTAAAATCAATTGATGTGTTTTAAAATATCTTGGAATAGTTTTTTTCTGTATGGTTATGCCACCAACTTAGGTTTATTTGCTTCACTTTGCTTTAAAATTTTAGAGAATTCTTTTTAAAAATTTAATTTTGGTTTATACTAGTATCTTCTCTTTCTATTAAAGTTTATCTGGAAACTGGTGTTCCTCCTACTTAGTTTTGATTTAATATTTTCCTTTCCTGATTTATGGAGTTGTGCTCTGTGTCTTGTTTCCTTTAACCACCATTAATTTTCTGTACGTCTTTGCCTTAATCTTAATCTTAATCTTAATCTTAAAACCTTCCCAGTTCCTTAAATTGACCTCAAATGATCACTAACACAGGATCATTTATGTACACAGGAGACTTTTAATTAAGGATTATTTGTGGGTAATGGGTAGGGCTTATAGGCAGTCACTTAAAATTGAGTATAGGCATCATATTCTAAAATTAGTCACAATCCCCCATAAGCCCTGGCCTGCTGCCATCTTTTATCCTTCTGAGTTCTCTCTTTCATTTTCTGCCTCAAACCACAAATTTACAGTTCTTCACTTGTTCACCTTCCCCCCCTGTGCCCCCGGCCCTGGAGAAATAGCTTTTGGGGATTAGCATATAGAGAAAGAAAAGTAGTAGTAGCTCATATATCATAACAGGTTGAAGAATGCAGATAGGGTAGACATACCATTGTTAGCAGACCCTGCAGTAAGTACAGGCAATACAAGCCTGCAGGGAAAGTAGTTTACCCACTCATAAAACACTCTACTAAGCCACCATTTAAAAAAAATAAAACAATAGTCAGAAAATGCATTGTTGTACTAACTACCACCATTACAAATAAAAGGAAATGTCACATTTTATTAATTTTAAATTTATCTTCTATGTATAGCTCCGCCATTTAGAAAGGTTGCTGCTCTTCTGAAAGTGGCAGCTACAAGGTCAACTGAGAAGTAAAAGGGTAATCTTATTGGCCAAGTGGTGTTTCTTCATTTTTCCTTATCACTTGGACCAGGAAATTCGGAGTCTCAGGCTGGGCCAGTAAGGTAACTCTCCCAGCATAATAGCCCGATAAAGCATTAGAGGCATGATGGGGAGCTAGAAGGCTGGTGACACTTGTGGGCAGGAAAGCATGGCCCCATAACTGGTACAGAAAGAAGAGAAATACTTGCTGAGTTGGGTATCCATGAACTATCTTGGGTATCTGTGAACTTTCTCCATTGTCTTCATCTTTTTTCCAGTCCTGGCCCTGCATTCCAGGGACCTACGAATTCACAGAATTCTTGCCAGGGCAGCTGGTGACTATGGAGGAGAATAGGGAGTAGTGAGTGTCCAGGGCAGGAAATTCGTAGCCTGGATACTCTGGCTGCAGCCCAGAGCAAGGGGAATGCTTAGAGGAAAACAGGATTGCAATGGGTGGGGTGTATGTGGATAGTGGGGAGACGTGATTGAAAGGATTGTGGTCTTCAGGGAATGCAGAGTTGGGAGAGTATGGAGGACCCCGACAGGGGATGGCTCCAGCTCTCCTGCACAGGGATTCCAGTGCCTGAGTCTTCCATGCTAAGTCTGTGCCTGGACTCAGTCCATCCTTATTCTCTTGCTATTTTCTTAAACAGAGCAGTTCAGCTCCTATCTCCAACCCAAACCAAGCTCTTGAGCCAGCTTCCTCTATCCAAGCACCCACTGTTGTGTCCTGTAAGCACAGGGCCATCTCCCCAGGGTCTCCATACTTTCACAGCTGAAAACACCGACAGAAGCTTAGAGATCATATATTTCCTGGTTACCTGATCATAGTTTAGTCCGTCTCTTCCCGCCCTTCCTTCCAAAGCCAGAGTCTAGTGCTTGTGGGATATTTTCCTTCTCATTTCTTTAAGTTTATAGAAGCATCAGAAAAAGTAGAAACTGCTGTGCAGCCCAGAAAGTGTGACTATATCCCATATGACAGAAGTTGGACTCAATAATTTTTTTCTTTCACTTCCGCTCTCAGTTCATTTTTCTGAAAAAAGACGAGCTTTCTATGTGTGCCTGAAATAGTGGGTCATATAATAGCTCCCTCAGTCCTGCTGCAGTGTTTTCTCCTGCTCTCAAGGTCTTGCTGCTTTCTGTAAACCAGCAAGAACAAAGAGATTTCAGACCCTTTAAAGATTGGTGGGTTTTCTCTCAGTTTATAATCAGAGGGATACCACCACCATCAATAAAAACACTCCCAAAGGAAATACAATGAAAATATGTAATTATAGTGTGGAGAAACTACTTTAAATAGATAATTAAAAAATTCATATTTGTTCTCCCTTATGAAGTGTCCATAGCTTCTTAAGTACCATGTGGCCAACCCTCATGGAGGAAAGTCTTCTCTGGTCCAGGACATGGATGTTCTCTGGCCTGTTCACTTCCTGCCCATTTGAGTCTTCCCTGATGGAATCATTGTCTGACTGCAGGGGGAGTACTTTATTCCACCTTACTTTTGTCTTTATGACTTAACTCCTAGAGACCAGAAATCTTTGAGATACAGATCCCCATCATGTCAATCAACATGTTTTCTCTAACCACCTTTTCAGTTCCAGAAGGAGAAGTTGGTTTTATAGGGCAGTGATGGCCCTGTTGCATGATGGGAGTGTGAGCCCATGGAGAAGCCATCTCCTGCAGTTCACCTTCTTTAGCTACCTCACAGTCCAGCTGGTGATAGTCGGTCTCATATTTCACACCTGTTGTTCGTAATGCTCTTTCCCCATCTCAGCCTTCATAACAATATCTTGAAAACTGTTGAGAAATGCTACTTTTGGTGACTGACTGTGCTCTGAGAGTGATGGTGACCGTTGTTTCTCCCAGCTGACCGGGGGCCACCCAGAAACATCAGTTCCTGTGGCCTCTAGACTGATAATAATGGGTGCCAACTTTATCGTGAGTTTTTCTGTATCTCTTTCTTCTTCTGCCAGAGGAGTCACTGTCTTAAGGACTTCCACGCCTGGGCTCAGCATGGTCTAGATCTCTGAGTCCAGACAGGAGTCTGGGCTCTGGCCTCTTGGGATTCCTGGCAAGACCTACCATTTAACCTCTCCAGGTTTCGTGCAATTCTAGTGACTGTATTTGGAAACCCAAATTGGAGTAAATATCTGACATGTTTAAATGGACTTAATGGACTTATGGGATCTCTATAATAGAATGTGTCCAGTCAGTGCTGACCAAAGAATCTGTGCCATATGACCACCTTGGTGGGTTACTGGCACCTAAATGATAATCATAGACTCAGCAATGAGGTGCTCTGCCACCATGGCCGCTCCTGTACATTTCTCAGAAACTTGCCATTTCTGGACTCTGCACAGTTATTCATAGGCCATATATCCCCAGGCAGGCCTTATTCTTTCTGTGACCACATTTCTCACCTATAAAACAAAAGAGTTTTAGTAGAAAATCTCTAAGAGTTTTTTTTTCTAACTTTAACAGCTGTATGGTGTTATGATCTCTACTTTTGATTTATCTTTCCTTTCTCCCATATATCCTTGAGAAATCCCAAGAATGAGGAAACTGGACCCTAGGTGACCACTGCAACTTACCAGAATATAAAGTATTCTCCTCTCTTTTCTCCAAAGCCAAATGTAAGAGATTTGCAAAAGCTCCACTGGGACAAACTATGTTTCTGAATCACTCACCCTAGTTATTTATTTGCATTAAAAATTAGTATTGCACTGCGTTTATAGAAACAGTGTTTACAGGTTTAGCATGGATCCTGACCATTAATGGAAAAATAAATTAAAATTCCTCCTCTACCTAAAGAATCTTGGCACACTTATGGATAAGACTTGTGTTATTAAACAAGGCTTAGAGGAGATGCAGGAGACTGTGTCCTTGACGAAACTGGGTATCTGTTATCTGATAATGTATCTTATCATGAGGTTCCCAGGGAATTGACTTGCAAATCAGAGCTCAGAAGCCCACAGGGGTGGACAGTAGAGCTGTCTGGTGAGCAGAGCTGGGGAATAAGAAGAGGAAAGATGAGAGAGCTCTTCAGACATTAGTCTCCCAGGGGCTTCCAAGAGCTGCTTCTCAGATGAGATGTTCTTAACACAACTGCACTTGGTGATGTTCCTCTGGGAGTATATCCTCAACTACCCACACTTCCTGACCTTGACCAGATTTTCTGCTCTGGGAATACATGGGAGTGGAGGTGGGGGGTAGTGGAGAGCAAGGACCAGAGTGATCAACACGTCTGCCAGTGTCAAAGGTCTCAAGATTTGTTCCCGATTAAATGTGGCACTTTGGTGCACCTTCCAGGCTGCTTCCTCTAACAAAGACAGGTATAAGTCCACACGTTGTTTCAACCCACACTTACTGAGCACCTACTCAGTACTGTCCTGTTGATGGGACAACCTAGCAGAGCCACAGGCTCCTTGGCAAGAAATTATAATGCAGTGGTCAGACCAGTTAAACACAGGGTGCTGTGGGAGCACAGTGGGGGCCCTGACCTTGCCTGGCCATTAGGGAAAATCTGGGCAGCATCTCTTAGGCCAGCCGCTGACTCAGTCTCTATAGACGGTGTCCGCTTGAGAGAGAAAGAGCAAGGGGAAGTAAGCAAAAAAGGTCATTTACAATTCTGCCATTCATAAATTTGTCCATAGCTTTTTGGAAGGCATTTATAGTTCCTGCCAGCACTACCTCTTGGGGGTGATGAATTCCAATAAGTTCCAATCCGTTTATTACTCACTGTGAGAGAAATTGCTTCCTTTTATGTCTGGAACTAAACCTGGGTCACGTTTCACAGGATATCTCCTAGTCACAGAGTTTCGGAATTTGGTAAGTCTGTGCCCCACGCATCCTCAAGATTCTTGGTTCTGTGGACCCTCGTCCCTACCCCTCCTGGCCTTCAGCCTGAAGAGCCTAACCTTTCAGCCTGTTATCCCCATTTTATTTGTCCTTCTCTGAATCTCTGGTTGTCATGGTGGCCAGCCCATCTTCAACCATCCTGTTTCACAAGAAAACACAAAAACTGCTTTGTATAAGCGAAGACTTTTTGCTTTCTGTTTTGGAGAGTACTGCATGGGAACACAAGATAACTGACTGAGAGTCACTCTGGGGCAGGGACCCCACTTCTGAAGCATCTTTGTACTGCCATGATCTCACGCATAATCTATGGCATGATTGGCACTTGAAGGATGGATGCCTGTAGGGTAACCCAAATAAACGAATATCCTGAGTTCTGGTGGGTCCCTGTGTTCCATCATTACTGAGAATCCAGAGCCCCATACATTGCACTTAGAGTTCTGATTTTTTAAAATTTCTAACCTTTTTAACCTCTCACTAGAATTTTAAGTGTTTCCTCAGTGTCACTACTTTTTACTGCCTGGTGGGGTGATCTTTTTATATTGCTTTCTTTACAAAAATTATTGTGTTTTTATGGTTATAAAGTGGAAATGTTGATTTTAGAGCATTTGGAAAGGCTGAAAGAATAAAGTAGAAATGTAAAATCATCCACAGTTTAACTACACCTTAACACATTTCTTCTCAGTCTTTTCCATAATACATATGTAATTTTTTCTTTTACAAAATTGGAATCTTCCTGAGCATTGTGCATTGATTTTTCTCATGTAATACCACATCATGAATATTTTTACATGTCAGGGAATATTCTTTGAAGACATGTTTTATTCTTTTATTTATTTTTGTTCTTGTTATTTGTTTTTGTTTTTGTTTTTTTAATTTTTATTTATTTATGATACACAGAGAGAGAGAGGCAGAGACATAGGCAGAGGGAGAAGCAGGCTCCATGCACTGGGAGCCCGACGTGGGATTCGATCCCGGATCTCCAGGATCGCGCCCTGGGCCAAAGGCAGGCGCTAAACCGCTGCACCACCCAGGGATCCCTGTTATTTGTTTTTTAATTGACGTATACTTGACATGCAAAAGTGTATTAATTTCAGGTGTACAACATACTCATTTGACAACTATATACATTATGCTCTGCTCACCACAAGTGAAGCTATCATCTGTCACCATACAATGCTATTATAACACCACTGAGTTCCTATGCTTTATCTTATCCTCATGACTTACTCATTCCATAACTTGAAGTCTGTATCTCCCACTCCTCTTCACCTATTTTGCCCATCTCCCTACCTGCTTTCCATTTTGATGACCACCAATTTGTTCTCTGTATTTACAGGTCTATTCCTGATTTTTGGTTGTTTCTTTGGCTGTTTTTTTAGATTCCACATGTAAGTGAAATCGTACAGTATTTGTCTTTCACTGTCTGATTTATTTCATTTAGCAAATACCCTCTAGGTCCATCTATGTTGTCACAAATCTTGAGATCTCATTCTTTTTCATGACAGAATAATATTCTATTATAGAACATATATAATAGATATTATATACAATAGAATATATATAATAGAATATTATTCAGATATGGTATATATCATACCATTATATACCATATCTTCTTTATCCATTCTGGTATCAATGAACAGGTGGGGTGCTCCCATATCTTGGCTATTGTACATAATGCTGCAGTGAACATAGGGGTGCATATCTCTCTTCTAAGTAGTATTTTTGTTTTCTTTGCATAAATACCCAGTAGTGAAATTACTAGATCATATGACATTTCCACTTTTCATTTTTTGGAGAACCTTCATACTTTTGAAGATATCATTTTAAATGATTATTTGATAGTTTAACAGTTATTCTTTCTTGGATAGGTCAGTTGTTTACAGTGTTTTGTTATCACATCTATTTCTATTTTTCTTAATATTGTCATAATCTACCAGGTCTGATTATTTCCTGTCCACTAGACATAACTAGAGTGCTTTATTTAACTCAGTGATCTCCAAAGTGAGGTGCGGTCACTCATTATGCAAGGGGATTGGGAATGTGGAAAGAAAATATTATAATATATTATAATATATAACATATAATATAATATATTATATAATATTATAGCTCTGATTTTTGTTCTTATTTTATTTTCTACTTCCTAATGCCTGTTTGAAAAATCCATATAGTATGCCGGTATAGGAATACATGCATGTAATCTAATAGTAAGTGGCCATATTCAGAAGACCCAGCTCAGATTTTTTTTTTTCCTAGAGGGAATTGCAATGAAAATCATTTGGTGACCTAAGTCATCAAGAAAATTTGAAACCTTTCCTTCTCTTGGAGTTTTCCTGAAGTTCTAGGATTTTAGGGCAAGCTGGATTATGAAGGCTTTTCCAAGTTTTTGTGATTCCACATGAATTTTAGGGCTGTTTTTTTTTTTTTTTTTTACTATTTCTATGAAAGATAGCAAAAACAGAAATGAGAGAGGTAAAATCATTATACATTCTACAGAACAAGCTAGAGGCATCATATTTCCTGATGTCAAGCTATGTTTCAAAGCTGCAGTAATCAAAACAGAATAGTAGTGGAATAAAAACAGACACAGACTAATAGAACAGAATCAAGAGCTCAGAAATAAATCCATGCATATTTGTCAACTAATCTTTGACAAGAGCCAAGAACACACAAGACAGTGGAAAAGAACAATCTCTTTAATAAGTGGTGCTGGAAAAACTGGATATCCATGTGCAGAAGAATAAAATTGGATGCTGATCTTACACCATACACAAAAATTGACTTGAAATGGATGCAAGACTTAAGTGTAAAACCTGAAACCATTAAACCCCTGGGAAAGAAAGAAATGTAGGGAAAAAGCTCCTTAACATTGGTCTCAGCAATGATTTTTTTGGATAGAATATGAAGAGCACAGGCCACAAAAGCAAAAATAAACAAGTAGGACTACATCAAACTAAAAAGCTTCTATATATCAAAGGAAATAATCAGCAAAATGAAAGGCAACCTATGGAATGGGAGAAAATATTTGCAAATCATGTATCTGACCAGGGATTAATATCCATATGAATTTTTATAATTGGTTTGTCAATTTTTACAAAAAAATCCCGCTACAATTTGATTGGGATTACATTGAATGTATAGATTAATTTGGGAGATTTAACATCTTAACAATATTTAACATATTAAGGCTATTTAACATCATAGCAATCTTATGATTCACCCACTCTCTTTATTTAGATCATCTTTAATTTCTATCAGCAGTGTTTTTTAGTTTTACTAGTATAGGTCTTTCATATCTTTTGTGAGATTTATCCATAAGTAGTTAATTTTTTTATGCTCTTCTAAATAGCATTGATTTTTAAATTTCAGCTTCCAATTGTTTGTTGCTAGTTTATAGAAACACAATTGATTTTTGTATATCGATCTTATATCTTGAAACCTTTCTAAACTCACTCATTAGTTCAAATAGCATTTTTGTAGATTTCATTGAATTTTTCTACATAGATAATCATATTATCTTTGAATAAGTACAGTCTTAACTTTTCTTTTCCTATCTGAATGACTAATTTCTTCTTGCCTTAATGAACTGGCTAGAACCCATAGCAAAATGTTAAATAGAGATGGTGAGACTGGGTATCTTTGTCTTATTCTCAATATTAAGGCAAAATAGTCCTTCACATTTAAATATGATATTAGCTATAAATTTTCCAGATCTGCCCTTAATCACATTGAGGAATTTTTTTTTTAAATTCCTATTTTGTTGAATGTTTTTATCAGGAATGATTGTGTTGATTTTGTCAAATGTTTTTACTGCATCAATTGAAATTGATCATACAATTTTCTTTTTGGTTTGTTAATGTGGCAAATTACACTGATTTTTTTCTAAATGTTAATCTAGCCTTGTCCTCCTGGGATAGACTCTACTTAATAATGATGTATTATTCTTTTTGTGTGTTGTTAAATTTGGTCTGCGAAAATTTTGTTAAGTTGTTTGAGTCAACATTCATGAGGTCTGTTAGTCTAGAGTTTTCTTGTAATATCTTTGTTTGCTTTTAATAACAGGATAATTCTGATCTCATGGAATGAGTGGGAAAGTTTTTGTCCTTTTTCATTTTCTTCAAGGATTTATGTAGAATTGATACTATTTTTTCCTCAAATGTTTGGTAGAATTCACCAGGGAAGCCATCTGGATTTGGAGGTTTTTTCCTGGGGAAATTTTTAACTACAAATTAAATTCATTAATAATATCTGAGACTTTCAGGTTATTTCTTTCTGAGTGAATTTTGGCAATTTTGTCATGCAAGGAATTTGTCCACTTTATTTAAGTTTTCAAATTTATTGTTATAAAGGTATTCATAATATCCCCTATAATCTTTTTAATATCTGTAGAATGTAAAATGATTTTACCTCTCTCATTCCTGTTACTGCTAATTTGTATCTTAGCTCTGTCTCTTTATTGATTAATTTGGCTAGTGGCTAGAGGTTTATAGGTCTTCTCAAAAAAAAAACCAGCTTTCAGTTTCATTGATTTTTTTCTGTGTTGTGTTTGGTTTCTTTATCCACTGATATTTACTCTGATCATTATTATTTCTGTTCTGTTTACATTGGGTTTTATATCTATATTTTTGTAGCTTCTTAGGGTGGAGGCTGAGGTCACTGAGTTGAGACATTCCTTTTTTTCTAATAAGGCATTTGGTACTATAAATTTCCCCCTAAGTACAACTTTAGCAGCATCTTGCACATTTTGTTATGTTGTGTTTTCACTTTTTTTCAGTTTCGAATACTTTTTATTTTTTCAAATACTTTTTAATCACACTTTTGATTTTTTCTTTGACCCACAGGTTATTTGGAAGTATGCTTTTTATTTTTTAAGTATTTGATAAATTTTTAGAGTTCTGCTGTTGGTTTTATAATTTAATTCCATTTTGGCTGGAAAATACACACTGTATGAATTCAATTCATTTAAATTTGAGACTGTTTTATGCTCCAACCATAATTTGAGACTTATTTTATGTATATGTTTCATGTACACTTGAAAAGAATGTGTATTCTGCTGTTGTTGAATGGAGAGTATTCTATAAATGCCATTGAGGTCCACAGGCTCTCCACTCTGAACGCTCTAAACTCAGGAAGTCCCCTGAGCTCTGCTTGGCTTCCCCTGTTTTTCTCTAAGGTCTGGAAACCTTCTTGAGGCAATAATAACACCCACCTCATTTACTTCCCATTCTTCAGGAATCATGTCTGACATCCAATGGCTTGAAAACCTTCCTTCCTTTTTCTTTCTTTCTTTCTCTTTCTTTCTTTCTTTCTTTCTTTCTTTCTTTCTTTCTTTCTTTCTTTCTCTTTCTTTCTTTCTTCTTTCTTTCTTTCTTTCTTTCTTTCTTTCTTTCTTTCTTTCTTTTCTTTCTTTCTTTTCTTTCTCTTTCTTTCTTTTTTTCTTTTTTTCTTTCTTTCTTTCTTTCTTTCTTTCTTTCTTCTTTCTTTCTTTCTTTCTTTCTTTCTTTCTTTCTTTCTTTTCTTTCCCTCTGCTTCTTTGTTTCTTTGTTTCTTTCTTTCTTTCATCTTCAAAAATATTGTTTATTTCAGGGAGGGGGTTAAACCCAGCCCCTGTTATTTCATCTTGGTCAGAAGTGAAAACTATAAATAGCTTTTTATTCAGTTAATGTTGCCAGTCTGTTTCCAGATAAAGTCAGTTTTTAATATAAATTTAAATATTAGGGATCCCTGGGTGGCGCAGCGGTTTAGCGCCTGCCTTTGGCCCAGGGCGCGATCCTGGAGACCCCGGATCGCATCCCATGTAGGGCTCCCGGTGTATGGAGCCTGCTTCTCCTTCTGCCTGTGTCTCTGCCTCTCTCTCTCTCTGTGACTATCATAAATAAATAAATTAATAAAAAATAAATAAATATTATAATAAGATGACTCTCAACAGGTTCTATTTTTAAATCAACTTTACTGGGGAATAAGTCACATGGTATAAAATGCACACATTTTCACATTTTAAGTGATCATTTTAGTGAGTTTTGACAGATGTGCAAAGCTATTTGACCCTATTCAAGAAATAGAACATTTCTATCATCCCATAAAGTTCCTTTCAACAAAGTTTTAATGTACAATTATGAAAGTCAGTTGAACTCTATGTGTTGATTCTTGAGTGAGGGAAAGGAGCCCATCAAGTGGATTGACTCCCCTTCTTGCTTGCTCCGGATTTCACTCTACTGTGTTATCTCCTTTGCCTAGGTAGACAGACCCATATGTGACTCTCCACAAAATGAATTATTGGACCTCAGGAACTGGGTGATTTTTGTAAGTAGGCAGGGTTCAACAATCAACAAGATGAGGAATTGTTTTGGGAGCTCAGTGCTCCCCCTTGACAGTCATGGGATGCCTTAGGCTATAACATACTTTCTACCTTGGACCCCTGGGGACCTTCATTTCTGCGATTTTTGAGGTCATTTGTTATACAACGTTATTGTCACAGTGATTAATTGATATATGGTGTTTGATAAATATTGCTGGACTCCTTTCCAAAAATGTACTTATATTTATACTGTCCCAAGCTTGCCAAACTTAGTATTATTTTTATTTTTTCCAGTTTTATTGAGATATAATTGACATACATCACTGTATAAGTTTAAAATGTACTGCATAATGTATTTTTATTTTTAGCTTCTGAAAGTTTAATAGGCTAAATCATATTTTCATTATTGTTTTGTTTTTCAGAAACATTTCTGAACTTCCCAGGCACCTGTGAGCCATGCTGGCATAAAGCATTAATGGGTCTCATTTCCCTTCTGGTGGGTGCACCTGAGGGAACCCTGCATGGCAGCTGGTTGTAGAAGAAGCCAAAAACAGAAGCTGACAGCAAATCATAAAGCCCCTGGGATCGTGTCCTATTTAAATAGATCACCTTGTTTCCAAACATTCATTTATTTCCCTTTTTGATTCTTTCTCCTCCATTTGTAATCCTGTATTTCCGGTTTCACAGTTTTCTGGTGTTTATCATGTGTTAGGCACTGTGTTAGCCACCTTTGGCACCACATCCTATAATAAGCAAAGCTGCCTATAAGCCATTCTACTCCTCTCCTTGCTCTTGTATAGCCTTCATCTGCCCCATTAGCTTTGGGCTCAGAATTCATATCCTGGCCTTGGTTACTGTGTTGCTCCCTGAATCTCTCCTAGCCTATCAGGGACCTGAGGGCTCTTCCTCAAACCTGCCTCACTTGGCACATTGAGAGACAGGGGCAGCAGCAAGGAAGTCCTGCGGTAAGTGAGGGAGACTGGACCGTGAGGGCTACTGACCTTTTTTCATATCTGGACCTCCCAGCTGTCTTCATTGGTAAGGATAGATATGTTTCTATATTTTTATTTACTTGTTAAGCCTCCCCTCATATGCATTTTCTGCTCATGTTCTTTGTCTACTTATCTACTGAGGTCTTGAATTTAAAAAAATCAATTTATATGAATTCTTTATGTAGCAGAGATATTAAAGCATTTCTGCAATGTTTGCTGCAAAATTCTTTCTCTGTCCAATATTTGTTTCCTTGGCTTTTGCTATAAAGAAGATATGTCTTCTGAGTGTAAAGTCTGTACCCATAAATAAGAAGGGCCATATTTAAATGTGTGTACCTTTCTCTTATCTTTACATAGCCTATAATATGTTTTCTCAGACAGTTTAAGTCTCACTCTGGAATGCTCAGATTAGCAGCCAAGGATGTGTTCAGGAGGAGAGAGAAATTGGATCCCTCAGTGGCAGGAATGGCTAATGACATTTTCTCCCTGATGAGACTCTATGGTCCACTCTTCATTTATGCATTCTAAAATATTTATTGAGCATCTACTCTATACCAGGCACCACTGCCTGGGACATTTCGGGCCTGGTTTCATGGTCACTGAGATTTAATTGAGTTTTGATGAGGTGGATGAATCATACACTATATCGATAAAGTTGAGTATTACCTTAGTCGCATTCTTAGAGTTATTAACCTTAGGGTCTATGGAGACGATTTTGAGGGAGCAAGGAAGATATAGTCCCTGCCCTCCAGAGGTTCACAGAAGATTGGAGAAGGCATTCAGTAAAAGACAATTACTGGGAGCTGGGGCAGGGGCTGTGATGGAGAATGTGGGATGGGGGCTGGGAGCTTTCCAAGAATATAGCAGATTTGAGGGATCAGGAAAAGCTTCTTGGAGGCAGTAATTTCCAAATTGAGATCTGAAGAACGAGTAAGACTGGCTAAGAGAAGAGGGCTGGAAGTCATGGTTTTTTTGTGAAGGCAACAGCTCAAAAAATTCTTGGGGTAAGAGAGAAAACTTGTGCCTTTGAGAATCTAACATGCTAAAGAGTGCCTCGTAGAGGTAGTGTTTGAGAAATGGGTCAAATATTATCATCATTATTCCTTGAATTATTTGATCTCTTTTTTAAAACTCCCCCACACTTTGTAAAATATGCCACCATTATCATTTACCATTGAAAAGGAAGTTGGCTAAAAAATCAAGACACTTGGTTTTTACTTCTAGCTCTGCTATGAAAGAGCTGTTTGACTTTGATGAGTTTAAGGACCTATTCTGGGCTTCTGGCTTGTGTCCAAGGACATCAGGGACCAGGCAAGGTCATGTCCCAGAATGACATACTGCGACTACATCTCCTGTGTTTAGGTTTGGCTACTGAGTGGAATTCTTTCCTCTCTTCTTTCCATTCATCAGGTCTGTGTCTAATGCACAAGGGAGGCTCCTGACCCTGAGAACACTTTCAAGCAGTCAGAGTCCAAAAAAGAGGGTTTCCCCAAACCCAGGGAGCCAGATCCTCCAGCCAGAATCTGAACAGTCTGGCTGTACCCTGCTCCATTTAGTCTTGCTTGTGGGCTATTGATTTCCACAGACAGGAGTCAAGCCGATGAGTTAGAGCTCCTGGAGGGGGACAGGGACCGCTTGGGGGATTCTCCAGGCAGTGCCTAGTACATTATGGGTCCTCGGTTAATATTCATTGAAGTTTCATTGAGGTTTGATGAGATGGATGAACCATACAATATGTCAATAAAGTTAAGTATTACCCTAACCACATTCTTAAAGTTATTAAAAATGTCAAGAGCAGGGTGATTTATTTGCTCATTCTATGGAAATATTGCAAAGACAGTATGTATAAAAACGTGCAGGGCTTAAATGATAATGATTTATTTTTCTGGCTCAATCTCAAGCTTAG
This sequence comes from Canis lupus familiaris, assembly GCF_011100685.1. NCBI lineage: Eukaryota > Metazoa > Chordata > Mammalia > Carnivora > Canidae > Canis > Canis lupus. Next base: position 32,642,560 of record NC_049244.1, on the reverse strand, counting down.
TGTCAGTGACTGTTTCTGACGTTGCCTGCCTCTTTGAGGTCTTTAGTCTTTTGACACCATTTTTGGTCCTTAAGAGCAATGGGAGATTGTAGTGCAGGCTGGAGGTTCAGGAGCTGATGCAAATTCATTCTCCAGCTGTCCCTGGTCTCTGGACGATGCCAAGCAGCCACCTGAGTGTGACCTTTCACATTTGACATCATTGCCCTAGAGTAAGAGATGCTTTGGCAAAGCTCTGGCCCTGAGCTGCGACCTGAAAAATGTGGTTCCTGGTCTGACATAGCATGTCTCCCAGGAGAATTCTAAGCACTAACAAGTGGGAGCTCAGGAAAGAGTGAGAATTAGAGTTATTTGCTCTGGGGATATGTGTTCACATCGACTCCCTTGCGTCTGATCTGCAGCACAGTTTGATGTGGAGTAAGGGCTCCCGGCAGGGCCAGCCTTAAGATTCTGTACCCTGGGCCTCCACCGCAGCTTCTCCAGGGCACAGAGAGACTCTGAGCCTCAGGGTGCGTGCTTGTGTGTCTAAGACCGCACACTCCACAGGGCAGGTCTGCACAAACAGCTTTGCAGAGCCGCAGCCAAGCACCCTGTATAGAGAAGCGCTTGGTAAAAAATGATCTTGATGCTTTGTAATAACTATGTGATTAAAAACCACGTGAAAAATGACAAGAGTTAATACCAAAACACAGCCTTGCAAGCTCATGCGCAGCATCAGCAAAGCCTCTGCCTTCGGCCCCCTCCCCAGCTGCTCACAGGTGCCCACACTCTCTGGATATGCCCTCTAGACACACTGCAGCCAGGGGCTTTGTGCCGGAGAACCCTCCCTGTGTTTTCCTCCGGCCCTGCCTTCCCTGCCACCATCCCAGCACTTTGCACCACTCTCAGCCTCTAGGGGGCACCAGAGCTTGCACATAGCGAGGTGGATGCTTCTTGAGACAAAAGAGGAGGATTTTGGCTGCCAATTTGTCTTAACATTGTGTAAGGTCTGTCTTGAGGCAGAGGAGGCCATATACAGACCGGAATCAGGGGGTGCATTGTTCTGGCTGCCCTGATGTTATTGTCAAGGGACTGATGGTCGTCCACACCCCAAGGTAATAGGGAGCCAGCTTCTGGTGCCTTTTGTATCTGAGAGTCCAGCCCATGGGGCCAGTGGTTGGGAGAGCCACTGTGCCTTTTGAGGTAGGAGGTTTCCCTGCCCCTGCCCTACACTGCCTGCTTGCCTGGGAGCCTCATGCACTGGAGAAACAAAAGGTGTCAGAGAAAAAGGCCAGTGAGGATGACAGAAAGAAAGGGAGGAAAGGTACAGGAAGAAAGAAAGAGAATGCAGGCAGAGGGGCAAAATCAAGAATGAGACGGAGAAAAGCTAATGTATGGTGATTGTTCTAAGCAGTGTTATGGGTTTTGGAGCAAAACAATTTGTAGGAAGCAAACTTCCCCAAATGTGAGTACTTAATAAAGAAGAAAACAGAAGGATTGATAATGGGAATTAGGCTAATGAATAAACAAGCTGCTTAAAAAATGGGTTCCTTTCGCAGTCCGTTATTTTTAACTTAGTGGCAATTTGCATACTAGTTAATTTGCATATATTAAATACTGCTCCCCTTTTTTTCTCCTTCCCACCTCCTCCACTTCAGAATAACATTTCATTACGGTGCTGCTGGGCCCGAGGACTTGGAGGCTCTGGAGAGTTTATTAATTTATCCAACACATGCTGTGTACATTTTTATCACTTGCCGCACAGTGGACCCGGTATCTTTGAAGTCATTAACAACATGAGGGGTGTTCTGCTTGAGGTATTCAAAAGAGAGTGAGAAAAGCCAGCCTGCAAAAATGTTCCCCCAAACAGGGAAAGATCATGCATGGATTTCTAGGAAGACAAAAATGAGCAATGGATGACTCTCATCTGCATCAGAGAACCTCTGTTTTGTTTAACTTTTATTATTATTTTTTTGAATTTCAAATTGAAATGGAACTGATTCCCAGTGGGACACAGATTTCCAAAAAGAACTAGGCACACATGATTCCTTCTGCTGCTGCCCACAGTGGAAGGCGGAGGAGAGCATGGCTCTTTGGGAGCCTCCACTACTGCTGATGGGAATAATGAACCAGGAGATGAGGATGATGGGGTCCCCCTCCTGGGTGCTCCCTGGACTGTACTTCCTCTCACTGCCCTCCCCCAGGGAGCCCTCCCACCGCTGCCCCTTTCCCTTGTGACTTCTGACTAACTCAAGCGTCTGGTTGCTTAATTAATTGCTCTGTGGTGCATTGTGGCACCTTCCATGGGACTAGAAGAAAGCCACTGTGCCTATGTGAGGTTTTTAAAAAGTGGGTAGGTCTGGCCCACTTGCAATAATCTTATTACTGTTTTCTTATGTCATTTTAGCAGTTTGTTTCTTAGTCCTCCCTTCTATTGTCCCAGATGCTAAAGCTCAAGAGACATCCATGTATTTGCCAGAAGCTTATAGTTTTCCTCAGGTGCAAATGCAAACTAAAATGTAATTAACTAATTTATTCAATCACTCATTCATCAAATAGTTATTGAATGCCTACTATGTGTCAGATATTCTAAGCAAAGGGGATATAAAGTTTACATTCTAGTGGGTAGAGACTGGCAAACATATAAAGGATAAATGATACTAACCAAAAGTTATAAATGCTAAGGATTGATGGGGTAGCAAGTGACATGAGAGAAGGGGCACAGCTTTAGCTAGGGGTCATCGGGGACAACCTCTCCAAAGAGGTGACAAAGGAGAACCAGAAGGAGACAGGATTTATTCAGGGTGTGAGGGCCATCTCTGTGCTTGGCTTGGTCGTCCCTGGACTTATGGCCTAGTGATGTTACACGTAGCTGAAATAACCTGCCAATCTCCATGTTTTTGCCATCCTTCAATCCTGGGGCGGGGCTGGCTTGGTGAAGCAGCAGCTCTTGGGACCCTTGCACCATTCAGGTGACCTTTTGTGTAGGTTCAGATCCTCTCTACAGGAGCAAATTCCTTTAGAGGAGGCAGTGGCCAAACATGTCAGGAGGCCTGGGTTTAAAGATGACCAGATTTTCGACTTTGGGTAAATTACATAACCTGCTTGCGCTTTTAGTTTCCCAATCTGCAAAGTGGGCACAATAAATGTACAAGTCTGGCATGTAATAAAGTCTCAATAAATGTGCCCAGGTTTTACTGCCCAGGGGATAAGGAGCTAGACCATGCATGGGGAGAATGGAGACATTTTATGTGGGGTGTCAAATGTGTACAGAATAGAAAATCTTTCTACAGTAGTCTGTCGGTCAGTGCCTTGTGGCTTGAGTCACGGAATCAGACGGGTTTGGGGTTGAAACCCAGCTCCACTAACTTACTAACAATATTATCCTTGAGCAAGTTGTTTGATCTGATTATGACTCATTTTGCTCATTTATAATATGGGGATAATAATGATGTCTACCTTAAAGGGCTGTTATAAGGATTCATGAGACAGTATCTGTAAAGCATGTAACACATAAATGTTAGCTGGTACGTTTAATATTATTTCACTGCCCTGGTCTGTGGCAATAAACAGTTTGTCTTAATGAACAAAAAAATGTTAGGTTCTTCATATACTGTACTGACTCCCTCCCCTCCCCCAATTATTCTCTGAGCCACCATCTTCACTCTCAAGACAGTGGCAGTGGCCCTCACTGGTGTCTCTGCTGCTACTCCTGCCCTGCTCGAGGGCCTTTCTCACACAGCAGGCAGACGATCTATAGAATATATGTTAGCTACCGAATGGTTTCCATTCACCCCTAAACTAAAATTCAAACTCCTCACCTGGGCCTATAAGACTTGAATGGCCTATCCCTTGCTTATGTCTCCAAACTTAGCTGCCCTTGCTTCCCTGGCTGTAGTCCAGTCACACTGGTCTTCTCTCTGTTTCTAAACCTGCCAAGCTCATTCCTGCCTTAAGGTCCTTGGACATGTCATTTCTTCTGCCTGTAACTGCCCTTCCTTCTGTGCTTTGCGTGGCTGGTATATCAGTGAGAGATTTCCTTTGACTCTGAATAACAGAAAACTCGGACAATAGGACTTCAATACATACAAGGGTTTTTGTTTGTTTGTTTGATGATTCAGTTAGATTTCTGGAAAAATGTGGCATTGGACACATTTGCCCAAAAATATCATAGACAAGATCCCTGAGACTCTGTCTTGGTTGGACACATTTGCTCAAAAATATCAGACAAGATCCCTGAGACTCTGTCTTGGTTGTCTTGACTCATGGTTACAAGATGGCTTCCACAACACCAGGCATCATATCCATAATTCAGGTAAGAAAAAGGAGTTGAAGGGAAGCAAGAAAAGGTAGCACCATTAGGCTAAAACCCCAGCATATATATATGATATATATATCATTGGCCAGAGCACGGTCCCATTGGCTATATCTTGCTACAAAGAAGGCCGGGATAGTATATTTTAGCTACTGTGCTGTGACCCCGAATAAAATCATGGCTGGATACTTTCAGCTGGATACACTGTGGCCCTAAACAGAATAAGGAAGAAGAGGAAAAATAGTAGGTAGGCAACTAGTGGTGCCTATCACATCTGTCTTTTAATTTTTTAGGTCTTACCCATTTTCTCCTCAGAGAGGCTTTCCCTGAACACCTTGTCTAAGTATCAACCCTTCCCCCACTCTTCCTGTTTCCCTGTGGAGATTCTTTATGATATAATTGTTTACTTGTTTGTCCTGTATTGTGCTAGAGGCACCATACGGGCAGGGAACATGTCTTTTTGTCTTATCACTGAATCTCTAGAACCCAGCTGAGCACTGGGCATAAAGGGTTTCTCAGGAAATTATTCATCAAATTCATGAGTCAATCTGTTAATGAATGAATGTAGGATACCTTTAGTTTGTTGGAAAAGTTCTCTGTTCCTTTCTCTGGCTACCCCAATCAAGGGTTGCCCCTCAATGGAATTGCTAAAGAGAAGTGAACACAGTCAGCTAATGTCAAGAGTCACTTTGTTAAATTAAGAAATGACGATATCCAGAAAATGAATTGTTTGATTCTTATTCTCACACTTTATCACCAGCATTCAGCTCTCATTGGTTGAGAATTTCAGTAGTTGTGGGTGACTTGGGTGTGGCAAGTTGTAGAGATGTTGTGAATAATGGAGGGGATGTAGACTCTAAGTTCAGAGGCATCCTTTGAGAGTGTTGGCTGTTATTCCCAAAATTTGGGTTGGGAGTATGCTGCACAATGACCATGTTTTCCCTTCTCCTTAAAAAACCAAACCAAACCACAATATATCGCTTACTCTGTATGACATGGATTAACTAATTAAATTCTCAAGACAATCCAAAGAAGGAAGCTGAGGCCCAGAGAAGTTAGTGGTTACGGAGTGGTGATGGAGTCTGGGTTGGTGGGTGATGGAGTAGCCAGGGCAACAGAGCCCATACTCCCAGCCAACATTATGCTGTAGTGCTTACTATTGTAATTTAATGCAGTATTTCTTTAGGGCAAATTGATAGTACCAAATGGAAACCTGTATTGTAGTATGTCCATGACTCTTTTATAAATGTCAAAATTTGGGCAAAAGTGAAGAAAATGACTCTTTGGTGTATCACTGCAGAGATAAATGCCTCAGTTGGGAGGGAGCTGCTCAGATACACTGGAAAACACGGAGTGGGGATGGTTCTGCAGGAACCTGTACCAGCCAGCCTCCATCCTCTTCCAGCCCTGGATCTATAATTGTAGCGCTAGCACCCTGAATTTAATTTCAGGGCTAATGCCCTGCATTGCTCCATTCTGTCTTTTCTAAAGGCATTTTAATATCACTAATCGATGCCCAGTGGAGTGATATTTTTTCCCCTGAGTGTTGCTCCAAAGCAAACCTCTTGGAAGAATGAAATTCTACAACTAATTTCAAAATGGGCGTAGGATGAAGCCTGCTGGATTCTGATTTCTTAAATCAGAAAAGACCTGTAGCGGGGCGGGAATGGGATGTAGCTGTGCAGACCTGAATTTAAATCCTGACTCTGCAACTTGCCAGCCCTGTCACCTTGAGCTGGTTACTTAACCCTGTGAGCCTCAGTTTCCTTCCATTTACAAGGGATGAATTGACTTAACAAGGGGGGTATTGTGAGGATTGCATGTGATAATGTGTATCAAAAGCCCCAAGACAATGACATTCACAGAGTGGGGATTTAGACTATAAGAACTCCTTTCCCATCCCCTCTCAGATGTCTTCTGGTTCACTTAGTTGATGCTCTCTGATCCATCTTTACAAAGTAGACTCTTGTGTGGAGATAGCTTCAGGGAGGAGATTTGCTGAGCACTCTGGGTCACCCATCCCACCATCATTAGCATCCCTAATTTTCTAGCCATCAGTTCAGTACTGTGCTAAGTGGGGAGCCTCACAGCCTCACAGCTGACCAGGACATGCAGGGCTGGGGAGGACAGGAGGGGGCCAGGGGAAGCCAAAAAGGTGGTTAAGAAAAAAATGGTAAAAAGAAGGAGAAGGAGAAGAAGAGGAAGAAGACCCTGAGAAAAACAGGAGATACTGAAACCACTCAGCCTGAGCTTTCAGGCTGGCTTGAAGGACTTATTAACATTAGGGCACCAGTCAGGGGCCAGAAGGCATGAGGAGGGGTGGACCAACCATAAAGAGCCCTTGATGCAAGAGAGGGCTGGTCAGCTCCACTGCCACCTCGCTGATGGCCCACTCCCAGGTTAACAGCCTATGTTCTCATTGTGTTAGCTCAGAGCACTCACATCCCATAAACCCACCCACATTACAACTTTTCTTCATTGTGGGCCTGTCTCATATATACTTCTGCACCTCTTCCTGACAAGTAGCCTTATCTGGAAAATTGCAATTCTTAGGGTCCTTCTCCTAAAGTCAAACAAAAATCTGCTTCCTTTTAGCTCTTGCCCACTAGCTCCAGTGCTGCCAGTGCCAGGGTTCAAACAATGAGAATACTCACTATTTCAGGGGAGAATCTTTCAGATATTTGAAGACAAAGATCATCAGGCTAAGCACTTCTAGCACCTTTGTTTGCGATTTAATTAACATGGTGTCCAGCATCTTTTCCTTGTTCTTCACCCACCGGTGACCCTTTTCCAATTGGTTAGTGACCATCTTAAGCACAGATCTTCAGGATCATGGGGAGAAGAAAACAGGAACCAGTTCCCACTGAAACACTGCACTCTATATTCCTAGCAGCTTCCTTGGCCAGAGCCCCCCTACTACTGTGTGAATCTGAGACTACATGTACTCTCACACCTCTGGTCTTCTTGTTATGAGTTGTTCCAAGGTATGTCTCCTCATCCTCTACTTGTGCACTTGAGTCTTTTAATAGAACCCCAATGTTTAAAAAATATCCATTGAAATACTATCTTGTGCAGTTTTGTTTTTGAGAGAGAGAGCTGGCTGTGCCCATGCAAAAGCTGGGGGAGGAGGAGAGAGGAGAGGCAGAGAGAGAATCGTAAGCAGGATCCACGCCTGATGTGCATTGGACTTCACAGCCCTAAGATCATGACCTGAACTGAAATCAAGAGTCAGAAGTTGAACCAACTGAGCCACCCAGGCACCCCTTGTCAGATTTGAACTGATGCATCTCTCGCTCCAGACTGCTTTTGGCTTGAAGTTTCTGATGCCCCTCCTCAGCTTCTCCTCTCAACCTTAAGCCATGTAGATTGATCGATGGGCTCTAGAGGCCAAAAAATTAATAATACTTGATAAAAGTTTTGGACTAGATAAGACAGAAGTCAAAATTCTTCATTATATCATTCAGAGTATACTGTAGGATCTTATCACACATTACTTATCATCTCCGAATTTATTCAACCAGTTACAAATCCACCAAATGGTATATCATGAGGTCCACATCTCTGTAATTTGTTCACAAAATAGGAAATTCCATCAAAGACATTGTTAAAATTAATAAGCACTATATCTACTGCATCCCTTTGAGTCTTTCTTGTGGTCATCCCACCAACAAGCCTACCTCATGTCTTGTTCTTAGTGAGTCTAAGTTGTTCCCAGGGAATGAACATGCTCCCCATCTTTGAGTTCACATTCTTCCTATTAACAATCTGCCCAAGGGGTTGATAGAGACCATCTTATTCCTTTGAAAATCAGGACTTGCCCTTCTTCTAAAGGATATTAAAGACATGAGAATGGGACAAGGAGACTGAGGTTACATTTTGTAGAAATAATTTTGATGAGGTATTAAGAATAATTCCCTTGCCGAAATTGTGCTAAAATTCTAATCAATGACCATGTCACATGTACAAGTTATTAATAAACTGGCTATGTATTTGGTGATTACCCCCTGTAGACCCAGGGGCAAAGATGTGGGTGAGGAGGTCACACAATAGCAAAGGAGTTGTTGCTGTGAATGTGTCACAGGCTAAGTCTTCCTTGTGGCCCTGTTGCTCCACGCTAGCTTTACCATCACGTTACACCAAGGTACCCTTTCCTCTCTGATGCTCTCTTGTCTGGGCTTCAGAGGGGGATGGGAATACTTTCCATCCCTATCTCACTGAGTCGTTGTGAGAACTCAGATGAAAGGCAGCATCGCATAGGAGTAAAAGGTTATTATTATGGCTTCTGGAGGAGTTTGTGACTCCAGGCGGGATCCACAGCTGTCAGACCCATGACTGCGGCTGTAAATACCGTGGGCTGTTGGAAGCACACACTGTTTGGGGTGGATCATATTCTCTAATTGGGTGTCACCTTTCACGAGCCAAGCAGCTGCCAAAACTGATTGCCTCTGATTTATTTTTTTGGAACTGATCAGCATATTGTTTTGTTAACAACTATCTGAGATTCAAGAAATCTTCTGAGTGGTACTACCTGAAACGTAACAGCTGGCTAGGGGGCTGTTTTGTGGTACACTCAAGTAGGATTTATGTGTTACAGGGATCCCTCACTTTTCAAAAGTCCAAGTTATGCCACTTTGGTTTTATGAAAAAAAAAAAAACCCATCTAAGTACTTGTTTTCACTAACTGAAAGAAATCCAAGGAAGATTTTCACTTTTTACAAAAAAAGGCGAGAAGTGAAAATAGCGTTCAATGGATTGACGGATGTTTTGTAGCCTGCCATTACAGAGGCAGCACACACCCCAGCAGTGAGAGAGTGGCCCCGCCAAGCTCCCTCCTGGGGACCTACACTCCGTATCTCAGCATCTAGCTGCCACAGCTTTGAACTGTGTCTGTGAGCATCTGTGCTTTATTTATCTGGATTTATTTTGTGCATCCGTTAGCAGGATGTGTCCTAAAGTATCAGAAAAACCTAAGAGGTTATTTTTTTTGGGTCTGGGAATGCTCAACAATTTTCCCATATAAATTGATGGTAATTACTTCTTCACTCTTATGTGTGCCACTTTGGCTTACAAAAGACTTTGTAGGAATGCTCTTCTTTAGGATAGCATGGGAAACCTGTATTTCCTTCTTAGGAGCAAATGTGGTAATAAGCTTAAAAAGGTGAATCAGTGATTCCTCAATGCCTTCAGTACTGAATAGGTAATTTTCATATTTTGATGCAGAAAACACATCTTTGGATACATCTTTGGTTTTTTTGGACCAGTATGACTCTTATGCACAAACTTAGTAGACTGCACTGAGCCCAGGAAGAGAGTGAAGACAAGACTTGATATTACCTCAATCACAAGACATCTATCCAATGCCTGTCATTCTCCCATCTACACTCCTATTCACCTATCCATCTGTCCATCAATCCATCCGTCCATCCATCCATTCATCCAACATTCATTAAGTATTTACTATGCACAAAACACTGAATGAGACTAAAATCTTTCCCTTGAGGAGTAAACAGTTTAGTATATGAGATAAATTGTATATAATTGATGATAAAAATGTTATTATAAGATCAGACAGAGATTGCTTCCAGTTAGATGGAACTGGGGAGTCATTTGAACTAAACTAAAACAGTTAGATAAGATTTAGATATATGGACATAGGAAATAAGGTTTTTCCAGGCGGAGGGAATCACCAAGGGCAAAAACATGAAGGAGATGAACTGTGGAGACTGTGTGGGGCTTTCCAGGAGAATAATGGGAGACAAACTGGAAAGGTAGCCCTAGACAATTGGACAGCCTAGAATTCCAGGCTAAGGACTCTTTACTTCATTCAGAAGGAAATCCATTGAGGATTTTAAGTATATGTAAATGTGATCAGAACTGTGCTTCAGAACGATCACCCTGTTTACCAGTGCTAAAAGTTGGAAGCAAGATGATAGAGCTCTGCCTCCATGTCCTGCCCTCTGACTTCCATGTGGTAGTCACTGCTGCCACTGGTGGGAAGGAAGGTGGTGCCATTTAACCCTCAAGAAGAAAAGTGAGTGACGTGGGTCTGTGAGTTCCAGTCAGATCCCCTTTTCAGGACTGTCACACATCCACTCATACAGCAAGTGTGGGCTGTTGGTGGCTCACAGCTACATCCTCTCTGGGAATTGTCTTTGGCTAGAGAGAGATGCCCCCACCCCTACCACCAAGGTTATATTTTCTCCTTCAGTGACTATTTGATACAGATAGTAAAAAATGCCTGGTCCCCTTGTCTCAATGTGGAAGACAACTCTGAAGGTTCCAGCAGCTCCTGAGCCCCTTACAGGATCACCTAGGCCTCTTGTTACCTAGTGCACACTCAGCTGAACCTCTTGCACACACATCTCCATCTCAGAGTCTTTATCCAGGATTGATCCTGCAGGCAATGGGTCCTCCTCTTCCCCAGCTCCATCTGCTGTTGACCCATCTGGTGGATGGCTTGTTTCAGCCACATGTCATCTCTTTGGATAGGGGCTGGAAGTGGGCAGTGCTGCTCCTATTCTGCAGGATTCCTTCTGTGAATGCAGGGTTTTCTCTTGGTTTGGAAGGTCTCTGAACCTTCCCAGGCTGTGTTTTCCAAAATGTCTTCCATAGGATGTTTAAAGAGTTGCTTCTTATAAAAAGTGGTGGTCAAATGGGAACTCAGTATCCAGAGGTTAGAACTGTAGACAATGTTCAGATGTATTTGAATATAAAGAAGGGCCTCTTTCTCGAAAACCATATCAGGGATTAAGGGATTGTTGCTCTGTGCCTTTAAAGGGTTGTATGGGGCTGAAATGCTCATTTGTGAAGGGCAAGACCAGTGTGCACTTGGGATAATGGTTTTGATGCAAGTGTTGAAGGCTCATGTGGCTCAGCATCCATGCAACATAAACAATGAGACAAGCAGGTAGGGACTGTGGGGACCTGGAATCAGGCACATACCTGTCTAAAGGGGGCTGCTGCTACATGATTCCAGACAGACATTTCCACATGGGAGGGCTGGCCCCTGTGGCCAGACTTCAGATTTTGCAAGAGAAGCCAGATATATGTATTTTGAAATAATTTAAACTTCTTGAGTTTTAATTCGATTTTTAGAAAATACTGTTTTTGTGCAGCAAAATATGTCTACAAGCTGGATGTGGCCTGCGGGCTGTGGTTGTCTGCCTCTGTTTTAAACCACTGTACATGCTGGAAAGAGTGCCAGAGGCAAAAAAAACCAGTAAGCACATTTGTGTGTTCATTTCTAGAGGGGGCTCAGCCCAATAGTGGCCGACGGGAGGTCAGGGTGAGCTAGAGAAATGGGGGGTGGGCTGCTGAGCTTATGCATGAGCAGACAGCTGAAAACACTTCCAATGTGTATTGGCCTCTTGCCTTCATGGGGACTGGGGAAATCTTCAGGTTTTAAAAAAAATCTTATTTGCAAATTTACTTATTCCTTAAATTCCTTCTTAAAACATTGTTTTATGTTATTTAATCTTCAAGAAATCCTTCACGGATTCCCAATTGTACACGAGATAACAGTTGGCAGTTAAGTCCCTTTATATTAAGACTACATATGCAATTCATTCATTCATTCAGGTGTGAATTCCTTTATTTGACACATACACAAATAATTCTACAATAATTTATCAAAAGCTGTATTGTGCAAGCTACCGTATGAGGTGCTTCCAGTAATAGAGAAATGAATAAGATATTGTCATGCCTTGTAAAAACTCCGTGGCCAGCATGGCAACATGAGATGATGGCAATAGTTCACACTTACGGACCACCTACTAAGTGCCAGGTACTATATTTAGTGGCTTTCTTGAACTATCTATTTCATCCCCATGCCAACCTACTGAAGAGGCAACTATTATTTCTGACTTTAGTTAAGAGAAAGAAATGGAGGCATTTTGTTTCAGCATTTGACCCAAGGTCAGAGAGTTACAGGAGCTGGAGTTGGAGCTGGATGGGGGTCTAGTGTATACTTTCCTAACCATTACCCTACCTGGTACCCTGTGGAGGGGCTCTGAGGACCTGAGACCTCTGGCACACAGGGAGCTGAGGATATGCACCTGGGAAAGGAGTTCAGGCAAAGGCAGAAAGCAATGGCTTGGCAGTGGGGAGACCAGAGTGTGTCCTGGGACCCCAGAAAGCAAAGATAAGCGGTACTGGACAGGCGGATAGTGCCTGGGGTCCCCGGGCCAGCTTCCATCAGGGTCCGTCAGAGAAGAGGACCCTTGGACCTCAACAGGCCTTACAAAGGAAGAAACAGAAAGATGCAAAAAACTTCATCCTCCTTAGAGATGCAAAACTGCTCATCCTCTTTAGAGGGGAAAGGCAAAGGCAAATCACAATGAAATGCCACATTTTCCACATTTAGATTAACAAAGATTCAAAAGCTTAAAACTACTTAGCGTTAGCCAAGGGTTCTCCTTTTGCACAATATTGATGGGAGAGACAATAGGAAAGCCTTTTAAAGTGCAGTTTAGCTATATGTGTGTAACTACATGTTTAAATGCACATACTTTTTGATCCAGAAAAATCCCCTTAAGACATGTAGACACATACATACCTATGAGCATATATACTATATAAATACCAGCACAAATGTGTGTACACATGCATATAAGGGTGTGGCATTTTCAGAAACAGAAAATTATTATAATTAATCTTTGTCAATGAAGAGTCAGGTAAATAAATTATGCAAACCAGGCAAACTGCTGCTTATCACTAGGAACTAAAACCCAAGTCCTTCCTGTGGCCTGCAAGGGCTGCCATGATCTTGTCTCCACTTTCCTCATCAACCTCACTTACCACCACTCTTTCCCTCTGCTGCTCCAGCCACAGGGATGCTCCTCATTCAGATCAAGCCTGTTCCATCCTCAGGGATTTTGCTTTTGCTCTTGTTCTTGGAAAGTTCTTTGCTCAGATATTCACATGACTCACTCCCTCACTTCATTCGTGTCTCTGTTCAAATATCACCCCATAGTAGGCAACTTCTCATATGGCTCCAATGATCCCTCGTCCTGGGGTTTACACCCCTTGTGATCCCTTCCCTTGGAGTGTGCACTGGACCTGGTGACTTGCTACTAAGGAATGGAAAGTAAAAAAAATGAGGGATGTCACTTGTGAGATTGATTATAAAACACTGTGATTTCCATCTTGCTGACACTCTGTCTCTCCCTCTCTGGCTCTTCTTTCTTGCTCACTGTGATGAAGCTAGCTGCCATGTTGTGAGCTGCCCTGTGGAGAAGACCATGTGACAAGGAACTCAGAGAAAGTTCCAACAAACAGCCAGTGAGGAACTGAGGCCCTCAGAGGACAGCCTGTGGGACACTAATTCTTGCCAACTACCATGTGAGTCTGGAAGCAGATCCTTCCCTGTTTGAGCCCTCAGGTGACTAAAGACCTGGCTGACACCTTGAATACAGCCTGTGAGAGACCCTGAGGCAGAGGATGCTGCTAAGCTGCTTCTAGACACCTGTCCTGTTGAAAACATGAGTTAATAAATATTGTGGTCTAAACCGTGAAGTGTAGAATAATGTGTTACATAGCTATAGATAACTGATACAGAACCCCTCAGAAAAGTCTTCCAAGACTATGCAGTCTAAACAAGCAGTGTCCTTTGTTGTACAATGTTCCCTTAACCTATTGTTTTTCCTCATGGCATGTGTCTTTTGGACATCTTATATTTTATTGGTTTGTTTGTATATTTTTTTCTCTCTGCAAGGATATGAAGAAGTCTCATGAGGGCAAAACCTTTGTTCTGTCTACTGTTGTGTTCATGAATGCCTAGAGCAATGCCTGGCTAGGTGGGTGTTTGTATTCAATGCGTATTTGTGAATGCAGGAATAATGCAGCTCATGAAGAGAATGAGCCAGTCTTGTACATCCAGACATGAGAGAATCTTCCAAGATATAACCTAGTGGGTCGGCAGCAAACTGTGATTCAATTTACATAGAGCATGAGTCCCGTTTTGTATCTAAAAGTTTGTATACCCATCAAAAAAATTCAAAAGGATACATATGGAAGTGTTAGTGTTTTTCTCTAAAAGATGAGATAACGGGGCTACACTGCCTTCTTAACATTTCTATAATTTAAAAAATAATTTACAATGATTATTCTGGGATCAGAAAAAAATGAAGACATTTTGGAGAACTTGTAAGGCCAACCATTTGCTTTTCAATGTTCTCACGCAGTCTCTGGGTGAGCCTCAGGGGAGGCTGTGGGCCACTGCTCTGGATCCAGCAACCCTCGCAGTGAGAGCTCTCCCTCACAGTGGCCAGAAACCCCTCTCCCTGTACCTTCCCCAGGCAGACTGCAGTCTCTGGGCAGCACACAGGAAGAGCTCATCTCTCTCCCACATGACAGACTGTCAGAAATCTAGCATGTTTTCTGCGAACATTTCTTGGCAATAATTACAGAATAGGAAATAAGAGGTTGAAAAGAAATAAAAAGACAGTATAGCAAAAATAACTCTTTTTGCAGTTCAGCCTTGAGGGGGTAAATCCTCTGAGGAGCTGATGGGTGGAGCAGAGGGCTCTCATCCTGTGCTCTACTTGGGGGAGAAGTTCTCATGGGGGTGCTAACGTTGGGCTTTGGTGAAGGCTCTGGTGAGGCCTCTGGGCACACAGGCTGGTTTGTCCTTGTCTGTGCTGAGTGTGTTTGTGCCGGAAGGTGCCCAGGGCTGTTCCATCTAAAGCCACAGGGTTCCCTATGGATTCAGAGCCAGTGTCGGAGAGAGAGGCAGATGGCAACTTTGTCAGCGTTCCCCACACCACTTGGTTTGGGCATATATTTTTCACATCCGCCATGCAGTCAACTCTCTGGCCTCCTACTCCCACCCCCGCCCCCCCCGCCCCATACTCTCTGTGCTCTAACGGATGCTGTGTGCATTGACTGGGTTGGAAGCTAAGCCTCTGAGAGGTGGGCCTCTGATTTTCTGTCCTCTGTGAAGTCCTCCGTGACAGCCAGGTAGGTCTCAAGTGGTGTGGCTGACTGAACAAGCGGTCACACTCACATTAGCGTGTGCCCCTTCCAAAGTGTGCTCAGGCATAGTCTGATCACTGCAGAATGCCACAGAATGGTAGACACTTTCTTTCTGTGTTCCACACTTTGACAAATGTGACCTAAAATTGCAGAGGCTGCTCTTAGGCAACCAACTTAAACAGTGGACACCTGAGTAAAGAAGGAGGGCCCAGAGTGACCCCCCCCCCCCCGGCTGAATGCAAACAGGCCCATCAGGCTACCCACCTCAAAATATCTATAAGCCCCAGGTGACCAATGGGTTACTTACACATGGATACAGCTACCAAAAAAGGAATATTCCATATGCTCCCACACTTCTTCACCTTCCCCCTTAACTACAGCCTCCTAACACTGCCCCCTGGCACACAGTCTCTCCTTTGCCACCCTGCCCACTGTTCTCTTGCACTGTATTCAGTAAATTTCTAGACCTTTTGTTCTGCTTTGGGTGAATTCTTTCACTGCCTGACCAGTAGCCTCCACCCAATCAGGTTGCCCCACATTTGGTGGTCCCTTCCCACAAAAATTATATTTTGTAGGCAGTTAATCAGTTACATAACTAATCCTCTTGTTCCCCAACTTTTTCTTCTTCATTTAAAGGAACCGTCAGATACCTTTCTTTAAATGTCGCTTTAATTATGGAATATTTCAAAGACACAGTATTTTGAATACCTCAAACATAAATGCTCATGGACCTATCTCTTGAATGCAACAAATATCTATTTTGTCACAGTTATTTCATTCTTTTTGAGAATTAAAATGTACAGATAAATTCGAAGCTTCCCTTATTTTTCATTCTTTACTCTTCCCCTCTTCATCCCAAGAGATAATACTCTGAAATTGGTGTGTATCTTTCCCATTCATGTATTATGTTTTATTATATATGTATATATCTATAAAAACAAAGTGTCCATATATAATGTATCGAATCTTATTGTTGACTATTCCATACTTAGATTAGGTGTTCAATATTGATTCATAGAAACCAAATCTATTCATTTTGATCACTGTATTTCTGAGTGTCACCGTATGTCCACTCCCTAGCAGCTATGTAGGGTATTGCTGATTTCTCTGTTTTCATGCCATCCTTGAGTTTTATCAGACTTTTAAAGATTATCAACCTGGTATATACGAAATATCTCATTTTAATTTGCATTTTCCTTATTACTAGTGAGTTTGGACAACTCATACATTTATTTGTCATTCAGATTTTCTCTTTTATCAAGTGCCTATTCTTACATTGTGGGAGACTGTAAAAAGGGAAATTATAATTTCCCTCTCCAAATACACATCCTTGGGTAGTTCCCATCATACTGACTCTAGGCTGAGACATGTGACTTGCCTTGGCCAATGACATGAGAAAACGTGAGGCTTGGAAAAACACAAGAGTGGCATTTGCTTTTTCTTGCTGCTCTTGGGAACCCTGCAAGTACCACCATGTGAAGGAGTCCAGACTAGTCAGCTAGTTGATGACAGACTTGTAGCCCAGGAACCCCCATCAGTCTTGCCAACTGCCAAACACCAGTGAGACCGTAGGTCACCAGTTGACTGCAAACACACGGTAAGCCCAGCTAACCCCTAGATGAAGGAGAGCCATTCCCTTCAAGCCCAGCTTGGATTGCCAACTGTAGGCAAGTAGAGGGCTGCTGTTTGAAATCAGTAAATATTGGGTGATTTGTTATGCAGATAAAGCTCATTTACACACCCATTCTGTCCATTTTTCCTTTTTGATTGCTTGACCTTTTTCTTATTGCTAAGCTCTTTCTTCACATGACATTTCTCATGTAACTCTGTGAGTAAATTTATGAAGTAGACATCATTATGCCAGTTCATAGATGAGGAAACTAGAATTAAAGAGGCTTATTGACTTGTCAAGGATCATGCAACTAGCAAGCAGGGAAGATGGGATTCAAATCCATGGCTGTCTAACTACAGAGCCCAAGCTCTTAAGGCATTTATTTCACTGCCTGGCTTCTCTCATACATTGAATTCAGTCAGTGGAAATGCTTTAGGGTAAGGAACTATGCCACATTGTTTTTTTTCTAAACTCTGGTTTAGAAATTATATTTTCTTTTTTTAAAAAAAATATTTTATTTATTCATGAGAGACAGAAAGAGAGAGAGGGAGAGAGAGAGAGGCAGAGACATAGGCAGAGGGAGAAGCAGGCTCCCCACAAGGAGCCCAGTGTGGAACTCGATCCCAGATTCTGGGATCATGCCCAGAACCAAAGGCCGACGCTCAACCGCTGAGCCACCCAGGCGTCCCTAGAAATTATATTTTCAGTGGTGTACTGGAACCAGCTCATACTGATCAGAGGAGCCAGTGTGAGTATCTCTTCACAGTTCTGTGTTAACTGACACCACATCAGTGGCTTGGCATTGGCTGTGGTAGGAATATTCATACCATGGAAATCAGCAAAAGCTACAAACCCGGGCTTTTTTCCTTCTTCTTCCACAGAGCTGGTATACCACTGAAAACTGGACTGAGTTTCTATCTATTCCGTATACCTTGTTATATCTGTCCATTTCAGTTGCTTGTTGGCATAGTTTTGGGATATGAGTCCATCATCCAAAATATTTGCTATCCCTCCTCACTTAATACTACCACAGACGAGATCAGTATAACTTCGATGTCTTCACTGGGCTAGTGTAAGGGTTGGGAGTAGAGACCTCCCTCTAGGTTCATTTGCCTCATTAATCAACACTTTTATTGCTCTACTAATAGGCAGCATTCACTGAGTATTTACTATGTGCTAAGCAATATTCTAAGCCTTTTGATTGTATTTGGATCTCTTCAACAACCCTACAAGGTATACATTTGAGGCACAAGGAAACTGAATTCTGTTCTGTAGGGGTCTACATTAGCTAGCCAATGGCTGAGCTGCATTTCAAACTCAGTTTACTACCTTACTTTATCCAACTATGTTTCAGTCCAACCCTGAGACTCTATCTGATGTACAAGGATACGGAGGCCAGGAGGGGAGTTGGATTCAGTGAGCAGCAGTAGGATTGTGAGAGAGAGCCATCGAAAGTCTTTGAGTGAGAGAGTAAATTTTTTTTCCCCACACAGTACTTAGGATATTTTGTCAGACTAGACCATGACAGATTTCTCCAATTAGAAGAAAGACCAGAGAGAGGAAAAACATTTGGGGGTATCCTCGCCATCCTTTAGAGCCTGGTGATGTCTATGGAAATGAAAGCACTCATCTGCATGTGGCTGGCTTTCACTTCAATTGCGTCAGGCTCCTTGCTGGCTCAGTCCAGTTGCCAATAGCTATTTCCTTGGTTCAGGGCATATTTTCTATCTGCTTTAATATATATATAATTAGTTAAGACATAACCACAGATATATTACTATTATTGAGCTACCCCACAATATCGTTCTCCTTAAGTGCCTGTCACCTGATTCATACAGTTTTGATGTAATTGTTTCCCACATATTTGTCATTCCTCACTAGTGATCCTTAGGTTCCTCAAGGGCAGGGACTATACCTTGCACTTTGGCATGCTGTGTCATGCTGAGATCATCAGAGTTTCCCCATAAGTGCTTGTGGAATATAAGAATGCATAAATAACTCCATTTTTTTTTCCCACTGGCAAGCTCATTGACAATAGGTGCCTGGAGTAATATAATTAGGAAGCTCCAAAATAAAATTGTGTTAAGGAACTACTTAAATGCTGTAAAGGAAAGTAAAGAAGACAGCCAATTAGTACCTACGAGCACCCATGATTTCTACATAATAGAAGAAGTCGTTTATTGGATTTAGTTGACTTAGGTTCCTGGCTGCAGGCTATCCCCTGAGTCCTTAATTGCTTCATCCAAAAGGAGGAAGGAAAGGGCCCCATTCAGAACCAGGCTATAAAGTGTCCAGACTGAGAAACCCCAAACCCTGGCAGATTTGAGAATGCAGCTTGAGAACCAAGGAGCCCATATGAGGGGAGCTGAACTAACACTACTGAGCATCTGGTGTATGCAGACACTATACTGAACACCTTTTTTCTGGTCTCCATCACAACCTGCTGGGTATATTTTGTTAGCCCTTGGGAAGGCGAGAAAACTGAGCTCTAAAAGGATATATCACTCATCTGAGAGTACAAAGCTGGTAAGAAACAGAAAAGAGATTCAAATCCACTTCTATCTGACTCTAAAAACAATGCTTTATTGTTTACACACAGGACTAGGCTGGTAATGTAAGTGTGTGAATTAGGCCATGTATAAGAAAATTGTGAGAAGGATGCAAGCCCTGTTTCAAGACATTCAGAAGCAAACTTTAAAAAACTACTTGCCAAACAAAAAACAAACTCACCCACATGTTTGCAGGCTGGACTTCATCATTTACAACTTTTTTTAAATAAGGTAAGAAACTGCACCCAGTCAAGGATGGGAAACGGCACATTTTTTCTCTTTGGCATTTTCTTTCTTTCTTTCTTTCTTGGAGGGGCGGGAGGCGGGCGGAGGGGGGTAGGTAGGGGCGTGCGCCCCTTCCGCCTCATGCCTTCTGTCTTTCTTCTTTGATTTCTTTCTGTTCTTTCTTCTGCTTTCTTCGTTCGTCGTTGCTTCGGCTTCTTCTTCTTCTTCTTCTTCTTCTTCTTTCTTCTTCTTCAAGATTTTATTTATTTATTTATTCATGAGAGATACAGAGAGCGAGGCAGAGACACAGACCGAGAGAGAGGCAGAGAGAGAGAAGCAGGCTCTTGCAGGGAGCCCAATATGGGACTTGATCCCGGATCTCCAGGATCACGCCCTGGGCCGAAGGCAGGCACCAAACAGCTGAGTCACCCAGGTGTCCCTCTTCTTCTTCTTTTTTTAAAAAAATATTTTATTTATTTATTTGAGAGAGAGAGAGAGAGAGAGAGAAAGCAAGTGCACACCAGTGCTGGGGAGGGACAGAGGGAGAAGCAGGCTCCCTGCTGAGTAAGGAGCCTATCTCTGGGCTCCATCCCAGGACCCCAAGATCATGATCTGAGTCAAAACCAGACGCTCAACTGACTGAGCCACCCAGGTGCCCCTGGCATTTTCTATGACGGGCTGCTATTAGCTAGCAAAACTAGTCTGGAACTTGACCTATCCCATGAGGGAAAACCATGCCTTACAGAGGTTGTAAAAACAAAGAGGTTGTCCAGAGATCCAGCTTAGGTGGTAATCCTAAGACAACCACACTTGGAGCGCCAGCTAACAGGCTTCAGCAAAGAGAGTACGTCCAATAACTGGCAGGATGATTTGTGGCAAGAGATCTGGGGACCCCGGCAAATGGAGTGTCAGAAGAGCCTAAGAATGCATAGGTCAACTGATTCCAGAGGAAAGTAAAGAGGGCCTCAGAAAGGTCAGCAGGTGTTGGGAAGGTAGGTGGGGAGGTGGTCAGCAGCAGAGAGGCCAGGGGTAGGGATCCAAACCATAGCTCCAAGGCAGAGTGTTCAAGGCTAGCCTTCTGTCTTTGGAGGTGGGGAGAGAAGATGCAGCCTCCATCTTGGGAGGCCAAGTGGGATTTAGATTCTGGGAAATATATTCTAGAACTAACCCTGGGCCAGAAAGGAATCTGCTCATGCATTTTAGAGGGATATGTACATCATAAGCATATGCTCACACAGTAAAATTTATGTAAGAACACACAAGGGCCTTGAGATACAGCTATTATTGCTGGCGCATCATTCCTTGCAACCCTGAACATTCATTTTCACAGATACACCATACAGGCCCCAGGAAAATGTTTCTCCATGTCTCTTGCTCTATGTCATTGAAACACAAGTCAACTCATTCAGGTATGTGGGCGTGTGGCTGTTGTCATTAGAAAAAGACTGGAGAGAACTACAGCAGTGGAAGCACTTAGATAAGAAAAAGACAAATTAGCACGTCAAATCCTTATTTTTAGGTAGCATGAAGGCAATAGGTTCTACATAATAAACTAATAAAGTATATAGTTTTTAGTAGTTTCACATGTGTTTTTCTTTTCATGTTCCAGTTTGTGGTTCTGGAGGTACTCGGAATTATGATATTTACAACAGTTACATATGGTGGATAGATAATATTTTGCAATACAAAAAATTTTACTACTCTTAAATTTGTATATATGTAGGTCTAGGTGTAACATCTATGGAGTATGACGTGATCAACTGCATGGGCATTCAATGCTCAGATTACAAATAATCTTATTTTTATAGAACATTTATTAAGCTTTAATTAAATATTCAAAAAGTTGATTTAAAAATTAAGGTTGCTTTAAATAATTGTTTAAAAATTTGATATTCATTAATTATAGTTCATATCTTACCTTTTAAATTTAATAGATAACTGAATATTTTAGAAAGATATACAATTATTTGAGAAATAAACTTAACTTTTAGTTTTTTTAAGATTTATTTATTTATTTTAGAGAGTGAGGGGCAGAGAGTATCCCAAGCAGGCTCTGTGCTGAGCACAGAGCCTGACATGGGGCTTGATCTCACAACCTGGAGGTTATGACTTGAGCCAAAACCAAGAGTTAGATGCTTAACTGATTATGCCACCCATGTGCCCCTAATTTTATAAATTTTATACTCAATTAACATTTTAAATGAAAACTTATTCAAATTTTACACAATTTGAATACAAATTATGTTTTACTTTTTGCAGGCTGGACTTATTTCATTGTCACAACAAACTTGTGAAGGGAGTGTTATTATCCTTTTTGTGCCAATTTAACACAAATTATGTGAAACTCTTGATCATAGGAACATATGATTTTCTTGAAGTGAAGACAAGAAAAATAAATTTTATGGGACATAATAATTTATGTATGTATTAAGTACTTAAATATCATCAGCCTATCATTGGGCCCCCTATATATAAATGACGATTAAATTCAATCAACCTTAATATTTTAATTTTGGTCATATGAAACCATAGGTTTGGACATATTTTTGAATTTTATTTTCATGAAGGTATAAATGTCAAGGTAAGAAGATAAAGTCTTAACTTACCAGTTTGTTAGCTTAAGTTATAACTTAAATATTTAGACATACATTTAGTGGGTTGAATTATGGCCCCAAAAAGATATGTCCAAATCTTAATCCCTGGTGCTTGGGAAAGTGAATTTACTTGCAAAAAAAAAAAAAGGTCTTTTCAGATGTGATTAAGTGAAGGATCTTGTGATAAGGTCATTGTGGCTAAAGATGTGGGCCACAAGCCCAATGACAATTGTCCTTACAAAAAAGAAGACATAGAAACACAGGGGAGAAGGTCATGTGAAGGGGAAGGCAGCCCCAAGCCCAAGAACACCTGGAGCCCCCAGAAGCTGGAAGGTGCAAGGAAGGGTTGTCCCCTAAGGTCTTCAGTGGGAGCATGGCCCTGCTGACACCTTGACTTCTAACTTCTAGGCCCATAACTGTGAGGGAGTAGATTCTTGCTGTTTTAAGCCAAGTTTGTGATGGTTTGTTAGGTCAGCTTGAGGAAAGTAATACAGTGGGCGTCCATCTGTACCCTTGTCCTGGGCCCTGCTAATATTAGGAGTGGACCTGGCTGCAGTGTAGACCAATCATGGGAGGCAGCACTTTCAAGATTTCAAGCCTGCCCCCTGTTGCAGGTCCTTACACTTTTGCTGAGAGACTGTGAGCTTCTTGGAGGTGGATATCTAGTTTTGTCTTCTTTATAGCCCCCAACTTCTAGCCAAGTGCTCGATATCAGCTAATGAAGGAATGACTAAATGAAAGACTGGATGGTGGTCATCAGAGAGCAGGCACCAGAGCCAGGCTTGCCCACATCAAAGTCCAGGTATTGGCCACGTAACTGGGGCAAAGTTATATAACTTGACTCCACACGAAAGTCTTAATTCATCCTCTGTAAACTGGGATAACAGCACTCACTTCAAGTGGTAATTGTAAGAATCAAATGATTCAGTCCATAAAAGGAACCAGCATATAATGAACACTAAGTAAATGGTAGTTGCTATCATCATCATCATCATCATCATCATCATTGTTCTTATTAGTATTTATAGTATTTTATATTTCCCCACCTCAAGGCCTTCATTCATGCTCTTTCCTTTGCCTTAGATACGCATTCTTTCCCTCACTTAGTCCTACTCATGGTTCTGGTCTTAGCTTCAACCTCACTTCTTCAAGGGTGCCTTCTCTGCGCCTTGAGTTTAGGTCAGTAGTATGCGCCACTATTTCTGTTCATGTTTTCTGCAAGTCTGTGAGCCCTGTGAGGGTAGGCAGTACATTGTCTTGAGCACTAATACAATGCTGTACCTAGCAAAGGATCTGGAACACAATAAACACAGATATTATAGATAAGTTACTGAATGAATGGTTCAATCCATTTCAAGATCTGATGGGAAGGAAAGCTCAAAGGTAAAGAGACGCTATCTCTGGAAAGAAGATTAATTTGACTCCATTTCTTTGTAGGTGTTTTGGACCTCTTTCACCTCCATCAGTTTTGAAAACTAAATTCAGGTTCTTTCTGCTCTCATAGTTGCCCGGCAACCTGGTTTTGGTTTGGGGGAGGTTTAAGAAATGTGATCCAGGATGCTCAGGATACAATGGGCTGCATATTGCTTTTTTTTGGAGGGGGGGGCTGCATATTGTGTATGAAATGTCTGATCCTGGTCGTGAATTCATTCTGACCTCCAGAGCATCTGTGTCAATGTCTGGCTGGGTATCTGCTGGAGAACTGGCACCCATCTGGACTGGAATTAAAAACTCCTGTATGTGACTTTCAGGGTGGCTCATATCCATTAGAAACACTCTTCTCCAGAAGCCAAAACAAATGAAAGACAGCTTCAAGGGTTGGCTGGGGTCCTAGATCTAAGTTGGGACCCTTAGGGCCTTGCCAAAGAGCTAAGATGGGGGCAAGCATGATATACTTATGATTAGATGATTGGTTGGTGTTTGTGAGACATAAAGTAGACCACCGTCTGCAGAGGTCTGTTCTGTTACATTTTGGGAATTGGTGCCAGAGACATGCCCCTGACCTTGACCCTCCTTCTTACCTAATTAGTGATTATGATCTATCTTGCCTGCTCCAAGGGGCGCTGGACATCAGCCACCTGCTGCAGGACACAGCTTCAGAGCTGGGCTGAGAGCCACTGCCTTTCTTTCCTTGTCACTGATCTTGAGCTGGCAAAGGCAAGCTGCAGTGCATGCATCATCAGGTAGTAATTGGGGACTAAGGTAGCTGGGCTGCGGGGCAGGTTTAGGAATCTAAACTGAAAAAAGAATCCATATTTCTACAGCTTGAAACGATAATCTTTTGGATGCCTGCTTATCTTAACCAGTTTACAACCATATTCACAGAGATTTTAAGCTTTGCACAAAGATGGAGTCCGGGGAAAGAGTCTTATCGTAGCTCTGCTCTTCTAGGCTATGACTTTGGACAAGTCCTTTCCTTCTCTTAGACCTAAATTTCCTAGTGATAGACCATCTAGTTTTTAATATCTCATCTCATTTAATATTTAATATTCTTTTGTTATATCTTATTATATCTTATTCAGCCCTATGGTCGAGAGCCTAGCAAAGTACCTGGCACATAGTAGGCCCTTAACAAGAATGTGTATTAAGGAGTGCCTGGCTAAGTCACATCTGCCTTTGGCATAGGTCATTATCTCAGGGTCCTGGGATCGAGCCCCATGTCAGTCTCCCTGCTCAGGGAGGAGTCTGTGTCTCCCTCTCTCTACACCCCTCTTCCAACTTATGCATGCTCTCTCTTTCTCAAATAAATAAATAAAAATTTTTAAAAAAATGTGTGGGATGCCCGGGTGGCTCAGCGGTTGTGTGCCTTCAGCTCAGGGTGCAATCCTGGGTCTGGGTATCGAGTTCCACATTGGGCTCACTGCAAGGAGCCCACTTCTCCCTCTGTCTATGCCTCTGCCTCTTTCTCTGTCTCTCATGAATAAATAAATAAAATCTTTTTTTAAAAATAAAAAAATATATGTATTGAGTACTTTTTGCATATTTATCCACTGTGCTGAGTACTTTATAAACATCATTTCAGGGAATCTTCACAAACATATGGGAAATGGGGCTTGAAAGAGATTAAATAAGCTAAGTCTACCTAGCCAAAGGAATAGAACAGGTCCTTCAAATTAGTGCTTTTTGGCTTCTAAATTCATGTTTTTTACCACCATCGTGTGATCTCTTTCAATAAATAACTAGAATGAACGAATGAGTGTTAGTTCTTAGGTTGGCTTGATTTTTGGTGAGCTAGATTGAGAAGAAAAATAGCCTTATTTCTTTGGGTTGTTGAGGGACTGTCAACACAACATCATTGAGAAGTGGGAAGCACACATATATACCAACTGCATCACAATGTGAAAGGCTTTTAAATTTCCCAGCAGCACTGGGTACTAGAAATGTCATTGCTGGTCCTGCTGGGAAACACCATACCTTTGAGTCACTCTTTAGTCATGCAGCATTGATAGTTCTCTGTTCTGAAAATTTGGGAGCTTGGTGTATCATCATTAGTCTGGATTTATCTCATTGTAATAGACTTGGGCCAAACCCAAGTGTGGTGGGCATTTATAACACTTTTTGTATTACTCTCCCTTCTTGGGGCAATGGGGCCTTGATTGGATAGAGAGGATTCCTTTCTCCTTTCAGCTTCTGACCAAGAAGGTGATCTCAGAGTAGAACTCATGAGCAGGATAAACCAATCAGGTAGGGGCATTTTGTTCCCCACCCCAACAACCATAGTTTATAGTGATGAACACTCAAGCAAGATGGGATCAATGGGCCCCAACACAGGACTTTGTTAGATTGTTGTGACATAAAGATTGAAAGTACTGGGGACTCCATACACAGCCTGGGCTTGGAGTCAACCAAGAGCCAGCAAAATTGTGAGATATACTTGGGACATTGTTTTATTTTGTTTTTCTAAGATTTGATTTGATTTGATTTCTAAGATTTTATTTATTTATTTGAGACAGAAAGAGAGGGAAAAAGAGAACATGAGCAGGGGAAGAGGGGCAGAGGGAGAGGAAGAGTGAGAAGCAGACTGCCCACTGAGCAGGGAGCCTGACACCAGTCTCAATCTCACAACCCTGGGATCATGACCTGAGCTAAAGGCAGATGCTTAACCAACTGAGCCACCCAGGCACCCCTGGGACATGGTTTAAGCCCTGAATTGTGCCCCATCTAAAAATGTTCCATCAATATAAGCAAATAAATTCTCTTTTGCCTAAGCCAATTAGAAGGAAGTTTCATGTGACCTTCAGCTGAAAGACAGCTGATTCACTGACCTTTAGTTGCTAGTCTACTTCTCTTTCACATGCATCAAATTCCTCTACTGGGGGGGTTGGGACAACATAAAAACTGAGCTACTAATGTGTGGGGATGAACTGTGGTAGGCACTCACTTAAGTGGAAAGGCCTATCTTGCCAGTTTTGCCCAAACTGTGCTCCCCTTGATAATATCTCTTAATAAAGGTTAACATTGCCTTCTGACTTCCTACATTGCCATATCTATGGTGGTGCCATTTAGTGACACCCTGCCTGGAAGTTTATATTAAGATGTTTAATGGTTTCTTTTTTTATTGGGATATAGGTAGATAGTTAAGATAGTAGATAGTTAAGATTCACCCTCCCCAAGTTTGTTTTGGAGGATATCTGCATGTAACCTGGTGCCCCTGCTGCCCACGTGGGAAGAAGGCTAGGCACTGGGAACCATGTCTCATTCTGAGCAGTTGCTCTGCTGGGAGTGTCCTGATCCATGTGGCTCTTTTGATACCTATACATCTGGAACCCTTGAGATCAAAGGCTCACCCTTTGTATTATCAGTGGTGAGATATAAAGAGTTATGTTGATGAGGGAGGGGTTGGTGGTGGTGTTGAAGTTTCAGGGACTTGTGAAAAGCTCTGCAATGTGAAGAGTTTGGGGTACAAAGCCTGTTATGAATGTTTACTCCCAAGTGCTGGCCTTTGGATGGTGCTTGATTTGGCTTCACAGTATAGATGTGTACCTTGGGGTCAGTAAATCTTACAGTTCCAGAAATCATACCAGTCTCTGGGATCAAACATTATCCAGGAGCCAAGAGAGGCCATGATTGCTGGGTAATTGGCTACTCAAAGTGAGGTCCACAGACCAGCCCAATCATCAGCAAAATCTGAGAGCTTATTAGAAATACAGGATCTCAGGTGTTACCCCAGACCTACTATATTGGAATCCCCAGGTGGTTTGTGTGCACAGTACAGTTTGAGAAGTGCTGGTCTGTATCTACCTCACTCAGTTCAATGTTTAATGGGCACCCACTGTGTTCCAGGCATTGTGCTGAGTATAACGGATATAAAGATGAATAATGCATAGTCTTTTCTGAAGGACCGCTCACAGCTTATTTACTTCTTAATTCTTTCTCTAGTCTCTCTCCAGCCCTCTGCATTCTGGCTTTTGCCCTATCTCTTCACTGAAATGCTTCCTTTGAAGACCACTAATGACCTGCTTGTTGTCAAATTCAATTTTCTCTTTTGCGTAGCATTTAATGCTTCTGACCAACACCTACCACTGAAATACTGTCCTTTCCTGGTTTTGCTGACATTATGCCATCTTTGTTTTCCCTTTCTCTCCCTCCCTCCCTGTCTCATTAACTGACTTGTCTCCTTTCCCAGGGCTCCCTCTCACCTCAGTGCTAACCCTCTCACCAGGTTATCTCATCTACTTCCATAATATGAATCACTTTTATTTTAGAGTCCTTGGCCCTCTAGGGACCCCAGAACTGTTGATATTAAAAGGAGGCCCTGGGTCTCTCCTTCCATTAGATTCTTTTTTGAAAAGCTGTCAATTGCTTCCAGGAGGGAATTAAATTTGGTGAATGTCCCTGAAATGAGGATAGTAGATTTTCATGCGTATTGCTGCTGTAACAAATTATCACAACCTCGGTGGTTTAAAACAAATGTATTATCATGTAGTTCTGAAGGTCAGAAATCTGATATGGGTCTCACTGGGCTAAAATCAAGGCATCAGGAAGGCTATGTTCTATTCTGGAAGCTCTAGGAGAGAATTTGTCCCCTTGCCTTTTCCAATTTCTAGAAGCTATCTGCATCTTTTGGCCCCTCCTCTATCTTCCAAGCCAGCAGTGGCAGGTTAAGTGTTTTTCTTACTGTCATCATTCTGATTCTCCACAGTCTGGAAAGGTTCTCTGCTTTTAAGGGCTCATGTGATTGGGTTGGACTCACCTGGATGATCCAGAATAATCTCCCATCCTTAGTGTTCTTGACCATAATCACACTGCAAAGTCTCTTTTGCTATGTAAGGTAACACAGCCACAGATGCCAGGGACTAGGACATCCTTGGGAGTCTATTATCTTTCTCACCACAGTGAGATTGAAGAGAGTAGAGGTCAGAGGCAGAGGAATAGAAGGATGCCATCTTCTCTGCATGCCAACGATGGATCCGAGATGAGTTAACAAGGCATATTGGTGCCTAAATTGGAAAAGCAGGCTGGGAGTGAGAGGAAGGGGTAGGAGGAATACAGGGAGGTAGAGAGCTCAGGCCAGCTGCACATGCACTGATGGCTCCTCAGTCTATCCCCAGTCATATGGCAGAGCAGCACCTTACAGCTATCAAGTTCAATGCTCCACTCACCATCTCCCTTATGGGGGGGTCTTCCCATTGTTTTCCCTGTGCCTGTGAATGAGACCACTATTTAACTTTATTCAAGGCATAAAATTTCAGTTACACTGACTTCCTCTTCCCCTGTCTACACACCAACATGTCATAGATGTCTGTCATGTCTTCTTTGCCAATGTTTTCTTTCTTTCTTTCTTTCTTTCTTTCTTTCTTTCTTTCTTTCTTTCTTTCTTTCTTTCTTTCTTTCTTTCTTTCTTCTTTCTTTCTTTCTTCTTTCTTTCTTTCTTTCTTTCTTTCTTTCTTTCTTTCTTTCTTTCTTCTTTCTTTCTTTTAAAGATTCTATTTATTTATGAGGGAGAGAGATTGAGAGAGAGAGAGAGAGAGAGACAGGCAGAGGGGGAAGCAGGCTCCATGCAGGGAGCCCGATGTGGGACTCCATCCCGGGTCTCCAGGATCACACCCTGGGCCAAAGGCAGATGCTTAACCGCTGAGCCACCGAGGCTGCCTGCCAATGTTTCTTAAATACAATCTACTGTCACAGACCCAGTGCAGGCCCCCCATGCCACCTCAGAGCACATTCCTTGCCTCCTTGACTTTCTGACTTCAGTTCACCACCCACTTTGATGTTGGGTGATCTACCAAACTTCTTCTTTGTTCCAGTTTAAATACTTCAAAGACTACCCCTCAGCAGTCTTCAGGATCAAGTCCAAATTTCATGATTTTCAAAGCTAATTTGGCAACAACCTCCATATCTTGCCTCAGTTTTGCCAAATTTCATCCTGTCTTCTATACTCCAATCTACCTGTATGCTTACTTTTCTTCAATTGTAACATTTTGCTCTTACATACTTGAGTAAATACTGCTTCCTCCCTCTGATTCTAGCTCCTGATCCCACAGAACTCAGCTCAGGTTTTACAACCCTTCAGCTCTTCTAGGTAAATTCAGCATGCTTCCACCCCAGACTTCCACAGCTTTTTGCACACATTACCGTGTAGCATCTAGCATAATGCCTTGTACTTGTGTGTATGTATATTAGTCTTCCCTTCTAGACTAATCAGACAGAGTTGATAGGGTCCTTCTTTGTCAGCAAGAAATTTTACTCATGTATTTAAATAACTAACAAAGATTATTGAGGTATATGTCTATTTTCTCACTCAGCCACACCATTCTTTTTCGCTGGGGTGGGGGCAGGGCACACCAGTCTTCAGAATGATGACCTATGTATTCACCCACATACTGCCATTGCTTTGCACAGTGCCTGGCCTACTTTAGGTGCTCATGTTGAAAAAATGTTATTTTTTTATCCAAATCTGAGAGCTAAGAAATAAAACCCCTACCTACCCACTCAGAGGAGAAAGAGACTTGCTCCACATTTCCCACCCTGAGGATATATCTTCTTTGGTGATGGTTCTTTCTGCCTTGCCTCTGGCTATGCCAAAGAAGATGTGGATTAGTTTCAAGGAAGGCTGGAGGGTAAGCCTAGAAGTATTCATCTTTGGGGTCTCTTTCTAACTTGGAGTTTCTACAGAATTAGGCTTAGGAAAACTGATATTGGTTTTTTGGTATTCTCACTCAGAAAGAATCTAAGATTGACTCCGACATGTCCCTTGTAGCTTTCTATGTGAATGCATCCAACTTTTATTGCCTATTGTTCATTTAGTTGATCAGTGTTTTCTCCTGTGTGCCAAGCCCCATTCAAGGCCATGTGGAGAAGAGAGGGGGATCAGAGATGCTTCTGTCTTCACAGAGCCAAAGAGGGGAAAACTGTGTACAAATAGTAGCTATGATGAAAAGTCATCAAGGTTAACAATGTGTTAGAGAATAAACAGCATTATACGGTTCAGGAGAGTTTGGACAGGGGCATCTGGATAGCTAGGTGGTTGAGCGTCTGCCTTTGGCTCAGGTTGTGATCCCAGGGTCCTGGGGTTTGAGTCCTGCATCGGGTTCTCCGTGGGGAGCCTGCTTCTGCCTCTGCCTATGTTTCTGCCTCTCTCAATGTGCCTGTCATGAATAAATAAATAATTTATTTTTTTTTAAGGAGAGCTGGGACAGTACTGTGAAGGCAACAAAGAGACACTGGATGATTTTAAACAGCATAGTGACATAATTAGGTCAGATAAAGAGTGAGGAAAGCTTTGGGATAAGGTGGCATTTCACTTGAACTGATAAGTAGGGAATAGAGTTTTTATAGCTAGGGGAAGGGCCTTCCAGCAGGAAAGAATGCTGGAAGTAGAGACCCAGATGCAGAAAAGTGAGAGAGCAGGTATTAAGAGAAGAGCCAATTTCTTATGAGAGATTTGGTAAAGCCCCTGCACAACTAGCCTGGAAGCCATCCAGATGTGTTCATTGAGCCATAGCATAGATTTTAGGTTGCATGTTGAAGGGCTCTTCCCAGATACATCCAGTGAAAGAGACCTTTACTGAGAGAAGTGAGAACTTACTGTCCTACAGCATGTGCTTTATATGCTGCTCTGTCACCATGGCATCCTGCTTTTCGGGGCCTGCCTTCCCTGGAGGTGGCCCCATAATGATGATTCACCAGTCCTCATGATTAAGTCCCAGGCTCCAGCATCTGTTCAACTGTCAGGTCCATATCCAGGATTTTCCAGCTGCCCTATTTGGGAATCAATTTTAAAAGGAGAACTTCTCATGAAGATGCCACATAGTAGGAATATATCTTCTGCTTTCCAACTGCTTTGGTAAGTAAATAATACTTACCAATACTACCAATACTGGTAATACTACCAATAATGGTAGTAAAGCCCATTATTGGCCTCTATCTTCTGTTTTTGGAAGTCTCATGATACTTTCATTATCCACATGAATAGTACCACTCTCTGCTTTGCTCCATGGTGCTGGCTCATGGGTATATCCTAGACAGAACTCAGGCCTGCCAGTTATCCCCTGACAGAGAGATAATGACCTTTCTGAAAGTTTTAACCAATGGCCTGGCTGGTGAAGAAATTGCAGTCAATGAACCCAGGGAAAGCAAGGAATCACAAATATTTCAGCACAGTGCGACAGACAATGGCCACCATCTATTATCAAGTTAGAATGTCCTTTATTTACCTTAACAACTCCCGCCTTCCACTAGAGGTTTAGAGATTAAGATTTCAGATAATCGAGGCATCTGGAAGTTAGTCAAGACCTGAGAAAAGCTCTGGCCCCAAATTTCATCCTATGTTTGAGCCCCAACCATGGAGTTTTAATTGAAAAGACCATGATTTTCCACATAGAAAGCACAGTCATTCCTTCATCATAAATGACTAAATAGCAATGAATCTGTTTCTAGGTTCTCTATTTTATGCTCTCTCTCTAGATTCTAGCTATCTGAATTTCATAGGCTAGTAATTTTTGGTTTTGTTTTTTTTTTAACAAGTATAATGTTTAGGGTGCTAGTTCTTTCTTTCAAACTAAAACTGTTTTGAAATGTAACTTACAAAAGTAGAGCAGGGAAAAAGCACAAGTATACAGCTGATCAATTTTTACAAAGTGAATACATTCACGTATCTGCCACCATAATAAATATATCGATCACTAGCATTTTAGAAGCTTCTCTTGTGCTTTCTTCCAGTCATTTACTGAATGTATGTATCCATTTCTGTTGGATTCATTGGAGGGAAATTGCTGGGTTATAGGGCATGCATATATGCAACTTCGGTAGATATTGACAAACATTTCTGCAAAGTGGTTGTACCAATGTATACTTCCAACAGTAGTTTGTAAAAATTCCAGTTGCTCTACCTCCTTGCCAACAATTTGTCAATCCTTGTCATTTCAGCCACTCTGGTGAGTATGATGTAGTAGCAGCTTATTGTGATTCAACTTGTATTTTACTATCCATCATTACAAATTTTTTAATTGGAAAGACTAAGTTTCCATGTTTGTTAGCCACGTGGATACTGACCATCCATGTTGACCATGTTCAAGTTTGTTGCTTACTTTTTGCTGGGTAGTCTGTCTTTAAAAACATTAAGTTGTAAATATATATGTTTATAAATGTAAGATATGTGATATAACTACACATATATAGCATATACATGATGTACTTACACATGTCAAATAAACATATTGGAAATATCTTCTCCCATTCTGGCTTGCCTGTCACACTGTAAAGAGTTCATTCAGATTAGCAGAAGTAATTAATTTTAATGAAGTCAAATTTATCAGCCTTTTCCTTTATGTTTAGTGCTTTTTATATCTTGTTTAGGAAGTATTTGCCTGCCTCAAGGTCATGAATATATTCTTCTATGTTATCTTTTCTAGAAGTGTTTTTTTTTTAAAGACTTATTTATTTGAGAAAGAGAGATAGAGAGAGAGAGAGAGAGAGAGAGAATGAGTTGGGGAGAGGCAGAGGGAGAGAATCACCAAGCAGACATTACTTGAGCACAGAGCTTAATGCAGGCCTCAATCCCAAAACCAAGACTTGGATGTTCAACCAAGTAAGCCACTCAGGCACCCCTTATTTTACTTTTAGATTTAGATCCCTTATTCATATGGAACTGATTTTTTTTTGTTGTAGTAAATGGTGTGAATTGGGGTCATGATTCTTTTTTACCCCTAATTGGATATTCAATTGACCTGGCAATATTAAATTAAAAACCACAATTTCCCCACAAAAACCACAGTCTCACCTTTGTCATAAATCAGGTGACCAAATATAAACAAATCTGTTTATAGACTATTCCGTACTATTGATCCATTTTAGATAGCATGCCATGCAGTCTTAAATGTATTTGCTTTATAAAAATCTTGCTATGTAGTAGTGTAAGTACTCTTTTTTGTTTTGGTTATTTCTGGCTCTTTGCATTTCCATATAAATGTTAGATTCAGCTTGTCAGTTTCCACAAAAATACATTTTAATTCTACTTTCACACTAAACCTATCCAAGACTTACTATTTTTGAAATCAGTATTCATTTTATTTTACCTGCACATTTATTCTTTTGGATCTTCTTTATTCATCTCTACTTTACCTGTTCCTATATGTGGTTATTTTTCTTCTGCTGTAGAGATTCTTTTAATATAGATTTCTTTTAATACGAGACATGTAATGGCAAATTTGTCCATTTTTGACAGTCTTAGATGGCTTTATTTTGTTTTATTTTTGAAGGTCATGTTTGTTAGGTATATAATTCTGGGTTGAAGCTTTCCTTTCATCACATTAAAGATGACATTTTATAGTCTTCCATAATCCATTAAAAGTAATCTGCCAGTTTGGAGCACCTGGGTGGTTCAGTCGGTTGAGTGTCCAACTCTTGATTTTGGCTCAAGTCATGATTTCAGGATTGTGATATTGAACCCTATGAGGGGCTCTGTAATCAGTGGGCAGTCTGCTTGGGATTCAATCTCTCTGTACCTCTACCCCTCCCCCCACTTATACTCTCTCTATATATAAATGAATAAATAAAATCTTTTTTTAAAGAAGAGTAATCTGCCAGTTTTATTGTGATGTTTTTCTCTGACTGTTTTTCTAGATGGTTTTAGACTTGGATTTACAAGAGCTTTCCTTTTTTGTGTGTAGACATGCTTTTATGTATATTTAACCTGTTTGGGGTTTATAGAGATTCTTATATCAACGAACTGATGTCTTTTAATCAATCTTGGCCATGTTCTCTTCCAATATTGCTTTGGCCTCATTCTCCTCTTCAAAGTTGGTTACATATTAGACCTTTTAAACTTGTCCCATATACTGTACATTTACTCTGTAAATACTCTTCTGTATTTACCATTCTTCTTTCTCTCTGTTTCAGTTTATATATTTTTTATTATCCCACTATTTCCAGTTCATTAATTTTTTTCTCCTGTTGTGTCTGGATTGCTGTTAGAGCCATACATTTAACTAGTCATCTTAGACATTGTATTTGTCAGTTTTAAAATTTCCATTTGAGAACTGGAGGGTATTATGCTGAGTGAAGTAAGTCAATCGGAGAAGGACAAACAGTGTATGTTCTCATTCATTTGGGGAATATAAACAATAGTGAAAGGGAATATAAGGGAAAGGAGAAGAAATGTGTGGGAAATATCAGAAAGGGAGACAGAACATAAAGACTCCTAACTCTGGGAAACGAACTAGGGGTGGTGGAAGGGGAGGAGAGCGGGGGGTGGGGGTGAATGGGTGACGGGCACTGAGGGGGGCACTTGACGGGATGAGCACTGGGTGTTATTCTGTATGTTGGTAAATTGAACACCAATAAAAAATAAATTTATTTAAAAAATTTCCATTTGATTCCTTTCTATAGATTCTGATAAAATTCTCCATTCTCTATTTTCTCAAAATATTAACACTAATTGCTTTAAAACCTGAACCTGATAATTTAAAAATATTTATCTGTTGGTTTGTTCCCCGCCCCCACTCTTGGTTTTGGTAATTTCATTCTGACTCTTGTCATGCTTGTTTATATTTTATGCAATACTGGACAATGTATGAAAAACTTTTTTTCCCTACACATGAAAAATTGTAGAGATTCTGTTTGATGTTATTTTCTTCCATAGAAGATTCAATTTTCTCCTGTTTAGTAGTTAAGGGCAGATAACCTCAATCTTATAATGCATAAAAATGTTTCAAAACTTGGTTTTATGGTTTGGAGGGCTCACCTGTTCTCATTTGCCTTAATCCTGGGGCAGAGTACTTTGGAGGTTTCAACTGAAAATGTGTATTGTTTATCAGGACTTCTCTTTGGTGGGCACAAAACTTTGACATTAACTAGCACCAGTACACAAAATAGCATTTGGTCACCATCCCTCAGCCTCCGTACTGGCTCCTCTGAGTATGGATAACCAACTTCCATCCATAGGAAACTTGCTGCTAATGAACCTATGTCCACACACAGGAATTACATCTCATCTTCACTACTGTAGTCCATTCCATCCCATCTTCATCCCCACCTCAGTGGAACTATTCTATCCCCAGCTTCCAGGAATAGGATGTTTTCATTCTATCCCATCTCTGTTCTATGCCTATTTCTGTCCTATACTCTATGATTATTCAAGGAATCTCACTTCATTTAGTCTCACCCTGTGAGCATTAGTAGCTTCAGGGAACTACACAGATTTCTGTGTCCCAGATACACAATGAACTGGACCAGGCATTGGGGACCTGACATTCTATGTACCACTGTGGGATTCACTTGGGATTACAGCAAAAACTTCTGTTATCTGCTTTCCTCCAAGAACTCTCAGTACCATTCCCATAAGTTCCACCATTCCACACATCCTTGGTTACAGCAGTCACTGGCAAGATCAAATCTTCCAGAGCATCCATAATCTCCTCGACTCTCATTGCTGAACTGTCTTGTGTATCTCCTAATCAGACTCCACATTTCTGCCTCTCCCTCAATTCCTCCCTCTGTGCCTTCTTGAACACTCTGTGCAATTATGCTCTCCTGTATCCTTATTTTTTCTCAGAACATTCCTTGCATTTAGGTAACCAGGTTGCCCATTTAAACATTGAGGAGTAGAGGCAAACCATTCCTGCTGTTCCCTGCCTGAATTCCTGTCTCACAGGATTCAGCATATAAAACAATTTTTGTTTTATATCACTAAGCTATGAGTGGCTTCTTATATAGCAATAGTTACTCAGAATAGAGCCCAGTCAATCCCTGGATTATAAATAACCATTTTATGCTAAGGAGTCCCACATTTACACATTAAACCTAAACTTCTTTTCTGAACCACAGATTCAAATATCCAACTGCCCACTTGACATCTGTACTTGAATGTCTAATAAATATCACAAGTTAATATTGAATAATCTTGAATTTCTGACTAAATCTGCCTCTACCCCACTCCCAGGCTCCTCATTTTAGTGAATGGCAAAAACATCCACTTTCTTTTACCCTCACATCCTGCCCATTTGTAGGATCTGTAGATCCTGTCCACCAGGATCTTCTGGTCTTCATCTCCAGGGTCACTTCCTGAGTCCAGGAACCTTTTATTTTGCACCTGTGTTTCTGCAAGAATGTCTAATTGGTCACTGTGCCACAGAACTGTCTTTCTTGCCTCTTCACCTGCTGTTCACTGAGTGATCATTCTAAGATGTAAGTCTCACAGGCTCACTGCCAAGGTGAAAACATTTCGGTAGTTCCTTAGTGCTTAATAGGATAAAATTCAAAGTCCTCATATTCACATGTGGGAAATTTCATAATCTGGACCCTTCATGGTATGACCGCAGCTGCCCTCTCTCCATCTTGCTTTGCTCTAGCTAAACAGAATAACTGGGTTCCCTGAACATGATACTCTCTTTCATGGGGACCATGGTGCCCTTATTCACATTATTCCTTTTCTCTTCCCTTGCCATGTACCTGGAAAACCTTCTTAACCCTGCTCATATGCCACCTTTTTGTC
Organism: Canis lupus familiaris; assembly: GCF_011100685.1. Lineage (NCBI taxonomy): Eukaryota > Metazoa > Chordata > Mammalia > Carnivora > Canidae > Canis > Canis lupus. The sequence goes on along the minus strand of NC_049244.1, from coordinate 32,605,386 downwards.
ATGCAGTCTCTAATTTCTACTACCTGAAATAGCTGTAAGTAAGACATACATATGTACATATGTCTTTATTTGTAATTAAAACCTTCGTGCAGTTTTATACTCCACTTCTTTCACTTAATACAGTATCAACTAAGCATTATTCAAAGAGTGGAAACCTGAAGACAGTACAAAGATTCAAGAGCAGGAAATGGTTAAGTTATATTATCTATCATCTTTTATGAAGCCATTACAAGGTATAATAATCACAGATGTCAGTTGTCCCCAAGTTGACTTATAGATTCAACATGATCCTAATCAAAATGTCAACAGGGCTTTTGGTTGAAATTGGCAAGCTATTTCTAAAATTTATATGGAAAGGCAAAGGACCTAGAATAATCAAAACATTTTGGAAGAGAACACAATTGGAGGACTTACATTACTTGATTTCAAAACTTGCTATAAAGCTACGGTAATCAAGACAGTGGGGTGGGTATTGGTAAAAGGACAGACAGACATATAGATCAATGAAACAGAAGCATCAAGAAGGAATTCCACACATAAGTAGTCAAATGATTGTCAACAAAGATGCCAAGGTAATTTAATGGAGAAAGGATAGTCTTTTTAACAAATAGTCCTGGATATCCACATGCAAAACACGTGGATGTTTTGATATGAATATGAATTCATATTAGATATGAATCTTGAATCTAATACAATATATAAACATTAATTCAAGATATACCAGAGACTATAAGAACTAAACTACAAAACTAAACTACAAAACTAAAAAACCTTTAGAAGAAAACTATCTATAACCCATGGTTACATTATGGTACAAAATGCATGAATCATGAAGTTAAATTGAACTTCATCAACATTAAAAACTTTTTTTCTTAGAAACTTGAAGGTAAGAAAATGAGTAGGTAAGCCCTGGACTGAGAGAAAATATTTGTGAAACTGATATTTGATATCTGATAAAATGTTTTTTATCAAGAATATGTAAAGAATTCTTATCACTCAATAATTAGAAGACAAATAACTTAAGAATGGACAGACTATTTGAACAGATATTTTGCTGAAGCAGCACATAAAAAGCATGCTAAACATAATCAGTAACTGATCTCACCCCAGCCTTCTTCTCTCCATTCTTGAGTTAAAACCACAATGAGATACCACTACAACCTGTTAGGATGGCTGAAATGCCAAAGAATGAGCTACCAAGAGTTGGTGAGGATACAGAGCAACCAGAGCTCCTCTTCTTTGCTGGTGGGGTTACAAAATAGTGCAGCCACTTTGGAAAAACAGTTTGGCAGTTTCTTATAAAGTTAAACAAACACTCAAAATATGACCCAGCAATCCCAGTGCTAGGTATTTATCCAAAAGAAATGAAACCATATATCCATACAAAGACTTTTATGTGTGTGTTTCTCTGTCATAGTCCCAACTTGGAATGTCTATCACCTGGTGAATGGATACCATAGTGCATCCATATAATGGAATTCCACTCAGTAATAAAAAGGAACAGACTACTGATACACAAATAGCATGGATGAATCTTAGATTGTACTGTGTGAAGGAAGCCAGATACGAAAAGTATGAAATGCGTGATCCAACTTACAGAAAATTGTAGAAAAAACAAAACTATAGTGACAGAAAACAGGTCAGAGGTTGCCAGGATCTGGGGGTTAGGGAAGGAGACTATGATGGGGTGGAGGAGTGTTCTAGGGGGATACAAATATTCTGTATTGTGGTTGGGATATGTTTATGTGACTGTGTACGTTTGTTAGAATTCATTACATAGTGCACTTACATTGGTGAATTTTATGAATCATAAAACATACCGTAAATAAAGCTGATAAAATCTTTGAGGTGCATTAAATCTGTGATTACAAAGGTGAGTTAGTAACAAGGAAATCGTAGTGTTTTGTGTTAGTCCTATTACCTCTTCTGCAATTTGTCCATGCATATTAATTTTGCCTTTTTACCTGCAACTATTATTGGTTTGCATGCCTACTTCTGCTGACAGTGGGCTCTTTCCAGGATGGAGCTCTGTTTCATCTTTGAATTCCCCCAGGACCCAGCCAGGGCCTAACACGAAAGTATGTGCTCCATAAATGTTCTATCCATTTAATCAAAAAATATTTATTGCAACAAATGTTTAGTGATCATCAGTTCAATAATTACTAAATCTAACTTAGATTGCTGCTCACCTCTTTGAGTCTGGCGGGACCTGTTCCTTGTAGATGCTATTCTTCGTGGAAAGCTGTAAGAATAAGGAATGTTATTTTGCTTTGCAAAAACTTAGAGAGTGCTTATTCTAAAGGTTTTAAAAACATTAAACCCTCACAAAAACCCTAGGGTGTAGGGAATATTATCATCATTCCCATTTTACAGAAGAGGCAGCTGAGGCACAGAGATGTTAAGAACTTGCCCCAATTTGCATGTTGAGCAAATGATGAAGCCTGGATCTGAATCCAGCTATAAGGTTCAGGTTCTAACCCACTGGAGCATGACATGAACCCATGTCAGTGATGTTTGTCCTAGAGAAGCTCCTCTGCAGACATACATCTGTGCCTCTTCCTGGTCGTGCCTGCTATGGTCAACCCCTTACATGGTCTTGCAGCCTTCTGTTTTCCTGGGACTTAAAGTCCTCACCTTCCCTGCTTTCTGGCCTCTGGCCCTCTCCTCTGTGGTCCCCATCTCTGAGAGCTCACTCCTTCCAGGAAAGGGTTAGAGAATGAGAACCCTGTCTGGGCACCTGCTTCAGTGGGTGCCCCAGAGGGCATAGCCAACCTTCCATATACTGGTCATCTCCTTCATCTATTCTAGGAGTCTGGGGTCAGTTATTGCTGTCCACAGAAGGTCCAGGGACCCTCATTACCTACAGTTGGTAAGATGTGCTCTGGAGGGGCTGGATTGATGCTGGGACTGTCGTGACAGTGACCAGAGCAGTGTCCTCCTTCTTCCCACCACCCAGAACTCAGGGATGGCTGGGGCTGCTCACTTCACATCTTGTGCGTTTGGGGAAGCAGTTAAGAGTCTGCTAGGAGGAATCTGTCTGAGGGAGGATAATGCAGTGTTCATGCTCTCTTCTTAGCCAAAGCTCTCACATTCATTAAAAATGAAACCCAGCCCCCACCCCCTTCCTCTCATTGCAAGCATTTGCCGCCTTCCCCTTGTCCGCTTCAGAGTATGTGTGTGTTTGGGAGTGAGTGGGTGTTGGTAGGAGGCTGAGAATGTGGAGTCGACAATCTCGCAGTGTAATAATGAAGCAGGCAGATGCAGTGACGCCCAATTCAAATTAGTCACGAGTAAATGCATGATCGTCAGCGTTCCAGCGCTAGGGAATTCCTCCTGTTTAGCGAAGGAAGGTGTCACAAACAACAGCTAAGGGAAAACGGTATTTCAAATTGGGGGAGTGCTAATTTTTACTTTTTTTTTTCCCAGAAAAGGATTATAAAAACGTAAAACAAAAATATTCGACTCGAAAAATACTTTGTAATTATATGTCATAAAATAATTAGGTCATGGCAAATTAGCACAAATGTTTACAGCAAAATTGCCATGTAAAACATTATCGGTAATATTATGCTAATTGCTGCAGAAGCAAAAGCTGATTATGTTTCGGCAGGATTAAAATTTGCCACGTTTGCATTTCTCTCTAGCTTCCCCAGTTTTCCATGAGGGTACCAAGCCTATGATTACCAGAGTTGCGAGGGTGCCAAGCCCATGATTACCATAGGTGCTGAACTGCCCGTCTTTGAGGCGCTGAATCTGTCAAGGGAACTTTCTGAAGACCAGGCTAAGGTCATTGGTATAAGAGAATTCCTGACAGTGCTCTTACAGTCCGTGAAAACTCTCCAACGCTCTAGACCCAGGATGGTCACTTTGGGGAGTGGAGTATGGGGGCGGGGGGAGGCTCTTAGGAGTGTGCTCTGAGCAGCAGAGAAGGAGACATAGGATTGGCTGCAAAGGATCTCAGAGGGGGTCCCCTGGACTACCTGGCTCTTCTCACACTCGAACGTGCACACTACTCTGTTAAAATGGAGGTTCTGTTTCAGCCTGTCTGGAGTGGGGCCTGGGATCCTGCATTTCCAGCGAGCTCCCAGGGAATGATGGTGCTAGTGGTCCACGGACTGTACTTTGAGTAGCAAGGCCCTGGAGGAAATCTTGTCCAGGGTTGCAAAATCAAATGTATTCAGGGCCCGGTGGGCCGTGAGTGATGGGGACGGGAGCAAGATAATTTGCAACGGGAGAGCCTGTGATGATTGGAGAGGGTGAGCTGGTGTTCAAGAGCAATGGAAGGAAGAGAGGAGAGAGGAAGAGGGAGGTGGAGGAAGCCAGAGGGAGGCAGCACCCGGCGTGCTGAGTCGATGGGACCGACACCCTGATTCTCACCCAAGCCAACCCTGAATAAACTTAGGTTTGGAGGACCAGAAGCGGCTTGTCCAAGGCCCACAGCTGGTCCCTAATGGTGAGGGCAATCTGTGCTGGACCCCACCTGACCGGGAGACAAGTTAGGGGAGCACACTTCTCTGTGCTCAGTGCTCTGTGTCCTTCCTGCTGCTGTGTGATAGTGCCCTTACTTCCTCCCGGAGGCTCCGGCCGCCTCCTGTTGTGACAAGTGTGTGCACATCCATCCAGTCAGCAGGCAGATGTCTATCTTCTCTTGCTGCCTCAGCCTCCCCGAAAGGCCTTGGGCCAGTCGCTGTCCCCTGGGCCTCAGTTTTTCATCTGTGAAATAGACCGCCAAATGGCAGACACAGTGACATGGTGCAGAAGCGTCTTTCTGACTCCCTAGGGGAGAAGCCCCCTCTGTTTAGGTGGAGGCTCACAGAGGCTCACTTTCTGCGCTGCCCAGTGCTGCAGAGAAGCTTCACTGCCTAGAGACACAGGGCTCTGGGTTAGACCTCAAGCTGGGGCTCAGTGGTCTTGTTTTAGCCACGATGTCTGGGACCCCAGGTAATGCCCTGTACCCCCACGCTATACCCCTGTTCAGGTCAGGCCCCACCAGACTTCATGCTTTAGTTCGTGAGACCTCTTAACTCTTGTCTTGGAGTTCCCATCTAATGAGTGCCCACTCTGTGCCAGGCCCTGGGCTCAGGTCTTTATAGGGGTGCTCTTTTTACACCCTCAAAACAACAGGAGATTCCTTACTATCTTTATCTCTCAGATGAAGAAGTTGAAGGCTAGAGATGTTGAGCAAGTTGTCCAGAGCCACGTAGACACAGTTAGGGCTGCGATCTAGGGTCTGTAACTCTAGATCGTGCTGTGTCACCATTTCAGGCTGCTGCTCTTCATTCTCACGCATTCTCAGTCTGCAAGGCCCAAGGGAACAGGTGCTGTCTGTTTGTCCTTTGCAGTCCCAAGGTATGGTGCACCAAATGCCTGGTACCAAATATTTGTTAATGTGGCATGAACATTTTGTGTTGGCTCTCTTCCTTCTCCAAGCATAATTCCCAAATCTCACAAAGGGCAGGTCTTTGTAAGAAAAGATATTTATTTGCTTAAATTCAGTCCCCTCCACAGATGCTGCTGCTCAGAGTTTCCAGAATGTCTGAGGGCTTGTCGATCTAGGTTCCTGCCCACCACCCTCCCCATGTTTTTGCATTTGGAACAGAAGATTCACAAAATACAGTCCAACTGCTTCATATTATTTCTTTCTGCTTAGAATCATAACCCTCTTGATTATGTTTTTTCTTTTTATTATTTATTGTGTGCCCTGGGGAATTTTCATTTTAACCAAGACACTGGTTCAATTGCAAAATGGCAAAGAGTGATTTGTAAGGAGATCAGTGTTGGGAGCTTATTAAAACATGTATTTAGGGGATGGTTTGGAAATAGGAAAGAGAAATCTCTGGGAAAGGAGATATTTTTCAGGAGTAGAGAGGAAATCATGGAACATGAGGGAGGGGAAAAAAAGGAAGGGAAGATGGGTGGGGAAGGATATTTAAGGAATAAAATTGATAAGAAAATGAGAGGCGAATAGAGGAAATAAATGTGAAAAAAGTCACAGGTAGGAAAACAAGGAAAGATCCTCAGAAATGAAACATGACAAATTTAACTTCATGTAGAACAGAATGAAGACAGTCCCCTCTCTATCCTGCAAGCTCCCAGATGGCTTTGGGGTGTCAGCTGGGTTATTTGGATGTTTCCTCTGAAGCATTACTGGAATTCACACAGCCCAGGGAGGGGTTTTCATCCTCTCTCTCTGGAAATACCAGGTCAACCAGATAGGTCATGGACCAAAAAAAAAAAAAACCCTGCAACACCCCTTTCAGAACAAGGGTCTGGGGACCCCATCTGCCCTGACACCCAGCCAGGCAGCCCTGGGGGAGCTGTGTTGTGTGTGCTTTGCAGAGAAAGCACTCCTTCCCTCCTCCAGGGTCTCCTCGATGTCGGTGTTACCTCTTGGAAGACTTCACTTCACAGGGATGCTCCTGAGCCAAGAGGGTGGCTTTTTCTCTCAGATGCTCTCTGCACCCCTTCTACACTACAGTTCTCCTCCCAGGCTCCCAAGGGCCTCCATGGAGCCTGTCCCTTGTGCCCTGTGATTTCCTGGCCATGTGCAGCCAGGCCCAGAGCACCTCTGCAGGGGCTTTCTTCCAGGTGTGCTCAAGAAGGGTGTCGAGGAGCGATGTTTCCACACAGAGGGCAGAAGAGCCGGTTTCAAAAGGCTCTGCATGGTTCTGGGTGTCATCAGCAAATCCATATTTAGAGGCCCTGGTCAGGCTGCTCGACAGACCGCCGCTCTGGCCTCCCCAGGCAGTTAAACAGCAGTCAAGCAGGGCAGAGCAGGGGCATTTTGTTTTTTACAGCCCTCTGTGGAATGAGGGTGGAGAATTCTTGAATTCTTGGGCTTCTGTGGAGAAATGATTTGGCAATGAGGAGTCTTGGGAATTTGAGATGCATGTTTTATTAGGCCGTTTTAAGAGAGAACGCCACTGAGCTCCTTTCTCTTGTTCTCTCTAGGGCTTGCCATTTTCAGCACTTGCTTCTTTCAGAGCCTCAGAGAACCACTTCTCTGATATCTACACATGTGCACACATATGCACGCACACACAACGCAGCACAGCACACCACCATCCTCTGTGGTTGCCCCACTCACTTGACTCCCAGGCAGGAGCTGGTGGAGTTCCACTCGGGCAAGATGGCCTTCCCTCAGACTTGCAAGTGGGCAAATGTGTGCCCAGTCATCAAAGTCTAGGCCAGTCCAGGGGCAGAAGTGGATGCGCGTGCTAGTAACCTGAGGCAGACAGCGTAATGGCCCCCCAGAGGAGTTCCTGTCCTAATCCTTAGAATCTGTGCATATGTCACCTAACATGGCTAAAATGACTTTGCAGATGTGATTAAATTAAAGTTCTTAAAATGAGGAAATTATTCTGGATTATCAGAGTGGGTCCAGTGTAATCGTAAGGGTCACTATAAGAGGGGGGCAGGAGGGTCAGAGTGAGAGAAGATGTGACGGTGGACGGGGAGTCTGAGCTGTATGAGGGCCCAAGCCAAGGAATGTAGGTGGCCTCTCAAGGCTGGAAGAGGCAAAGAATGCATACCCTCCAGCCCCCGGAAAGTATGCAGCGCTTGATTTTAGTCCAGTTAGATCCTCTTCAGTGTTCTGACATCCAGAACAGTAGGAAGATACATTTGTATTGTTTTAAGCCATTAAGTTTGTGGGAATTTATTAAAGTAGCAATAACAACAATAGTAGTAAATGCTACTACTATTATCTCTGTATTATGTATGTATATATCTATATCTGTCTAGAATCTGTCCATCCATCCATCCATCCATCCATCCATCATTTATCTATCTATTTATTTTAGGTTTTGATCTTTGAGCTTAGAGAAGCCTGGCATACAAGTTAAGATGGTAGGCCGAGTTGGAAACCAGTTTTTCAGTAGTTCTTAACCATTTGACCTCAAGTAAATTTCGTGGACAACAATGATACCTAGCACATAGTCTTCTTGCCAAGATAAAATGAACTAATATGTAGTTCATTTTACATAATAAGTATGTAAAAATCTTAGAACATCTGGCAAGTTGTAAGGGCTCAATAAAAGTTATGTGTTATTATTCTTGGGGCTAGCCTCTAAGAGATATTTATATGAGAAAAGGGAATTTTTTAAATTCCCCAAGTTTGATTGACACTTTGTTGTCAAACTCTCCTCTTGGCAGCTTGCCTGGGGTCAGCCCTTCAAACAGGGAGCCAAAGAGTGATTTCAAACCCAGCCCACCTTTCCAGCCCTGTCTCCTTTTTAGAGTCAAGTAAAGGAGCAGAGACAAGTTCCAGAGGCAGAGAGGGGAGGGCAGGAGAGGCCCAGGCCACCGAGGTGGCCCCCGCGTATCTAATGCCCACACCATCTGCTTGCCGTGGTTGCCCTCTGTCCCCGTCTTTCAGGAGCAAGACATTCCTAGAGCAGGCGGGATTGAGGGGCCTGCAGACAGGTGGCCTCAGCCCTTCATGCCAGAGTCTTCAATTATGATGCCGGTCAGTGGGAGAGAGAGGAGGGCTAAAATGAAAATGGACTATTTGGTTAGCGCTCTGACAAGCCATGAATCAAAACCAAGTGAAATTGCTCTGGGGTCTCCGGGCCTGTCAGCGTCCACCATCCATTCGGCTTGCCCCTCGGCACTGTAATTCCGCGTGCAGCCAACACTGTCGTCAGGAGAGCGGCCTCGTGCAGCGCGTGGCTGGGCCCTTCCCCTGCCGCCCTGCTGGACGCACGGCTCCAACGGGTCGGGCCGGTCAGTGTTGAGGCGGAGCCGGGGAGGCAGGGCTGGGCCTGAGGAGGGGCTGTCAGCAGTGCTGACAGTGTGTGACCCACCTCACAGGCCTGCAATGCGTGTCCCCTCCGAGGCCCTTCCCTGGGCTCATGCATCCTTGCCCAGTGGCCATTCATTCTTATTTGAGGAGCTCTGGCAGAGGCATGGCCCTATCTCTGCCTTCTGGGGTCAAGGCCAAAGGTTGGCTCTGGATCAGTCAGGGAAAGGGAAAAGCTGCAAAGGGGCAAGGGTCTTCTCCGTCAGGGATGAGGGGCCTCTCTTGCTCAGTAGAGGTCCTGACATGAAGGACCATTGGGGTGGAGGCAGGGAATGCTGGCCGGGGGCCCCATAAATCACAGGTCTTGACTGAAGAGAAGAGCCCCGGAGAGGCAGGGCTGAAATCAGTAAAGCAAAAATCCTTGCCCATTCAAGGTCTGCCATCCAGGGTGTGGAGAGCCGCTTTCTCCTTTCTTCCTTCTTGTCGCTCATCTTTTCAGGAGGAGCCCAGGGAAGGACCCCCAGGTCTGGGGCAGCACAGACAGTGAATTGTGGACTACAGAAGGCAGTGGGGAGGTCAGCTCTGGGTCCGGCAGATCCCGTGGGGACAGCCTGTAGCCAGTAGGCCCCTGGGTGGCCAGTGCCCATCAGGGAGGGGCCAGCTAGTGCTGCTGCTAGCTGTGCGGGTTGCTCATTGCCCAAGGACAGAGTACATGGGAGGACTGGGGCCCCGCTCACTTTTCAATCACGAAGCCACGTGTCCTGGCATGGTTGTGTCTGTCCAGAAGAACAGGAGCCTGTGGATTCACACAAAGGCATCAAGGGCCAGAGGAAGCCCTGTAGTCAGACGGTAGAGAAGTCTGTCCATCCCGGAACTCTGGGGCAGAGAATGGTCAGGGGCTGTCAGAAGCTGCTGTAGCTGTGAAACAAGGCAGGATCAGGTCCAGTGATAGCAGAACAGAGCCAACAGCACTGATGTCGGGCTGGAAATCAGAGTAGAATCAGATTCCAAAGAGCCAGTCAAGATCCAAACCACTAGCAGTGAATAGAAGGTGCAGGGGAGCCAACGATCTATTTTGGGTTCTGCTCTGTAATCAGTCTTTCTAAAAGGCCCACAGCCATGGTCATAAAGCCTGATGACATTCACAAGTGTCTGCTTGGCTGCCACTATTTATTTCTGTTCTGGCAGCACCTGCATCAGAGATGGAGTGGGGAACACTAGTGCAAGGGGGTTCAGATCATGCTGGGCACAGAAACAAGTTCAGAAGGTGGAAGTTTCTGGGCAGTAGAATTTGGCTCAAAATAGGCTGCTTCACTATGAAAGAGGTTGCTTTGTGTGGTGATGAGCTCTCTGTGGCTGGAGGTATTCAAGTTCCTATCAGGGATCCTGCTAAGGGGATGCCTTAACAGGGGTAGAAGGTTGGGCTGAGAGTCTCTAAGGTCCCCTTTTGGCCCCATATCACTTATGAGTCTGTGAGATCTCAGACAGCTGGCTTTCCTCCCTGTCAGAGAGGACTGATTGCAGAGGAAGTTGAAAATAATGACTAAGGCAGGTTTTTAGGTTTTTGTGTATTTACTTTCCTACTCTTCTTGGCCCCCTCCTCTGTCCCTACTGCTAAACTCATTCCAGGGACCCTTGTGAGTAAGTTGCCCAGCCAGGGGCTGGAAGGAACCTTGTGGTCATTACGCAGACAGCTACTGCCTACCTGCATCTCTAGTGTATCTTCAGTGCAGGACAGAGGACCATCTTGGCAGTGGGAGATATGACATGTCACACTGGACATGGTAGGAGAAGGGAGGGTCCCAGCTCAGGACCTCTTCTTACCACCCCTGTCAGGCTATAATGAGGGCTGAGTCCAGCTTCAGCCCTGCTATCTGTGTCAGCAAATGGTGTGTGAGTCTAGTATCCATCTCCTCCCCTGAAGCCAGTTCTTGATTTTCCTCTGGGGAGTCATTTCTCCCCACTACTGCCAGGCCGTGTAATTTGGGGACCGTGCTACCCTCTTTCTTCCCCAGCACACGTCAAAGACCTGGACAATCAGATATTCCATTCCTCTGGACACAGGGATTGGTTCAGGCTTGGGTGTGTGAGACCAGCAACCCAATGAGGTGCAAATCCAGGATTTTATAGGAAATATGGAACAGTAGAAGCTCTGTATTTATTAGTGGGAGTTGTTAAGACGGCAGAATGTTTAAGCGTGGAGCTTCCAAGTGGCACTGCTGAGAAAGAGCATGTATAGGAAGGCAGCTGCCACAGGGTACAGGAGAGGTGAGAGATGGAAAGGGAGCAAGGCCCTGGATTAAGCTTCTCTTGAAGCTAGAAATAGCCCTGGATTTTGCAGTTACACAAGCCAATAAATGCTTACCCACTTTTTGTTTTGAACCAGTCTGAGTAGAGGTTGTAGCCTTGTCACCTGAGGGTGTCTTAGCATTGGAAATGCTCCTGGGGAAGCCCCACCTCTGAGGTGGTGCAGGAGCAGAGCTGGGATTCCAGCTCTTGGGTAGCCAATGCCTCTCCGGGGGCACACAGCTTTCTCTGGTGACTCGAGCCCCCCTTGAGGCTGCCACCTAGCTCATCATTGTCAACCCCATGAAACAAGTGATCTCTGAGATTGAGGCATTGGCACTGGGGACCCAAAATGTGTTCTGCTGAGCAGGTCCCAAGAGATGGTCCAGAATAAAGGGAGCCATATACTCAGGAGTTTGGGAACTGATGTGTCCAAGGCCATGCCTTTTCCTGGGTGGCTCGGTTCAATGACAGGTGATGCAGGAGTATAAAGATCTATATATAGGGAAACTCCACTGGATTAAACTTTAGGTCCCCATGCTGTCAGTTGAGGCTGTTGCTTGGCCTGTGTCATTCTGTCCTGACGTGGTTTCCCTTTTGCTCATTCTGTCCTGTTCCTTCCACAGATGTCAATCCAGGGCACTCCTTAGTAAGTCCTGCCCGCTGACTCCATCTTAGTGTCCTTCCTGAGTTGGCAGCCTGGGCAGTGTTCCTGCTGGGTTTGGTAGCCTTCATTGTCCCAATGCTTCCCTCTTACTCTGTGCCATGTCTCTCCCTACACTATGAGCGGGGTTGACTCAGGTGCTCTGCTTTGTCCATTTTTCAAATGCCCAGTGCCTAGCACAGTGCCTAACATAGGAGGTACTCACGAATGATGGCTGGGGATACAAATGAATGTACCTGGCTGAGGGTTGTCACCATTCACTGGGAAGGGTCAGAGAGTGTTCAAAGACCTCCTAACATCTTTCTCGGCTTTCTCTTCTTTTTTGAGGCAGTGATTTTGTGAGCTAAAGGGCCAGAGTGCTGGTAGGCAGTAGTGATCCAAGAAGGGCAGGGAAGAAGCCTGAGTCAGAGAAGCTAGAACTTCTTCTAAAGGAAGTGGTCTTGGTTTTCCTCAGGGTCCCAACCCAGCTCACCACAGCATGAGGGCAGAAGGGTCCTGGTGTAGGAGTCCTATGGGTGCACCTAATTGTGGCACATCCCAGGCAGCTCAAGCTCAGTGGTGGGTGGTGGGAAGGAGTGGGCCTGGTTCTTGTAAGGAAGCCCCCTACTCTCAGTTTCCTGAGGTTGGATCTCAAGGTGTCACCTGTGGAGAGGTTCCGAGGGGCACCACGTGGTTTAGCCATCTTACTTCCAATTCAAGGAGTCCTCTTAGTATTGTCTCTTCCTTAGGAAGCTGGTAAAACCTTCTCAAGTGCCCTTCCCAGAAGGCAGGCCTAGGGCACTGTGACTTCAACTTCTTCCCATCTCAGGATATGAATGCTATGGATATGTTTTTAAGTTAGGAGCTTTTGGATGTTTTTGTTTTACTGTTTCCAAACAGCCCACAGATAAGCAGTGAGGAATGATGGCGGAGATCAAATGTGTATCGGTGATAAATGGTTTGCATGGTTGGGTCTTTTCTTTCTACTTGGAACACTCAGACTGGATATATCCTTCAGGACCAGTGTACTAGTCAAATACAAAATGACAAAACTTGGTAATAGTGCAATCCATTATACAATCCTTTATATTTTTCTGTTTATTTACAATTCATTATTATTTTCTTGGACTCTTCTGAACACATTTGTCAAACAGACATAAAGCAAGGTGCCTTATGTATATGAACTGAACCCAAGAGCTAAAAGATAATGCAAATAAAACCAGAAATAATAAATGTAATAATATCACCCAGTTCCATTCCAAATGCTTTGCCCACATTGCCAGCTAAATTCTTACAACAGCTCTGTCTTTGTAAAGTAGTTAACATTATTATTTTGCCAGATGAGGGAAGTGTTGCTTGAGAAGTCAAGTCGCATTCTCACAACTGATAAGTGGCAGAGATGCAGTGAACCTAGCTCTCTCAGGCTTCACACTCGTGCCCTGCATCCTGTTCTCACCACTGTAGGTTAGTGCCACAGCAAAGGGCTGGACACTGGTCCTGTCTATGGAGTGGGCCGCAGCGAGTTGCCACAGGGGGTTCCAGCAGGCGAGGGATCACTTCCAATCACCAACTTGGAGCACTCTACAGTACATGGTGGCTGCAGTTCAGGAGAATGGGCACTCTGTGGCATAGGGCCTATGTTTTCACATCTGAATTTCTTTTAGCAGCAAAATTCTTTATTTCTCTCAAATGAGAAAAGAAACCTGACTTATAAAACAGATAAGGTTTGTTTGACTAGAAAGAATTGATTTTATAAGTTCAAATGTATAATATTTATTCATTGTAAACCAGGTAGTAAGAAAAGTGAGACTTTTTAGATCAGCACAGCTTTTGAAATCAGCTTTTTTTTTTTTTTTTGGATAATATTTGCAGTCTTAGATCAGTCTCAGTGTTCCATTTATGTCTGCATTTTATTAGGTCGCATAATATTTTTTAAAAATCCTGATTCACACAGGTATTAGATGCACATATTAATTTCTGAAAATCTGTCTTATGATCTAAGTATACTCCCAAATGCCACTCTGGCGGGTCCAGAGAATTGAAAGAGAAGTGGCAAGGTATTTTTGTTCCAAAGTTGAATTACTCTCTGTGGCTAAGAACTGTCTGTGTTCCTTAATCAGCAAATGTATATGTTGGAGTGAGTTGATGGATGGGTTCTTCAGCTAGTTTAAAATCACACCTGTGTGGTAGGAAACACTTTTCAAATTTACGTTGTAACATCATGGGATGTTTAGCAATAACGTTAAAAAACTCTCCTGTATCTTAGAACCTGTCTCTGCTGTAGAGTCACTCAAAATTTCAAAGCAGTCAGATTAACTTTTGTTTATTCATTCATGCATTTGTTTATTTTATTCACTCATTCAAAAACTTTTTGCTGAGCACCTACTATATAGCAAGCAGTGGTCTAAGTGAGCTAGATGTAGTGATAAACAGAATAAAGTCCTTTCCTTCCTGGAGCTTACATTTGGAGGGTGGGTGGGAGAGGGGAGTTGTGAAAATAGACAGTAAGCCCACAAACAAATAAGTACATCTGTCAGGGGCAATCTGTGAGTTAAATCAAAGTGCAGTTGAAAATTAAATCAAAGGGCTATGTTGAAAAGACGTTGGAGGAAGCAGAATAAAATGTGCCATTGGAACATAAATGATAGCATGAAACACAGAGATGGAAGGAGTGGTTCCTTATTTTACATGCAATTTCCCCTAACCCATGATGCTGATGTCTCACTCAACATACCTGACTGGTAAAAAATACCAAAACTCTGGTGCTTGCCATGATGTAATGACTTTGCTCTACTTCTATTCATGTGCACAATTTTCTACACAAAAAGTGGAAATGCATTAATGAAATGATGAGGGAACTTTATTAAGAAATCTACATCTTTACAAGATAAGAACACTTAATTTTGAGGTCTACATGCACTAAACCTGGGCAGAACAAGTTACCCATATTTGGTATAAAACACTGACTTTGCATGTTGCTTTAGCTTGTATAGTTTTGGGGAAATGGTTAAGATTCTTTAAAACACAAAATTTGCATAAAATATTTGCAATGTCTTTGAGTCACCTTCTCTGGATTCTAAGTTCCTGAGGAACTGTTTGAAACCCCTAAGTATTCTGGGGAAGCGGGGGCATTACAGTTAGAGAGACCCATCTTCGGCCTCACCAAATCTGGCTTGAAATTTGGCTCTGCCCATATCAATTGGCCTTGGGATTGTGTCTAGGCCTCATCATCCACACCTGTAGGGTGGAAAGAATCTGCTTTACCCATTGGCTGGATGTCTGAAACAAGGGATACTCAGGATGTGTTGTAACCCTTTTCCTTCCCCCAGACAGACCAGCCTGGATCAGCCTTGGGGATACCAGTCAACAAGGAGCAGGGCTCTGGGTGTAGGCATCAGTTTGTGCTGGGGCTCCAGTCTTGGGACAGAGGCTGGGGGCCAAGAGTCTCTTAGAGATGGGCAAGTTGTAGAGACAGGAACTTGGGTGCACAAAGCAAGCCAGGGACCTGGTAACCAGAAAGGGGCCCACTGTGGTTAGTGGCAACGTGTTAGAAGCCAAGAGATTCTAGGTGTGAGAAAAGGACTTTGAAGATAGGAAATTGAATAAGGTTGCATGGGCAAAAATAGAAGGGTATCTTTTGGACTTCAATGACCAGTTTCCTCTCAAAAATAGTCTCCAGGTGGAACCCTATGTCCAATTTACCTTGGTTGCTTGGGCTTAGAAATAGATCATGGCTGCCACAGATGCTGGCAGTGGAGGCTGGAGTGCCTCCCATTGGGCTAAGAGGAGAGACAGCATACTTCCCAGTTCCACATTCAGTGATGGCACAGGGGTATCTTAAAATCAGATACAGTGGGAACATTTGCACCAGGGAGGTTGGCAAAGGCTATAGTGATAAGGGATTTTTTCTCTCCAGAGAACAAATTGTTAGCACCTGATGCTGGTTTTGGAACTATCCTCTGTGGATACACCCTTGGGATAAATATTACACGTGAAGTTTTCAATTTACAAACTACACAAACACACAGATGAGTTTACCCCCAAATTTCCCTTTAACCCCATCATGGTTCCCTTGTTGCTGCCACCTCTAGGAGCTGGAGATAATCCACAAGCTCAGAAGGGAAGGAGAAGTCACTGAGAAAAGCCAGAAAACACCTGAAGGAGAGCAGTTTTGCCTGCTGGCTGGTCCTCTTGGTCATTTTTGCTTCACTTAAACCAAGCAGCCTGAAATCCCAGTAATGTAAATCTGGTAGAAAGAGTCAGTCAACCATTTGTATATTGGTGAGAATTTGTTCCCTGGGGGACTGGGAAAATAAATTAGATAAGTAATGTTAAAGCCAGCAACTTAGGGGTGGAAGGTGCTGGAGTGAAGGGCAGACCCAGATGAGATTCCACCATCAGGGGGTGACCTTAAAAGTCCCAGGAACCCAGGAGAAGGGATTCTAAGGTACCAGAGGGCTGAAGACAAAGCTATGCCTGCTTAAATTTCTTCTAGGGCTCACCCTGCTCTTAGAGAAGGGAGAGAATACTATATTCATCTTTCTTTCTCTTCTTTATCTCCTAACTCTGGCCCACAGCTTAGATTAGTATTATTAGGACTCATGCCTAGAAATTTTTGGAGAAGTATATTCTAAGTTACAAATCAGCATTCAGAGAGCATAGAGTTGACAACTGTCTTTAGCTTTATTTAATCAGTGAAGATATTTTTGAAGTTTCGTGTAGAAGAAGATGGATTTACTCACCAGCTCACATGACAATTTCAGAAATGTTTTATTTTAATTTCTGCTTCCTCCTCTTGTTGCCAGGTAAACTGGGGTGTCGCCAGGCCCTGGGGCCTTGACCCAGCCAGACTCCAAGGAGTCGTGATGGTTCTTGGTCTTGTAACTAGAATAAATTCAAGGGCAGACATGCAGCACATGGATGAGCAACACAAGTGGGAAAGCTTATTAAACGGAGAATAAACTCTCGAGATATGAAACCAGGCGAGAGAGAGAGAGAGAGAGACAGAGACAGAGACAGAGACAGAGACAGAGACAGAGAAAGATAGAATTTCAAGTCCCGGGGGACTGGGTTCCTATCTTTTATTGGCAGTTGTTAACTAGGGGGTGGAATATTTATTACTTGGGGTGGGAAGTAGGGTTTCAGGCTCTTTTTTTTCCTAATTTGGTCAGGGGTTTCCCATCATGGCATCTGCCATCTTGGGCCTGTCTGGTTTGATCTGGCTTCTTGTAGAGTGATGCTAGGATATGTCTCTGACTTTCCCAATAGCTGGCCCTGACTTCTTCCTCGCTGACTTCCAGGTATCCTGTTAGATCTTAACTACCTACCTGCTCTAACACTCTGTAGGTAGAAGCTTTTAAACTGTTAGTATCCTCTGTACTCTAAGCATCTCTGTCGAAAGGCTAATGATATGAAAGCAAATGCCTAAATGTACTAGGGTCACTTGGCATTTAAATAAACACTTTTAGAGAGAGCAAATCACCCCTACACAGCTGAGGCCCGGAACATGTGGAATCCCATAGAGATTCATGTGGAAAAGAAAGTGGCCATGGTTTGTAGTTGAGTCTGCAGAGGTTTTCCCGATGCTATGGGTAACATTTGCCTGCATATTCTGGTTATCTACTCTGTATAAAAAAACTACTGTAAAATTAGTGGCTTAAAACAATCACTATTTTTATTATATTTCATTTGGTGGGTTTGACATTCAGGCAGGGTTTGGCTGTTATTCTTTTGTTCCCTATGGCGTAGTCTTGGATCACTCAGTGCTTCTCAGCTGGTGGATTGTTATTCTGGAAAGTGTTAAGACAGCATATACATCTGATGTTTTTGTGGGATGGATATGATACTGTAATTTATAGTAAGGAATATGTTTGGTCTCTGTCCCTGTTGCTGGCATAGAGTTCCTAAAGCCATTGTAATTTCCTAAGTGATGAGACCAATAAGGATGTCTTTTTAATGTTAATAAAGTGACTTTTGGAAAACTTCTAGGTAACCTAAGGCTAGGGGCTGGTTGCCAGGGGAACCAACTCAGTTATTAGAGGGTTGGAACTTTCATTTCCATCCTTCTCCCAATCCTGGAGAGTAAAGACTGGCTAGAGGTTAAATCAGTCACCAATGGCCAATGATGTAATCAATCATGCCTAGGTAATAAAACCTCTATAAAATCCCAAAAGGATGGGGTTCAGAGAGCTTCCAGCTTGGTGAAACATAGAGTGGCAAACTTAGAGAGCATGGAAGGTCTGCACCCTGTGCAACTTTTCCATCTGGCTTTTCCTGGGTTATATCCTTTTAATAATAAATCAGTATTCTAGTAAGTAAAATGTTTCTCTAAGGTTTGTGAGCCACTCTGTCAAATTAATTGAACCCATGGTAGGGATTGCTGGAATTTCTCATCTATAACCTGTTGGTTAGAAGCCCTGCTAACAACCTGGATTTGTGATTGGCATCTGAAGTTGGGTACAGTCTCGTAGGACCCAGCCTTAACCTGGGGGGGCTGATGCTATCTCCAGGTGGACAGTGTCAGGATTGAGTTACATAGTAGGATGTCTAGTTAGTGTTGGAGAATTACATAGTAGTGGGGGAAAAATGCCATATGTTGGAATTGAGTATATATCAGAATGGATGAAAGCTGAGCTCAGGTGGACTATCTAAAGGAGCACCTACCTCTCTATGGCCTTTCCACATGGTGGTCACGGAATAATTGGACTTCTTATACAGCAGATGGCTTCTCCCAGAGTGAATGTCATATGAGAACTAAGCAGAAGCTTCAAGGCCTTTTCTGACTTTGTTATAGAACTCAGCAGTATCATTCAGTTCATTCAGTTGATAACAAGTGGGTCATCAGGACAGGACAGATTCAGGGGAGGACAATTAGACTCTACCTTCTTGATGGAAGAGCTTCCACACTGTGGGAAGAGCATGTGGCACAGGAGATACTGTTGTGGCCATCCTAGAAAAAAACAGTCTGGTATACTGCATATCCTAAAATTGGGCATCTTTGCCTGCTGGCTGCCATGTTATATACTACAGTAGCCAAAAGTCTTGACTGACAGCACTTTCTGTTGAATTAATTAAGTGATAGTGAGATTTGTTCAGGGTCTGGATTAATTTCAACCTCATCTTCATCCTCACCAGTACTCTGCATCATGAAATCCAAATTCTGGTTATGCTGTACCCCCAGCATGTTGTCAATCATCTTGAGAGTTGTCATAAATAGCCTAAAATATTAACATTAATTAAGTGATAAATATTTACCATTTATGCCTTTGAGGATTTCAACATTGTTACAGCTGCAGTCAGACAAACTATGACAGGGTATCAGTCTCAACTCTTAAGGAAAAAAATCTAAGATTCACAGATGTGTACCCTAAATACCATGTATGGATAGAATTCAGAGGAATACTTTTTCCAGAGTTTGAGGTGAGCACATGGGTAAATTTCTCTAAATACAACTAGTTATATTTGTGTAATTGATTTTTCTTCCTGAGAATTGATCTTTTTTTCTTTCTTTTTTGCTTAAATGACTACTGTGCGGGCTGTTACCATTCTATTGTTTCCCACAAGTAGAGATTAAGTTGTTCACATGTGTGCTGATGAGAGTGAACATCACCATCATGGGTTGACACCATGCTGCTGTATGCCCTACTCCTGGGGGTGGTTAATAAATTGTCTTTGATGATTTGATGACATAACCCTTAGATCTGAAATTGCACTTATACTGGACTGTCAGGAAAAGCTCTTTTTGCCATACATTGCTTGGATTCTTTCAGAAAGCATATATTGCTTTTTGGATTTTGAAATCTTTCTGATGTATTTAAATAATTCCTTGAACAAATGTTCTAGGAATCCATTGAACTGTTTCTATTGTCTTGACTAAGCTTCCTCGCTTTCAAAATTGACAGAATTGTGTTTGAGAGCTCAAAAATAGATTGAACATTTAAATATCTGGTGCATTTAGATGATCATTTGTCTCTCTCTCTCTCTCTCTCTTTTTAGTAAATATAAATCCTTTACTAATTTTTTTCTAAAGTCTGCCAAATACAGTACTTCTCTAAAAATACTCGCAGATTATTGTAATCAAATTACTGTGGCCTAGAGTATAAATTTGGTAGTATTGATATATTTATGTTTACTCACCTTTTTAAAATGCCACTTGTTCAGAACCAGGGTGGGTTTATATAGGAACCATCCTGAGGATGCTACTTGCATGTCAATTTCCTGATTATTTCTGTCAGTTTGGGAAGATGAGCTAGTGGACTTTCTGTAGACCCGTACAATTATGAAACTTGAATTAACACTTGTCCACCAAGAGAACTCTGTGAACAGGGAGTCCCAAGGGAATAAGACATTCAGGTCAAATGGGAAAGGGTAGAGGGTGCTGACACTCAAAGATATGTAGTGCTTCTTCAGTGACCCTAAATCCAGTGCCTCCAAGGAAAACCTTTCAATTTGCTCCATCAGATAAAACTGAGGTTCTCTTAATTTTTTTTTTTTAAATTTTATTTATTTATGATAGTCACATAGAGAGAGAGAGAGAGGCAGAGACATAGGCAGAGGGAGAAGCAGGCTCCATGCACCGGGAGCCTGACGTGGGATTCGATCCGGGGTCTCCAGGATCGTGCCCTGGGCCAAAGGCAGGCGCCAAACTGCTGCGCCACCCAGGGATCCCAAAACTGAGGTTCTCTTAAAGTGCATCACAGCAATTTGTTCCCTAACTCAGGGATCCTGTGAATCTTCAGAGAGGACCTTTTCCTTTTTTGGGGGTGAAAGTATGAAAGGGGTTGTGAGGGGAGAGCTGGAAACTCAGTTTCATCATTTCTGGCCCATCTCAGTACAATGTGTAGGACTTGTTGCATGTGTTGGATTTTATATATAAAATATCCTTTATCTGAAATGTTCATTTCCTCTGATTTCATTATTCTTTCCTAGAATATGTGTGTGTATGTAAGTATTCTCAAAACCACTTTGGAAATAGTCAAGTTATAAAGATAGAAATCATGTACTATGTAAATGTTTATGACTTTAATGCTGTTATGCAGGGGAGAAAAATGGAAGGTGTGATTTAGGAGGCATGGGGAAAGTGGGGTGAGCTACAGCCCAGAGAGGTTAATTCCCAGGTGGATATAGACCTGTAGAATAATGAAATTTCAGAGCAAGTGAGGGCTGCTTAATGTTTGTTGATGTTGATGACTGTTTCAAGGAATCAGTGTTTGGTTTTACTATTTTCTGTATTTTCTGTTTAGTTTCTGCTTTAGTCTTCATTATTTCTTTCTTCTGTTTGCTTTGGGTTTACTTCTTTTTCTAGTTTCTTCAGGTAGAAAGCTGGGTTATTGACTTGATGTCTTTCTTCCTTTTTAACATAGGCTTTGTAGCTACAAATTTCCTTCTGTGCACCGCTGTAGCTGCACCTCCTGAATTTTGGTACGTTGTGTTTTTGTTTCCACTTACAACAAAGTATTTTCTAATTTTCCCTCTCACTTCTTTGACCCATTGGTTATTGAGAAGCGTGTTGTTTGATATCCACGTGTTTGTGAATTTCATATATTTCCTTCCATAGTTATTTTCTAATTTCATTCGGTTATGGTTGGGGGGCATCTTTTGTGTTATTCCAATCCTTTCAAAATATACTGAAGCTTGTTTTTTGGCATCGTATGGTTGGATCTGGAGAATGCGCACTCGAGAAGAATGTCTGTTATTGAGTACAGTATTCTATAGATGTCAGTTAGGTCTTGCTGATTGATAATGTTGTTCAAATCTTCTGTTTCCATGTTGATCTTCTGCTTACTTGTTCTACTTGTTCTATCCATTATTGACAGCCTGGCATTCGAATCTCCAATTATTGTTATTGAATTGTCTATTTATCCCTTCAATTCTGTCAGTTTTTGTTTCCTATATTTGGGGCCTGTTGATAGGTACTATCTGGTTGCTTTTAGATAGTGTTTTATTGTTCCTGCTTATTTTTCATTATTTATTACGCTTTTAATCATATTGATCATACTCAGTGTATAATTTATGTCCTATGTTTGCATCATCTGACGTTCTTAAACATCTAAACCTACTATTCATTGTCTGCTGATCTCATGAAGCTAAATAGTTTCCTCATATATTTTGTAATTTTTCATTGTGAGCTCATGCTTAGAAGACTTAATTTGTAGGAGAGTTATGCAGCCTGGATTGAAGGTATGTCTCTCCAAAGTGATTTTTCTTTTGCATCTGTCAGATGCTCTAAGGATATTACCAGCTATAAGAAGCCATAAAGCAAGCCATTATTTTATGTATATCTGTGATGTGAAAGGATCCTGGATAAAGCTTAAATTCGATCTCTAAAACTGTGTAAACACAAGCCCGTGAGACACTTTCTTCCCACTGAGAGGCCAGAACAGAACAAAAAAACTTTCTTTCCTTTATCCTTGTGCTATTGGGTTGATATTCTCTAGTTGACTCTTTTACAAAATGTGAAGCTTTTCTAGGAACTTGGCTTTTATACAGAAGTCTTACTTCTGTTGCTCACCATAAGCAGGATCAAGATCTCATTTCATTCCTCTCTGAGGTCCATTAAAACCAAAATCCTTTAGTTACCAAGACCAAAAAACACCCTTAGGGCTGCTATAGGATCAGCTCAGGTCCTTATCTCTTTGGTTTTTAGTTTTCTCTTTGTTTTTGACATATGGGAATTTCCTTTCCTAGGATCATGGCTACACATATAATAGGAAGTTTGTAATATTTTTAAAGAGTTTTCAGTTTATCTAGTTCAAACTATTGCCAGCAATAAAAGTCAAATCACTTTCTTTTTATTTTTTGAAAATAAAATTGCTTTAGCAAAGAAATACAATTCAGAATGAGAAAGAGCAAATCACCTAATCACTACACTAATAATGGCTGTGAGCAAGATCCATTGATGAATATCTACTAATGAATATCTACGTAGAGCCAGAGGGAGACACCAACCACACTCCTTTGCTGACAGATAGATATTGCACACTCTGTTCACTCATTTGCCCCTCTAAGAGGCACTCACTGCAAAACTCGGGCCTCGTATGAGTTGATCCACCCTCACCTCTTCCTTCCTTGATAGAAAAGCAGAGTATTTATCCTCTCTCAATACCAATAAGAAATGAGTGTGATTACAGATACAGCCAAAGTTATTAACTTGTTCATATCAGAGCAACATTCATATCTAGCTTCTGTCAAAAGCCAAAATTCTTCTCCCACTGTGAGCAATATATCATTGATGACATTGGCAGAAGAGGCTCCCTTGGTGGGGGCATGAAGGTGAGCCTCATGGTTCAGGAGGTCCAGGTACATAGAATAGAGTCCAGGGCTATTGCCCAGGAAACTGAATATGACCACTGCTGACAGGTATACAACTAGTTTATGTCTAAAGAGAAACAGAGGAACAGTCTACTCCAAAAGCCATTGACAAGCATCCCTCAAGTTTTGATGTGTAATAGTCGTGGTACTGTTTTAATAGTTGCTGAGAGATTTATTTTTAAATGTCTCTGAATTTTAGTGTTTTATTAATTTCTTTTATGATTCTGTCTCTTTTTTCTCTATATATCTATTATTATGTACTTAAATAGTCTTATCTCTTTTATGAGGTAAAACTAATGGCTTCCCAGATGTCTTCACTGAATTATACCAAGCATTTAAAGAATTACTGCCAATTCTTCACAAACTCTTCCAAAAAATGGAAGAGGAAGATATCCTTTCCCTCCTCATTTTATGAGACCAGTATTTCCGATACTCAAAGCAGACAAAGATATCACAAGAAAATTACAGATCAATATCTTTTATAAATATGGCTATTAAAGACTTCGATAAAATACTAGCAAACTGAATCCAGCAATATAGAAAAGAATCATACACCATGACCAAGTGGAATTTATCCTATGATGCAAGACTTCTCAGTATCTGAAAATCAATTAATAAAATACATCATATCAATAAAATTTTGTAAATGACATGATCTTTTCATAAGGTGAAAAAAAAGAGCATTTGACAAAATTCAACACCCTTTCATGATAAAAATACTCAACAAACTAGGAATAAAAGATTTCCTCAACCTGATAAAGGGCATCTGTGAGAAATCAACAGTTAGTATCATATTTAATGGTGAAAGACTGGATAATTTCTCTCTAAGACCAGAAATAAGACAAGGATACACACTCTCACCACTTCTATTCAACATTGTATTGGATATTCTAACCAGAGTAATTAGGCAAGAAAAGTAGATAAAAAGGATTCATATTAGAAAGGAAGAAGTGAAACTATCTCTATTCACAACTATAGGAAATCCTATGAACCCATTGAAAATTATTAAAATTAATAAACAAGTTCAGTATGGTTGGAGGATACAATATTAATGTACAAAAATCAATTGTATATGTATACAGTTATAATGAACAATCCAAAAATGAAACTAAGAGAAAACAATTTCATTCACAATAGCATCAAAAAGAGTAAGTTACCTAGAAATAAATTTAACCAAAAACGTGCAAACACATACCCTGAAAACTTAAAGCAAACAACCAACCAAACAAAAACATTGTTGAAAGTAATTAAGGGAGATCTAAATAAATGGGAAAATATCCTGTGTTCATGGATCAGAAGACTTAACGTTTTTAAAATGACAATACTCCAACCTGCTCTGAAGATTCAACACAATCACTATTAGAATCCTAGGTGACTTCTTGTAAAAATTGACAAGCTGATTCTAATACTCATTTGAAATTGAAGGGGCCTCAGAATAACCAAAACAATTCTGGAAAGGAAGAAAGTAGGAGGACTCTCATTTCCTAATTTTAAAACTTACTACAAAGCAATGGTAATCAAGCAGTACAGTACTATCATAAGCACAGATATATAAATCAATGGCATAGAAGCCAGAGACAGAAATAAAACTATACCTTTGTCAAAATCATTCAATAAGGAAAGAATAGTCTTTTCAACAAATGGAGTTGGGATAACTGGATATCCACGTGCAAATGAATAGAGTTGGGCCCCTATCTCATACCACATACAAAGATTAACTCAAAATAGATCAAAGACCTGAATGTAAGAACTAAGATTGTAAGACTCTTAGAAGAAAATATAGAGGTAAATATGACCTAAGGTTCCACAGAAAATTCATAGATATAACACCAAAATCATGAGAAACAAAAGACAAAATAATTGCATATCATCAAAATTATAAACTTTTGCTTCACAGAGCGCCATTGAGAAAGTAAAAAAGACAACCCACAGAATGGGAGAAAATATTTGAGAATCATATATCTGATATGAGACTTGTATCTAGACTATATAAAGAATTCATAGAATTCCTACAACTCAACAACTAAAAAAAAAGATCACAATTCAAAAATGGATAAAGGCGGGGGGTGGGGGTGACTGGGTTCTGGGCACTGAGGTGGGCACTTGACAGGATGAGCACTGGGTGTTACTCTATATGTTGGCAAATTGAACACCAATAAAAAAATAAATTTATATAGATATATAAAAAATGGATAAAGGACCTGAAGAAATAGTTCTCCAAAGAAGATATGCAAATGGCCAATAGGCTCATGAAAAAGTACTTGATGTCATTAGTCATCAGGGAAATGTAAATCAAAACCACAATGAGATACCACTTCATACCCTCTAGGATGCCAAGAAAAAAAAGAGAGATAACCACAAATAGTGAGGAAGGGTGTGGAGAAATTGAAACCCTCATACATTGCAGGTGAGAATATAAAATGGTACAGGCACTTTGAGAAACAGTTTGACAATTTCCCAAATGATTAAACATAACACAGCAATGACACTCCCAGCTATATACCCAAAAGTGAAAGCATATGTTCACACAAAAAACTTGTACACTGATGTTTATAGCAGTATTATTTATAGCCAAAAGATGGAAGCAACCCAAATGTCCATCAATGAGTGAATGGATAAATGAAGCGAATATTCACACAATGGAATATTATTTGTCCACAAAAAGGAACAAAATACCACACATGCTGTGTCTTGAATGAATCTTGAAAACATGGTATGCAAAAGAAACTAATCACAAAAGTCCACGTATTATATGATGTCATTCATATAAAAGCCCAGAACAGCAAAATATAGACAGAAAGTCGATTTTGGTTGCTTAAAGCAGAGGCAGACTTAGGGGGCTGGGGTATGACAGCTAAAAGGGATGGGACTTCCTTTTGAGGTAATGAAAATAGTCTAAAATTCACTTACCTGTGAATATACTAAAAACCATTGAATTGTATACTTTAAACAGCTGAATTGTATGATATGTGAATTGTATTTCAATAAAGCTGTTAAAAAATAAACTAAAAAATGCAATGGGCCTCATTATATCCTGAAATGCTTTTTATTTTTTTAAAAAGATTTTATTTATTTATTCAGGAGAGACACAGAGAGAGAGGCAGAGACATAGGCACTGGGAGAAGCAGGCTCCTAGTAGGGAGCCCGACGTAGGACTCAATGAGGCACTCAAATCCCAGACCCCAGGATCATGCCTTGAGCCGACGGCAGATGCTCAACCACTGAGCCAGCCAGGTGTCTCTTGAAATGCTTTTTAAAAACTTAATTCTGGGGGTACCTGAATGTCTCAGTTGGTTAAGCATCTAACTCTTGATTTTGGCTCAGATCATGATCTCAGGGTCTTAAGATTGAGCCCCACATAGGGGCTCCATGCTAAATGTGGATCCTGCTTAAGAAAAAAAATGTAATCTTGTCTAATAATAATATATATATATTAGTGCTCTTTTGGCTTGAATTTTCCTGATTATCTTTTTTCATGTTCTCTGTTTCAGGTTTCTCTGTTGTTCTTATAGTTTATGTGTGTGTGTTTGTTTTTAAAATGTGCTTGACTATTTTGTAAATCCAGTCTGATATATTTTTTTTATTTAATTGGAAAAGTTGATTTGTTATTATTCTAATTGTGTGTATGTGAATGTTTTATACCATCTCATTTTGAACTACTTGCCGTAGCTTTTGTTTCTCCTTGCTTCCTTTTCTTTCATTCTTTTAGATTTATTTGTCCCTCACCTCTATTCTGTTTTCTTCCTTTACTAATTTGATGTTACATTCTAATTCTATTCTTTTAGTAGTAACTTAGACATTTTAACATGCATGTTTATGTTAACAAAATTTAAATTAAATCATCAATTGTGTCCTTACTTGTATCTTGAACAATATGAAGAGGTTTGAATACTTTAACTTAATGATCACTTCCATAGATACCTATCATTGTTCAGCATTTTATTCTTTTAATTCTATACTTTAGAAATTATTTATTTATTTATTTGTTTATTTATTTATTTATTTATTTTTGTTTTGACATTATTTATTTTTAAAGCAATGTTTAATTATAGCTAGCTCCGCATTTGCCATCTTTTTTCGTTCACCTATTTTTTGGCACCTTAGACTTGCAGAATTATTTTCTTCCTTCTTGAAGGGTGTCCTTCTTTCTAGTGAATGTCAGTTACTAGTAAATTTTTGTTATTGTTGCCTTTATTATCTTGTGTGTGAAAGATAATTCTGAGTGTAATGATGCCAGTTGGCACTTATTTTCTCCCAGAACTTTAAAAATACCATTTTATAGTCTCCTGGCTTCCCTGCCGCACCCCCTCCTTCCCAGAAATCAACAGTTATTCTCTTGCAGGTAATTTATCTTTTCTGTCTGGTTGATTTTAACATCTTCTGTTTGTCTTTGTTCCGCAAATTGTACTGAATTTTTCTACATGTCTTTCTGTCCATCCTGTTGGAAATTGTTGGACTTCCTGAATCTGAGATTGATGCCTTTCCTCAATTTAGGGAAAATCTCAGCCATTCTTTGAATAATAATTTTCCTTTATTACCTGTATAAGCTCTATCATAAATTACAATTAGATGTATGTTGGAAATCTTCACTTTATATCCCAGATCCCTTCACCTCTATGTCATGTTTTTATTATCTTTGTGTAATATTTGGGAAATATCTCCTGCATATTACCTAGTTTACAATGATCTCTTCAGCTGACATTCAACTTAATATCTATGTAGTTCTAGCTTCACTTATATTTTTTATTTCTGGAGTTTTACTTGGTATTATTCCCAACCAAACATTTTAGTGGTCTTTTGTTCATTAATTATGCTTTCAATATTTTAGTTTTTTTCTTAAAATATCAAGAAGTATGTGTGTTCACCAGTCTTTGATAATTCTAACATATGCTGTCTTTGCAGGTATTATTATGTAGTTTGTTTTTTCCCTGCAGATTTTTGCTCATGGAAACATTCTTCTTGTGCTTTATCTATTTTTATTGTAAATACATGTTTTGTTGTAAATACATTTTTATTATAAATACTCTTGCCATACATTTAAGAGTTTTTTTCTGAAGCAATATAGTATCCTACATTTTAAAATATTTTGTATTGAGAGTTTCTCTAGATAGCTAGTCTTAAATATTGTCAGAAACAGAAGACCAATCATTCTTTTATCTTAAATTTCTTACATTATTTGGTTTCAATATGTCTTGTTAAATAATAATAATTTGCATTTTGTTTGCTAAACTGATTTGAGATACCTTAGTAGATGGTTAGCCTTGATACATTCAATATATTTCTGATACATTTTATTCTACTTCTGTTATTTTAATGTTTTATTATTTTTCTTTGGCTCTTTTTGCAATATTGCTGTGGTCTGCTTGGTCTTTTTGGGAGCATGTTTTGTTTCACACTTATTTTTATTCTACTGGTGTGTAATGAAAAGACCCATGCTTCTTTGAATGTATTTACTCTCTTATACGAGGTAAGAGATGTGTTATGTTTTCCTATGTGTTTTCTCTGACTACCATCATGCGTTACATCTTCATGGAAAAATTTGGCATGTACCATTTTCAATTTTATTGTTATATACTATGTATTATATTTTTTAAGAATTATTTTTAATGTGCATTAAATATAATTACATTGCATTTGTTTAGACATCTCTAAATTTTGCTGGATTTATCTACTCACTACTAGGCTTTGTTCCCAAGAGCACGTTCCAAAGAACCACCTGCATGCAAATCTCCATGTCAAACCTACAACATCAGGGCTATCTTTCTGCTGTGTAGGGTCCTGGGCAAATATTGTCTATATAACAATTTAATTAAAATTTATATTACAAATCCATCTGTCCATGTGAGGGATAGTGAATTGTCAATGAAGATTTAAACAATGGATACAGGAGGGACTTAAGTCTTATGTCCTATTATCCAGTCAGTTCATGCGAATACTCTCTGTAGTGGCCAAACACCGTATCTTCCTGAGCATGTCTTGAACTCCTCTCGTCCTGTTCTTTATTAGTGCTCTATTTACTGTCAAATACCGAGTGCCTGACTAATTTCTTGTGTCTCACCAGGAGAAAAAGCTAGTGATTATGTTATTATACACAATGCCATGCCTCTTCCGAACCTGTTTGTAGTAAAACAATGTAGATCTTCTTGACTCTGATGTTCCCTAATGCTTTTGTTTCGTGCTGGTTATATTGTTATTCATGATGCTGCATTATCCAGAGCTGCCTGTCAATACCGGTTTCCAAGGACTCTCAAAGACTGTTACTGTGCTTTGTTTTAGTTGCCCACAAACACAAGTCTTCCTCAAAGTGTGAAGGAAATTGTGAATAATTTGTTTTCTGGTCATGTTAAATTTATACCTTGAAATTTTGTAGCATAAATGTAGAATGACACCTCTTCCAACCACATCTTCCCTTGAACTCTTTAGCTGTGTTCATTACATTCCCAGAATGTGATCTCTTTCAATGTTGACAGCATCCCTGCTGCAAACAGACAGGATAGTTGAGGGGCCTGCAAGCAAAGCAAGAAGAGTGGTCCCATTCCCACAAAGAACATCTGTTTTTCATCCAATATGGCTTACGACTGATCTAGAAGAGCATGATGCCACCAATACTATTAGACAGGAGAGGACATTGGAGGGGCTTTTTGGCATTTTAGAATAATGATCTTAAACGCCCTTGGAAGAGCTTGGCCTGGCCACCCCCAGAGGATGGCCTGGCAAATGGTCCTGAACCTTTGGAAGGGGTGGAATGACTATCCCTGGTAGTGGCCACACAAGGCAAATGATGCCTGCCTCCACCCCAGAGCCCTGGAATGGTGGTGGCATGTGATTGGAACTCAGATGGATGAACACCAACATATGGTCCCCTGTATATAGACTAAACCCAAGAGTTGGTGGTAGCCTAGAGACCTGAATTCAACATGTATGTGTATCCAACATGAATGAAGGCTGTCCAAAATCAATGTGTCAACATTATTCTGGTGGTTCAGTTTCATACCCTGCCATGGAGGAAATAATGCACTGGCTAATGGAAGTAATCTGCTCACCAGTCCACTCTTTTAGAAGCAGGGCCTGGCCCTGATGTCCCAGGACAACTCCATAGGCATACGTGCCAGGAGGACACCACATAAACATTCTAGGAAGATTGCCTCTGGGCAAGCTCTGAATCCACTCTCTGTGATTCAAAAGAGTAGGGTTTCCTCCACCAACTGTTCCTTGGCTCCCCATCAGTTTTAGAGGTTTGGGGATGGGATGTTCTGCTGGGAAAGCCCACCTTACTTGCCTTTCCAGGGAGGTTTTTCCTTCATTTGTGGTAGAACAGAAATTGGTGCATGGTTTCTCCATCTGGATAATTAAAATTACCAAATATCCTCCAAGGTCTTCCCTATTTTCTCATAGGAGTTTTTGTTGTTTTTGTTTTTCCTGTCTTTTGACTGATGCAGTGAGAATTTGGGGAAAAAAGAATTAAATTCATGGTCTTAAATGGTAATTAATTATTGCTTTTTCTTATTGGTGAGCCTATTCTATCCATATCTCTGTCTCCCTTTTTTGAGGAGTTCTGTTGTATTTGCCATTTGGCACTGGCCACCAGACTGGTCTTCAAACTTCAACAGATAATCTGCAGAGATGGTACTGTATCTAGCCAAATATGGATTCCTTTCCAAAGTAGAGCTCGCCAGTCTAGCACTTAATCTGTGAATTTAAGATTTTTAGGGTAGCCTATGGTGGTTACCACAATGGAACTCTCTTATCATCCAGAATTCCAGGAGGATCTGGTTTCTCATGCCCCAAATTGCTGTCTTTGAATACACTTTGTACCCACCATTTGCTTCAACGTGGATGGAACTGGAGGGTATTATGCTGAGTGAAGTAAGTCAATCGAAGGACAAACATTATATGTTCTCATTCATTTGCGGAATATAAATAATAATGAAAGGGAATATAAGGGAAGGGAGAAGTAATGTGTGGGAAATATCAGAAAGGGAGACAGAACATGAAGACTCCTAACTCTGGGAAACGAACTAGAGGTGGTGGAAGGGGAGGAAGGCGGGGGGTGGGGGTCAAAGGGTGACAGGCACTGAGGGGGGCACTTGATGGGATGAGCACTGAGTGTTATTCTGTATGTTGGTAAATTGAACACCAATAAAAAATAAATTTATTTAAAAAAATAAATAGACTTATTTTCCTCATACAATTCAGGGACATCTTTGACAGCCCTCAAAACTCTGATACTCTCTGAGGTCAGATAATATCCACAAAGTAAAACTTTTCATTAAATAAGAAGGACTGGCCGTAGGAAAAATGGTTGGGGTTCCTCCTCTGATCCATAGGAGAGCCCCATGTAATTTGCTCCCAGGCTTCCTTCTGCCTTGGGGAACTGAATCTCTTCTGAAGAAGGATCTGCCTTTGCTTTCTGAGCCTGCATTAGGAGGCAAAGTCCATCTCATCAGACTGCTCTCTTTTCTCAGCCCTGATTGGGCCCCGGGGCCACCAGCTGCCTGCAGAGCATCATAGCAAAGAGCCCAATTACGTCTTTGAGCCATTGTCACAGCCCATGCCTTGTGGCTGTGCCTGATTCGCACATTCTGGCATCCTTTTCACTTGCTCTTTCAAGTTTTCTGACATTTAAAAAAAATTGCCCTCCATTCTTATCATTAACGTGCTTTATTAGCATCTTGATTAAAAATTGAATGGAACCTGCATGAGTTCATTTGTTGTGCTTACCACAGGGACCAGGCAAGATAAAGGGATGCTCTAAGGCTGTCCTGGCTGTGAGGCAAGGGTGGATCAGCTAGAGATGCAGGCATGACATGGGCACCCAGCAGCCATATCAGGTCACATGATTTCAGACTGTGCAACTCATCAAGAGGAGTCCTTCTGTAATGTGTACACATAGACCCCCAAGGAGCCACTCCAATACTTCCCTTCTCTGTGGGCAAGTTTATTTAGTAGAGCACCTCCAGGCTGTCAAGTCTTATTTGTTCTCTGCTGAATGCTCCTTAGGAAAGGCCTAGTTCATTCAAGCTGAGGCCTTTTGCTAGTGATACCCACACATAAACCACTTGGGTGTTCTGCTTTCTCGCTTTGTGTTTCTTCTTTGGAGGTAAGAGAGGCAAACTCCAAAGACACCCATAACTGCTTTCTCACTAGTCTCTTGCACTCTGTATATGTGGCCATCTTGAACAGTTCCCCAATATCTTGGGAATTTGGGGAAGAAGATGTCATTCTCTCCTTAAGTATTAAAAATACGGTCCTTAATTTTTCTATCTTTCAAATATAGCAAATGTTTGTTGAAGAGAACTAGAAAATATTTTAAAAACTAAGAAAAATCACCTTAATCTCACTATTCAAAGATAAATTATTGTGAATGTTTTAATATTGTTTCCTTCTAATTGCTTTTCCATGTTTATATTTATTACCTATATAATAGTACTCTACAAACCATTTTGTATTCTATGGTTTTTACTTATAATATGCCCTGGATATTTTATCACACATTCCTCTCTAACTCTATTTCTTCAAGATTTCATTTTTAAGTAATCTTTACAACCAACATGAGGTTCAAACTCACAACCCCAGCATCAAGAGTCACATACTCTACCAACTGAACTAGCTAGGCACCCCTCTCATTCCATTTTTAATGACTGCATCATCATATTCCACTTATAGAGGTACCATAAGTTGATTTTCTAATTTCTGTTTGTTGAATACTTAGATCTTCTTCTTTCTCTTCCTTCTTCTTTAATTTTAGTGTTACAGACAGCATTGTGATAGCACAAGCCTCATTTTGTATAAATCCTTGATTATATCCTTAGTGGTATAAATTCATAGAAGTAAATACTGGATCTTAGTGCATGGAAATTCTATGCTTTTTTAAAATACCAAATTGTCCTTCAGAAAGTCTATACTAACTTTATATCTTTGCTTGAAGTGTGTAAGAGCTTACTGTGCTAAAGTTATGTCATTAACTTTTATATTTAAAAGTTTATGTGAAAAAAGGGGGATCCCTGGGTGGCTCAGCGGTTTAGCACCTGCCTTTGGCCCAGGGCGCGATTCCGGAGTCCCGGGATCGAGTCCCATGTCGGGCTCCTGGTATGGAGCCCGCTTCTCCCTCTGCCTGTGTCTCTGCCTCTCTCTCCTCTCTCTATGACTATCGTGAATAAATAATAAAAAAAAAAAATTAAAAAAAATAAAATAAAATAAAAGTTTATGTGAAAAAAATAAATGTTTATATATATATATATATATATATATATATATATATATATATATATATAACAAATTTACTATAAAAAATCCAGGAACTCTATTATTTTAATTTGTATGACTTTGATAATAAAACATTGAACATTTTAAAATGATTATTTCTCATCTTTTATGCCACGCCTTTTCACGTTCTTTGTTTTATTATTCCTATATTCGTATTTTACATAATGATTGACTTGAAAGAGAGTCTATTTATTCATGATATTGCTTCTTTGCCTATTTCTATGATTTTCTTTGTGTGTGTTTTTTTTTTTTTTGACATGCCCAAGACTAATTTTGAAAGCATTAAGTTCATTCCTAAATTCATTTAACAGAGAAATTTTAGGTCCTACCACATGCCAGGCACTGTTTCAGGCAACAAGAATTTGTTGTGACACATGAGACAATCACCTCCCTCCTGGGTTTCATTTCTTCTGGAGGGTGGAGGAGTCACACAATAAACAAATAAAATATCAGATAATAATAAACATTGAGAAGCAAAGTAAAGCAGCAAGGGAGTAGAGAATGATCAAAGTGTGACTTTAGCTGGAGTGGCCAGGAATGATGGAATCTTCTGAGCAGAGAGTGGAAGTAAGGGGAGTCAGCTGTGGGGCAGGCTGGAAAAGTGTTTAGGCAGAGAGAACAGCAAATGTAGAAGTCCAGAGGTGGAAGAGTGCTGGATGTGTGGAAGGGGGCAAGGAGACCAGTTGTGGCTGGAGCAGAGTGAAGATAATGGAGTGGAAGCCAGGTGGTGGTGTGCTGGGGGCTGTTCTCACCTGCTCAGCAGAGCCCACCGCCATATTTTCAGGACTTTCAGGAGTCCATTGCTAAACATAGCCATTATTAAAAATAAAATTATGTAAACTTATAACTAAGTACATTGTATTAAAAAGGAAGAAACAAGTACTCAAATTTTGTCATTTGTAATTGTTTTTCTACATTTGACCATTTTCTCTGCTCTGGAGGTTAACTGTGTCTATCCCACAGTGTGGTGTTACCACACATCTCTTCCCAACTTCATGCTCAGTGGCATCATGTTGGTAGCTTGAAGTCAGTTGAGAATATTTACACCACAGAAATCAGCAAATTCTACAAAACAGGGCTTCACTTGTTGTTTTATTGGTGTCTAGATTCACAGTGATGGGGAAACTGTTAAGGATGCCTATTAAACTTAAAAACGTGTCTTGTCTTTAGCTGCTGCATTGTGAAGAACACAAAACATTTAGGAAATATTCCTCTAGTATTTAAAAATTATTATCAGCAAAAAAGTTGTTTGCATCTCTGATGACCAAGGGAAGTTCCATCTCACATTTTTCACTCTTTCCTTTTCCCTTACTCTTTGGTGTAAAGATATATATTAATCAACATTTATTTCAGAAGTGTGTTGATTGGTCCATTGCAGCCATAGGTTTGGTCAGGATACCAGGAGTTTGGCAAAAAAACAATGGAATTTTATGAGAATCAATTTGGTATGTGGAATTTACAACGGTGAGAACTGTAGAGTTTATTAGTATTTGCAAACTGTGTGCTATACGTCCTTTTTTTATCAGTAAAATTTATAATAAACTTATGACTGTATGCACAAAAAAATGTATACATTTTTTTTGAGAACTGGTTATCAATTGTTTACCAGTACACCACTAGAGCCAGAAGCAGAACATATGGGTCTTTGTGGACCAAGGTAAGGATATTTATTCTAAGCATTACTGGAAGCTCTTTAGAGGGTTCTGAGCAAGAGGAATGGTGTGGCCAGTCACTGAGTTGCCAAGAATCATTCTCACTGCCATATTGAAAATTGGCTGAAGGAGGTTAAGAGGGGACACAGGGGGACAAATATGCAGTGACCCATGGAAGAGATTACAGGGCTTAGATTGGAATGGCAACAAAGAGGTGATGAGAAGTGGTGGTGTTCAAGATCCATGTTGCAGGTATGTCCACAAGATTTCCTAAAGGGTTAGATACAGAGTTTGAGAGAAAAAGAGAAATAAAAAATATATGTCTCTAGGGTTTTTGATGTGAACAACAGAAAAAATGGAGGTGCCTGTTTCTCAGTTTGGGAAGCTAGGGAGAAAAGTGTTGGTGACATTTACATGGCATCCAAGGAGGATGTTGAGCAGACAAATGGGGTTGAGAATCTGGAGTTTTAGGGGAGATAGGTGCTAGAAATAAAATGTATGGTTCAAACACTCAGAGAAGGGCTTTGAAGCCCTGAAAAGAAATGAGACCAGCCAGGGCTAAGTGTAACAGAGAGGAGAGACTTTCAGGATGGAGCCCTGGAGCACCCCAGCTCCCAGAGACTGCAGACGTGAAGGGGATGCAAAAAGAGCCGAGAAAGCATGATACTTTTCATTCTTCCAGGTAAATGATCTTTGTTGTCTGACTCTTCCAGCTCTTTCTGCATCAATAATAAATCATTTTAATTCCTGTAGCTTTATGATAGATTTTAATATCAGGCGGAGTAAGCCCCTGTCATTGGTTTCCATGATTTTCTTAGCTAGTCTTTTGTGTCCATTTTTCTTTATGGTAATTTTTATGGCTAGTCTTGTATTTTTATTTTTCTAGACAATGGTGTTCCAGTTTTATACATTTGGTGTATGATTTCTAAATCATTTATGGGTTAATTGGTACTGTATGATATTAAGTCTTTCTTCTAAGAAATGTTATTTCTCTCTGCTTATTCAAATATACTTTTATGTGCCTTTGTAAAGTTTTAAATTCTTTTTTATAAAGACCCTAAACAATTTTTGATAAGTTTATTCCCATACATCTATTTTTTTCTATTATAAATTGAATCCTTTCTCCCCATTATTTTTCTTGCCAGTTGTTGCTAGTATATAAGGAAGTTATTTATTTTTACACATTCAATTTTTATCCAACTAACTTACTGAATGCCCTTATTCATAGGAAGGATTATTAGTTAATTGGAATTTACCCAATGATAATCATTCAAATAATAATAATGTGAAATCTTATTTTCAAATACTTATATCCATTATTTATTTTGTGTCTTTTATTTCAATAACCAAACATTTTCAGAGTTGAGGAAATTAAATTGGGCTGAAAACAGACACATTATATTTTTCCTGACTTTCACTGGGAAGGCTTCTATTATTTCAATGTTAACTATACCATTAGCTAGATTGGTTTAGATTAGTGGTTCTCAAACTTTGGTGCACATAAGAATTATTTGAGCTTTTGGGGGCACCCAAAAAACTGAGTGGCTCAGTGAGTTAAGCAGCTGCCTTTGGCTTGGGTCATGATCTAGGGTCCTAGGATCCAGTCCCACTTATGGCTCCCTGTTCAGTGAGGAGTCTGTTCTCCCTCTTCCTCTATCCCTCTCTCCACTCATGCTCTGTCTCTCTCAAATAAACAAGTAAATTAAAAAAAAAAAAATAATTATTTGGGTTTCCATTAAAAATGCGGAATCTAGGAATTTTTTTCTAGGGTCTAGGTTTGAGATGAGACTCAGGATTCTACATTTTTGGCAAGTGACCTGTTATATTTCATGTTGGACCACTCTGTCTAAGAGATATACTCATTCTTATTAACTCCCTCCAATGCTTACTTGAATTTTATCAAATGTTTTCTTTTCTTTCATCAAATATGAGTTTATTTTAAATGAAATAACACTATAGGTTATAATCTTGAAATAAATGTGTTATTAAAATAGTCCTTTTATTTGTACTTTAAATTGTTTTGCGTCTATTTTCAAAAGGGAAATTAATTGGTTTATAGTTTGGGAGGTTAACTTTGCCAGGATGTTTTTCAAAATCAGGCTTATTCTAGCTTACTAAAATGATTCAGAAATCATGAAATGTTACATGTTATGTGACATGGAAGTTTTCTGTCTCTTAAAAGTTTGAAATACCTTAGGTTGTAATATTCTCGGGGCTTGACC